>NC_047086.1:408678889-409008780 GCF_902459505.1 Geotrypetes seraphini
TCAGAGTCTGAATTCTTTCCCTTATCCTGCGTCTCCAAAAATGAGTCCACAGGAAAGTGATAGGAGTCCGGCAGGGCTGTGAAGGTTTGAGTGACCTTGGTATTTAGATACAGAAAGTCAGGACGTCCCTATGCACTAACACTGTTTTTTTTCTGGCTGTCAAATCACTTTTTACTCTTTCCAATTCTATCTGCATTGTATCTCGATCCTGTTGCAATGCATTATATAAAGGCATCACTAAGAAAGAAAGATAATGCCTCCAAATTATTCAAATACTGCCATTAAAATCATTTCAACTTAAAAGCTCGAAAATTTGATCATGTCACACCACTTTTGATTAACTCCCATTGGCTTCCCATAGATCATCGATTTACTTATAAAATAATGTTACTGATACATAAAACCATAGCTTCCGGTCTACCTGATTTCATCAACAGGTTATTAATCCCCCACAACCTCCATCGCACATTACATTCTTCTTATCAAAAACCTGTTATCCATTCCCTCTTTAAGACACATTGGCACCATGCATACTAATATCTTTTCTGTGACGGCCCCTACCGTCTGGAACTCAGCACCAAATTATATAAGAGAAAGTTCATCACTTGATAAATTTAAAATTAGCTTGAAGGCTTTAAATTTAAATTTAAAATTAGCTTTTTAAAGACGCATTTGGAGTATAATAGTCCTTTTAAGGACTGTAATGGGACTTTGCTTCTTGCTTTTCTTATTCATTTTAATCTTTTCTACAAAGTGCTAGATTATTTATTTTTTGTTTCCTCCCTTTTGTTTTGATACTTCTCTCTTTCTTTTTCATTATAATTTGTTTTGTTTTTAAATATATGCCTTTCTGACTGTCTGCTTTAATAATTACACAAATGTATTTCTACCCTTTTTCATTTTGTTTCGATAAGTTCCCCAAACAAACCTGAAACCTACTTACAGGGAGCTCTTCTACGTTTAAAAGTTTCAGAAACCATATTCGTTCTGTCCACTGAATATAACATTTCCAATATTCTTTTATCATTCTTAAAAACTTATTTCAGACAATTTTATCTATGTATCAAACAAGCTGCTGAAAAGTTCTCAGCCGGCCTACAAACAGTGCTGAAAACTAGTCAGCCTGCTTGTCACTACAACAAAGGAGAAGGAGGGGCTGCCCTCCCCCTCTTCCTGCCAAAGACTGCCACAGAATCAGATCTCCGACTCCAACTCAACCACTTCACCCATACCACACATCCACAACCTGGTTCACTCACATTCAATTCATATTAAGCCCTACAGGGTTCACCACTTTCACCTACCCTATTCAACATTTACATATCCTCTCTAGGACACCCACTGCAAAACCAAACCTGATCTAGTACATATATGCAGACGACATCTCCATCCTAATCCCAGTGAACAGCATAACAAATGAAACCTCAAAATACATTACTCATATAATGACCGAAATAGAACATTGGACAAGCAACTTCAAACTGAAACTTAACACAGAAAAAACAAAAATCTTCCTTGCAAGCCCAACGGATAAAATTACCAGTTCAACGCTACATATAAAAGACCATGATAACCCAATTACCAACACAATAAAAATATTGGGAGTCACATTGGACACACACACCTCACTATGATTGAACACACGAATATAGTGGCAACAAAATGTTTCACGATGTTATGGAGATTAAAGACCATAAAAAATACTTCGATCCACTATCGTTTAGATTACTAGTGCAATCACTAGTGCTTTCTACCCTGGACTATTGTAATATCGTTTATTTGGGTATCATTCAGAACTCAGCTGTCCGTTTGATATATGGATTAAAAAAGAATGACCATGTCATCCCCCACCACAAACCACTGCACTGGCTGTCAGTCGAGGCAAGAATATTATTCAAGTTCTCCTGCATATGTTTCAAGCTAGTTTGGGGACTAGCACCTATGTATCTACAAACCCACTTTGCACTCCACAACCCAACAAGACAAACCAGAAACAGCTATTTTTTTTTTTTTTGCATACCCAAGCATAACCAATTGTAAATACAAAACCTTTCTGGACAGAACCTTCATGCTCCAAGCAAATAAACAACAACATTGGCTAGACAGTCACATTAATAAAGCTGAACTGACCTACAATGCCTTTAGAAAACTCATAAAAACTACCCTATTCGACAGATACATCACCTAAACAGAACCTCACCAAGTACTCTGTTTCTTTTCACAATGCTCTCTGAAATTCTAATTCTTGCTGTTTCTGAATCTCTAAACAAACTGTACATTGTAATTTTTTCCCTTTTTTCAGGAAAGCTGCAATTTTTCTTTACAGGTCCGCTCCGAAATACTTAGCAAACATTATATTTTGTAATTTTGATTCCTAATAGTCTCTGTACTCTGTACTCCCTCCACATATTGTAAATCGCTGAATGTCCAGCTCTCTTAAATGTAAACCGCCTAGAAGTTGCAAGATTGTGGCGGTATAGAAGAATAAAGTTATTACCATTATTATTATTATTACTGAAGCGAACAAAGTCTCATCTATCTAGGAGGTGGAGAATCCTAAGTGCCTTTATGACCCATTAGAAAAACAATATCACAATGCAGGAATTTTTTCAATAACAAAAACAATATAACAATACATTAATAATATACAATATAATCTTATACTCTATAAAATCTTATCTAAGCGATAGAAGAGAAAAGCGCATGCAAAGAATGGTACAGATGACAGAATGAGCAGACGTAAATCCACAATAGAGACTTTCCAAAAGTCTTCAATTAATTTCATTCTTCCCGAAAGAATGGCAGCTGCTTATTTTCGCGGCGGGAGTTTACCGAAAACTCCACATTAATATTTGTCCTTGCCAAAAGAACAGTAACCGCGGCGGGTTTACCAAAAACCCTACAATATAAATAAAGGGTTGGAACATGACTCCAATACCTGTGAGTATTAAAGAACAGAATTCAAAATTCAGAAATACTCACAAAATATTGGTAATGTCAAGTCCATCGCGGACGTAGCCCCCAAATTGAAACGAACAGGATCCGTTTCTTGGTCCCGAAATCGTCCTGCAAACATTCTATCATCTATTTCAGACGTCTGGAGGCAATTCCCCTTAGAAAGAAAGATACGCAGACAGAGTTCTAAAGGGATAGCCTGTTTTATTATCAGCCTGTATGCATTATATATCAGCAGTGGTATTAGCAGATGACGTACAGACCATATCTGGTGACAGGATACATAGGCTTCAAAGAAATAATCACAAAGGAGCAGGATATGTACTTCATTGTTTAAAGCTAAAAGGTGTAAAAAGCTTCCTTTATCTATCTCAACCAGTACATAGCAGTGGGGGGTCGAGCCTTCATTGTCTGAGAGCTAACTTCGTTAAATGACCTCTTCCCAAACCATCAAGAAAGTAAACACAAACATTCTGCTTTTGATTACCTCCAGCACAGGCAGGAACAAAAGACATAAAATATGTGTGTCCTTTTTAAATGTGTCCTTTCATAGACAGAGACAGAAAACCTATCCTTTCCTTTCAGACATCACGTTGGCCACTCTCCAGTCTTCTGGCACTATGCTGGATTTTAAAGAAAAATTACAAATTACTAACAATAGCTTTGCAAGTTAATTTTTCAATTCTATCAGCACTCTGGGATGTATACCATCCGCTCCAGGTGATTTGCTACTGTTCAGTTTGTCAAATTGACCCATTTCATCATCCAGTTGAATACCATTTCTGTCACTGGTAACTCCCCCATGTCTTCCTCAGTGAAGACTGAAGCAAAGAATTCATTTAGGGGCAGATTCTGTATAGGACATCAGTCTCAGCCGCAGCCTAAGTGGTGGCTGAGAATCACACATCAGTGTCCTATACAGAATCGCGTCAGTCCACCTAACCTGCCCATGCTGGTTAGAGAATCACGTTGCCATCAGCAGATCACGGCAAGCGAATCTCCCTGCTGTGATCAGCTGAGCAGCAGTGGAAGTGAAACCCCCCCTTCCCCAAGAACAGGGGTGCCCACACTTTTTGGGCTTGCGAGCTACTTTTTAAATGACCAAGTCAAAATGATCTACCAACAATAAAATTTAAAAAAAACACAAAGCACACTGTACGCATAGAAAATGTTAATTATTCCTATTCCAGGGTTTTTCAACGAGGTCAAAGCAGATGACTCTATGCACTATCACCTCAGTAACAACCATACAAAAATAGACAAATATACCCCCCTCCCTTTTTACTAAACCACGATAGCAGTTTTTAGCGCAGGGAGCTGCGCTGAATGCCCAGCGCTGCTCTCGACACTCATAGGCTCCCTGCGCTAAAAACCTCTATTGCGGTTTAGTAAAAGGGGACCTTAATGTAAAATATAGACAGCAGATATAAATTCAGACACATTTCGATCACTAAATTTAAAATAAAATCATTTTTCCTACCTTGTCTGGTGATTTCATGAGTCTCTGGTTGCACTTTCTTCTTCTGACTGTACATCAAATCTTTCTTCCCTTCTTTCAGCCTGTATGCTTCCTCTCCTCCAGACCTCATTCCTTCCCCCAACTTTTCCTTCCTCTTCCCTGCCCTTTCTTTCTTTCTGCCTCCCTTTCTTTTTTTTTCTGTTTCTCTTCTTTCCTTCTGTCTCCCTGCCTGCCCTTTTTCTTTGTTTCTCCCTGCCCTCCCCCAAGCCACTGCCACTGCCATCGGGGACCAGGACCCAAACGCCACCAATAACAGGCCCCAAGCTCTCCCTTCTTCGGCCAACCAGCATTCCCTCTCCCCGACGTCAATTCTGCCGTCGGGAAGAGGAAGGCTGATCAGCCCAAGATCGTGATCAATCTATTGGGGAAATGCTGCCGGGTCCTGCCTTCGCGGAAACTGAAAGTAGGCAGGACCCGGCAGCAAGAAGAGGAAATGCTTCATTTACTTGTCTCCCGCCTTAGCCCGTAGCGAACGCTTGCTTCAGGGCTCTCAACATGTGCGTGCCGGCTTCCCTTCTCCCCTCCCCCCCGGACATAACTTCCGGTTTCGGAGGGAAGAGAAGAGAAGCCGGCACGCACACTTTAGAGCCCGGAGCATAAGTTCGCTATGGGCTGAAATCTCCAAGCCGTTTTTTTTTGTTTTTTTTTTTAATGTTCAGCAGCGGCAGATGACAGCTGGGCGGACCGCCCAGCTAAAACGCCCTAGGGAGAACAGTGGAGAAGAAGGCTGATCGGCCCGTAGATCAGGACGGCAACACGAGTCTGCGATCGACTCACGTTGCCTTCCTGAGCTACTGGTCAATCGCGATCGACGTGTTGGGCACCCCTGCCCAAGAATGTCTGTGGCAAGAAGGATGCCCACTCCCTCCTATCTCCACCCCCGATCTCCCTGACTGTCCGTCCGCAGCAGGAGGGATGCCCACTCCCTCCTGCTGCCACCCACAACCCCCCCTAGACTGTCCACAGTAGGAGGGATGCCAATTCCCTCCTTCCACAACCCCTGAACCCCACAACTGTCTGCGGCAGGAGGGATGTCCAATCCTCCTGCTGCCACCCCTGAATCCCCCTTGAAGTCCCCTGACAGGAGGGATACCCATTCCCTTATGAAGGAACACATGAAACAAGCCCCCCAACTGTGATAGGCACAAGGGATGTCCACTCTATCCTACCAGCAGCCCCCTTGAACCCATGACATCCCAATTGTCAATACCCCCCAAACCCCCTAGAGAGCACAACAAGCCACATAAAATAAAGAGTGAGTAATAGAAGCAGATAGAACAGGTCGACAGGCTCTAGTCCAAAAACCCTGCCCAGACCTTCACTCCCACAACAACTTCTAACTCATGTTTCAGATATGTTCGAAAGCAGAACATCTAACATCACTCTTAAATTTGAATTTTCTGTAAAACGAAGAGGCCTTTTTAGTCTGTCTCTATAATCCCACATAAAAATCACACAAGTCAGTGTTTCCCTTTTGCACCTGTTCAAGCAGGGATGGACCCCAGTTACCTATCAAAAATGATTTAACTAGATGGAGGCTAAGGGAGAGAGGGCCCCCCCCTACTGGTGTGGGACCTCAGGCACTGTCCTATTGTCCCAGTGGTCAATCCACCCCTGCTCATATGTAGAAAATCGAGTAGCTCATGGTATGATGGAAAGCTGGGATCAGAGTATAATGGAGACTTGCCATGAGAGTAGGGCTATCAGACCTCTGGATTTACCTGGACATGTCCTCTTTTCAGAGGACTGTCTGGATGTTTGGATGGATTCTTGACAATCAGCAGTTCATTCAGGATTTCAAACATGGACGACATCTGAGCACACCCGGGTGTGACGTGCTGATTTGTCCAGGCTTTATCTGGCCAAAATCTGGTAACCCTACATGAAAGAGACTTATTTTATCTTCTTTAGCTAGTATTTTTAAGTAGGGGCCAGCTGGAAACATATAAACCTGCTAGTGATAAGAAGTATTTCAGTTCATTATAAAATCAACCTGAAAGGGCCAATAGGTGGCAGCCTAACACACTTCCTAGGAAGCACCATTTGCCAACGTTATCCTGAACTAAAGGGTCTATGTAGGAATGCCACAAAAGAAACACACATGCAATCTTAGAATCGGGAGGAGGTGCTAGTAAGTACTAGCTCCGAGTCCCTATTTATTATGCGTCTAAGCTAATGACATCATAGTAACTCCCTCGTTTACACATCTCATGATTGGTGGGTACAAAGGTACATGGTTTTACATTGGGGAATAGGTACATGCTTTTTACCTCGTGATTACCTCGTGCTTTTATCTCGTGATCATCCTCCAACTCAGCACTTAGATAAGGGCCTGATTAACACGTGGACAGGGCCTGAGTCTATGCACATATGCAATGCCTGTCAGCTGATGTCCTTACCAAATAAGGACAGCTCAAATAAGATAAGCATGTGACAGTCCAAAGGTTATAATGCATGCTTCTTAGCCTTAAGCTGTAGGCAAAGTCTGATTGTTGCCCATATAAGGGATGCTTATACAAGATAAGGAAAAAGGGTAAATGTATGTCAGGTTAATATGTGACAAAAGTCTTGTGACAAGATGCTAGTATTTTTCCTTTACTTAGAATGGCTGCATGGCAAGAAGGGAAAGGGAATGAGAAACAGGGCCTCAGATCCAAACACAGGCCTAGATCCACACACAGGCCTAGATCTGCACACAGGGCCTAGGTCGGTGTGCCGACCTGGCCTGCATTCAGAACCGCCTGTGTGTTGACCCTGCCTGTGTTCTGATGCCCTGGATCAGAACTTATCAGATCTCCATCCCTACAGGTCTACTAAAAGGCCCAGGTGCACATTGGACTCCTGCGATCACACAGTGAGAAATTACTCCAGCACAAGCTCCTTTCGCTACTTTGCACAGTGGCATAGTAAGGGGTGGGGATGGTCCGCCTTGGATGCTGTTTTGGTTGGGGTGCTGGCAGCTCTCCTCCTGACCCTTTGCTGCGTGCCTGCGCCTTCCCTTCCCTCCAACACCCCCCTCGCCTTCCAATCTCACTGACCCCTCCCACAAAATCCTAGTAGTCTAGTGGTTTGAAAGGGTTCAGATCAAACCCTCCCCAACTCAAAAACCCTCCACCCTCGCCACTGCCCCCCCCTGTAATTTTCAGCACAAATCAGGCAGGAGGGATGCCCACTTCTTCCTGCCTTAAAGGGGTGCCTCTTCATAATGGCGTCCCTTCCCCCTTAGGCCTAAGGTCTTGATAGGCACAATACATAGAACACTTGAAACAGTAGCAACATGGATGACAGAAGAGAAACTAAAACTTAACTCTGACAAAACAAACTTCAACTTCCTAGAAAACAGCAAAACCCCAACCTTAACAAACCTAGTAATAAACTCAATCTCATACCCCCATTCAACCCACGCTAAAACTTCTTGGAGTACTGATTGACAGAGGCTGTACCATGCAACCACAAATCAACAAAATAATAAAAACATCATTCACAACTATGAGAAACCTAAGACAAATTTGAAAATTCTTCGACAGGAAACAATTCCAACTTCTGGTACAATCTCTAATCCTTGGCCTAAAAGACCAACCTAATGTTTAACTAAATGTAAATCGCATTGGATCTGGATTTTGCAATTACCGTATTTTCTCGCATATAACGCGCGCGTTATACGTGGTTTTTACGTACAGCGCACACCCTTGCGCGTTATACGCGTGAGCGCGTTGTACAAAATTTTTTTTACATAGTTCCCCCCCACGTCTGATTCACCCCCCCCCCAACAGGACCGCTCGCACCCCCACCCCGAAGGACCGCTCGCACGCACCCGCACCCCCACCCCAAAGGACCGCTCGCACGCACTCCCACCCGCACCCACACCCCCACCCTGAAGGACCGCTCGCACCCCCACAGCCTCCCGACCCCCCCATCATTTAGAAGCTCCTACCGGTGTCCTGCTGCTTCCTCTTGGCGGTCCCGACACGATCGGGGCAAGAGGGAGCTCAAGCCCTCTTGCCCCAGCCAACCGCGGCACCCCCGACACGATCGGGGCAAGAGGGAGCTCAAGCCCTCTTGCCCCCCTGACTCCCCCGACACGATCGGGGCAAAAGGGAGCCCAAGCCCTCTTTCCCCCGCCGACTCCCCAACTCCCCGACAATATCGGGCCAGGAGGGAGCCCAAGTCCTCCTGGCCCTGACGACCCCCCCCCGCTAGTTGTTCGGGCCAGGAGGGAGCCCAAACCCTCCTGGCCACGGTGACACCCCTACCCCCCCCCCCGCCCTACATTACGGGCAGGAGGGATCCCAGGCCCTCCTGCCCTCGACGCAAACCCCCCTCCCCCCAACGACCGCCCCCCCCAAGAACCTCCGACCGCCCCCCCAGCCGACCCGCGCCCCCCCTGGCCGACCCCATGACACCCCCACCCCCCTCCCCCGTACCTTTGTATAGTTGGCCGGACAGACGGGAGCCAAACCCGCCTGTCCGGCAGGCAGCCAACGACGGAATGAGGGCGGATTGGCCCATCCGTCCCAAAGCTCCACCTACTGGTGGGGCCTAAGGCGCCTGGGCCAATCAGAATAGGCCCGGGAGCCTTAGGTCCCACCTGGGGGCGGGGCCTGAGGCACATGGGCTCAACCCGACCATGTGCCCAAGGCCCCGCCCCCAGGAGGGACCTAAGGCTCCCGGGCCTATTCTGATTGGCCCAGGCGCCTTAGGCCCCACCAGTAGGCGGAGCTTTGGGACGGATGGGCCAATCCGGCCTCATTCCGTCGTTGGCTGCCTGCCGGACAGGCGGGTTTGGCTCCCGTCTGTCCGGCCAACTATACAAAGGTACGGGGAAGGGGGGTGGGGGTGTCGTGGGGGTCGCGGGTCGGCTGGGGGGGCGGTCGGAGGTTCTTGGGGGGGGCGGTCGTTGGGGGGAGGGGGGTTTGCGTCGAGGGCAGGAGGGCCTGGGATCCCTCCTGCCCGTAATGTAGTGCGGGGTGGGGGTAGGGGGTCGCCGTGGCCAGGAGGGTTTGGGCTCCCTCCTGGCCCGAACAAACTAGCGGGGGGGGGGGGGTTCGCAAGAGCCAGGAGGACTTGGGCTCCCTCCTGGCCCGTATATTGTCGGGAGTTGGGGAGTCGGCGGGGCAAGAGGGCTTGGGCTCCCTTTTGCCCCGATCGTGTCGGGGAGTCGGGGGGGCAAGAGGGCTTGAGCTCCCTCTTGCCCCGATCGTGTCGGGGGTGCCGCGGTTGGCTGGGGCAAGAGGGCTTGAGCTCCCTCTTGCCCCGATCGTGTCAGGGGTGCCGCGGTTGGCTGGGGCAAGAGGGCTTGAGCTCCCTCTTGTCCCGATCGTGTCGGGACCGCCAAGAGGAAGCAGCAGGACACCGGTAGGAGCTTCTACATGATGGGGGGTCGGGAGGCTGTGGGGGTGCGAGCGGTCCTTCAGGGTGGGGGTGCGGGTGCGAGTGCGTGCGAGCGGTCCTTCGGGGTGAGGGTGCGGGTGCCTGCGAGCGGTCCTTCGGGGTGGGGGTGCGAGCGGTCCTGGGGGGGGTGAATCGGACGTCGGGAGGGGCATCAGGCTTTCAGGGTGGGGACAGGACTTCAAGGGGGAGAGGAGAGTCGGGCGGGCGAAAGGAGAGTCGGGGTGGCCAGAGGAGAGTCGGGGCGGGCGAAAGGAGAGTCAGGCGGCGACGGGAGAGTCGGGCAGCATGCGCGGTATATAAAAATTTCTGTACATAAATGTGTGTTTTTTGCGCGCTATACCCGTGTGCGCGTTTTACACAGGTGCGCGTTATCTATGTGAAAATACGGTAAATCAAATATTTTAAATAAACTTGAAACTACTGCAACATACTATACCTCCCCTGCCCAGCGACCATGATAAAACAACTACAAATAGTACAAAACACAGCCCTAAGGCTCATCTACTCACTGAAAAAATACGACCACATCACAGAGGCATACCACGACTCACACTGGCTCCCAATACAAGCAAGAGTACACTTCAAATTCTATTGCCTACTATTTAAAGCTATAAACGGAGACAGCCCAATTCTACTGGAACAACCGACTAACTCAATCCACCTCAACCAGACACAGGAGAACCCACACACTATTCACACACCCGCCAACCAAAAATGTCAAACGAAGAAAACTATATGACAACCTACTGGCCACCAGAGCAGCAAAACTAGACAGACAACTCACCAACCTGCTGTCTTCAACCACAGATTACAAAACCTTCAAAAAAGAATCAAAAACCCTTCTCTTCAAAAAATACATAAACCTATTTAACACAACCAGATCTGTCCCGAGCTTCACCTACAATACTATCTACTCCTTAGCAAATCTAAAATGTTCAGATTAACCCTTTTTATTTCTTAATTTCATGACAATCCTTATCTAATCGGCCTTAAATATTTTGTAATACCATGACAATTCTTATGTAATCTGCCTTGAACCGCAAGGTAATGGCGGTCCAGAGGAGGGCGACGAAAATGATAGGAGGCTTGCGCCAGAAGACGTAT
Source organism: Geotrypetes seraphini (assembly GCF_902459505.1). NCBI lineage: Eukaryota > Metazoa > Chordata > Amphibia > Gymnophiona > Dermophiidae > Geotrypetes > Geotrypetes seraphini. The sequence continues at coordinate 408,689,859 of NC_047086.1, forward strand.
GAGGAGAGACTGGAAGCCCTGAATATGTATACCCTAGAGAAAAGGAGAGACAGGGGAGATATGATTCAGACGTTCAAATACTTAAAGGGTATTAACGTAGAACAAAATCTTTTCCAGAGAAAGGAAAATGGTAAAACCAGAGGACATAATTTGAGGTTGAGGGGTGGTAGATTCAGGGGCAATGTTAGGAAATTCTACTTTACGGAGAGTGGTGGATGCCTGGAATGCGCTCCCGAGAGAGGTGGTGGAGAGTAAAACTGTGACTGAGTTCAAAGAAGTGTGGGATGAACACAGAAGATTTAGAATCAGAAAATAATATTAAAGAATGGAACTAGGCCAGTTACTGGGCAGACTTGTACGGTCTGCGTCTATGTATGGCCGTTTGGTGGTAGATGGGCAGGGGAGGGCTTCAATGGCTGGGAGTGTGTAGATGGGCTGGAGTAAGTCTTAACAGAGATTTCGGCAGTTGGAACCCAAGCGCAGTACCGGGTAAAGCTTTGGATTCTCACCCAGAAATAGCTAAGAAGAAAAAATTAAAAAATTTAAATTGAATCAGGTTGGGCAGACTGGATGGACCATTCGGGTCTTTATCTGCCGTCATCTACTATGTTACTATGTTATGTTACTATGTTACTATGAATAGAAATCACTAATGTAATGTAATGTAATGTAATGTAATTCTGAGCCAATCTGGGCCTTAGGCTTATCCTAGTACATCCTGGATGCACCGGGAGGGGGGGGAGGATGCCATTTTGAAGAGGCGGACCCTTCAAGGCAGGAAGGAGTGGGCATCTCTCCTGCCTGATTTTTGACAAAAAAGGTACGGGGGAGGGGGCATACACATGGTGGTGGTGGGGAGGCACAAAAGTGTGGCTCCACCCCAGAGGTTACCAGACATCTGGATTTCCCTGGACATGTTCTCCTTTTGAGGACATGTCTGGGGGTCCAGATGGCTTTTCAAAACCAGGGATGGGTCTAGTGGGGGGGTCTGGATTTTCCAGATGGAAAATCTGGTATCCCTATCCTCACTATGCCACTGTGCATGTGCAGTCTCCTTACCTAGGACTCTGATAAAATCAGAACATTGAACTGCACATGCTCTGTGCCCAAAGGAAATGAGATCTGGGAGGCTTGGAAGAGAAATTGGCTGTGGAGCAATTAATCTACACACACTCACAATGCTTCCTAAAACTCAGATCAATCAATTTATATTCAATCAGAAAATGTATAGATTCCAAAAACCCAACAGCCTACCAGCATCTTAATGTTGACATCCCAAAACCACTCTCAGAAAATTATTTTCAAAAAAACACTCTAAAAATTGCATCAATACAAAATAACAAAATTAAATAGAGAAATAAATTTGGACCTGTTTATGTGCACTACTGCCAGTGCCAACACATGCAGATTCTAAATATGTTACAGGGAGTGAAAGACAGCTCTGGATGAAACATGTCATCTTACAGAGTAGGATAACAGCAAACACAACCAGACTATTCTCAAGAAAACCCTGAAAAAGTAATGAAAAATAACCAAATATGTTTAAAAAAAAAAAAAAACAGCACTATATCGCAAGGCATTCTGGGTATGCATACATTGACCTCCTAAAAGCATTATGGAGCCATCGACCGCGCCCCTCCCCCAAATCTCTCAAGCCAGATAGTAACATTCACGTCCCCACCCACATAATAAAACACACACTGATTGGCCCAATAGATGACCTCATCAAGGTATCTGAATTAATCGTCATACTTGTAAAGCAGCCCAACTGCTCACCCAGCCCACCTTCAAGATGGAGGGAGGGGCGAAGGGTTAATGTATGCGTGCCCAGAATGCCCTGTGACATGGTGCTGCTTTCTCTTTTAAAACATTTTGCTGAATTCGACTAGGTCTTTCTTGAGAACATAATGTCTGTTTGTTCTTGGTATTATCAAGTGCTTTATGCAGATATGTGTCATGCAGCTCTGTCTTTTACTCCCTGGAATGTTTTTAGTAGCTGCTTTTAATGGCATTGGCAGGAATGCAGCCTGTACTGAAAATTTTTTTTAAGTCTTTGGAGGTTTTATCTACTTGGTGGGTCTAGCACTGGGTTTAATGCAGTGGTCTCAAACTTTTAGCCTGCTAGGTACTATTTTGACACTCTTGATATGTTTATCATAATCACAAAAGTGAAACAAAAGTTTTTTGATCATAGGTTTCTTTAGCTATAAATTGCAATATTGTTGTTAAGACTTAGCCAAAAGGAAAGATTTATAAACTATACAAAATTTTACCTTATGCAAAATTGTTATTTCTTTAATAAGACATTAATTGGGGGTTTTTTTTTTCTGAGGCCCTCCAAGTACCTACAAATCCAAAATGTGGCCCTGCAAAGGGTTTGAGTTTGAGACCACTGGTTTCATGGTAAAAAGGATGTATATAAGATAAATCATGTGCCAAAGTGTGGTTGTACTTTTACTGTTCAGTGCGCAGTTGTTAGGTAACATAGTAGATGACAGCAGATAAAGACCTGAATGGTCCATCCAATCTGCCCATCCTGATTCAATTTTAATTTTTTTCTTCTTAGCTATTTCTGGGCAAGAATCCAAAGCTCTACCTGGTACTGTGCTTGGGTTCCATCTGTCGAAATCTCCGTCAAAACCAAATCCAGCCCATCTACACCCTTCCAGCCATTGAAGCCCTCTCCAGCCCACTAATTGGACTGCTTTGGAAAGCTGATTGCTGTAAGTTTTGAGTAGCTGCAGCATTCAGCAAATCAGCGCTTAGTGCCCTAACACTGTCAACACTTGACAGGTAGCCCAGGAAATGCATTTGAGATAGAGACAGGGACAGGCAGCATGCAATTTGCACAATGAGAAAGACAGCCCAGAAATTGCCCATTGAAGCACAGCGGGGGGGGGGGGGGGGAGGGGGGGAGGGGGGCTGGCAGGTCAGGAGTTGCCCTTCCTTTTCTGCTCTTCCTTCTCAATTGTTTTCTACCTCTTGTCTATTTACTTTCCAGTCCTCAATTTCCTTTTTATTGTGTCTACCTGCTTGTCACCTCTTTCCCTCACCCCTTCCAGTATCTCACTAAATCTGTCCTCTTCCCCCAATCCAGCATGTGCTTTTTTTCTTTATCCCCTCCTTCCATCCAGTATGTGCTCGCTCTCTCCTGTCCACTTCCTTCCAGAGCCTGCTCCCCTCTCTCACTCTCCCCTTCCAACCAGCATCTTCTCCCCTCCCCACTTCCATCCTGCATCTGCTCCTCCCTCTCCCTCCACTTCCCTTCAGCGTCACTCAACCTCTACCCCTCGTTGGGCCACTTTCCTCCCTTCCCCTCACCTTCACGGGTGCTCTTCAGAATTTTCTGTTTCTGAATATCCAGACACAGTAACATTTTCACAAGTCCTGCACGATTGCCCCAAAGCTTCTCCTCTAACGCAAGATACTCAGGCGGAAACAGGAAGTGCGTCAGAGGAGAAGCTTTGGGGCAGTCGCGTGGGACTTGTGAGAATGGTTATCACGTCCGGACACCTCAAACAAAGAAAAAATGCTGAAGAGTGCTCGCAAAGGTGAGGGGAAGGGAGAGAGATGGCTAGACGAGGGGAAGAGATGCCTGGATGGTGTGGGGATTTTTTTGCTGCCGGCAGGAGGGAGCAAGTGTCGTGATCACATGCTGAAATGATCCTGTGCAAAGGAACTGCAGGACGGCCAGCAGCTTCACCAGCCCAGGCAAAGCTTGGGAATGAGCTTTAGATGGATCAATATTGGCTCTAATCTCCTCATATAGATGTAAGATAGCTACTCTGCTTAGATGGTAATCGTTCAGTACCTTTTGCTCCAACATCTCTTCCAAGGCCAGCCACAAATGAAACACACAGGGGTGGGCAGGTACTAGACTCCGCCTTGGCAACTGTTCCTCCCTCCTTCAATCACCATCATTGTTTCCTCTTCCTCCCAGGGAAAGGGCAGCCTGCAAAAAGAAGAGCCTACAACCACCGTTCATAATGTTGACTTTTGGAGCACTAAGCACACAAGTCCCATGGAGCACAAAGAACACGCGGTTAACAAATACTGGTATTTCATGGGCTTTTAAATAGTACAAAAATCCCTTGATGCTTTGCGCTTCTTCTCGCTGTGAAGCAAGTAACAGCCAATTCAACGCCGTGATGTCATATACACGCGACCATCAAAGCCGTAGGGAGGGAAGTGGAGAGGTAACAACAGACTACTCAAATGTGGGTAATAAATGACGGTGGTGCTGTACAAAAAAGTTCTGGCCCAGCTCATACATATTTTAATCATGAAGAATAAAAATTTTCACCTCTTGTTGGCCTCTTTTCATCGCCCTCTCTTATATTTTATGTGGTTAATGGGCACGTATAAGACGAGTCTTCAACACAAATGCTCACAATGCTCATATAACACATGTATACATCCATACTGTATTCTAAAAATTATATTTATGGTATAAATGTTATATTAATTTCAGGGCTGAACTGTCTGTAAGACATGTGAATGACTGGTCTTGACCTGTTATTTTTTTTTTCAGATTACTAGAAGTGGTCACTATTTTTGATGCATGGCGAAGCGATGTTAGAACATCGCTTGGTTGGCTAGTTTGCATGGTGTTTTAATATTAATGACCTTATTTGCATGGGTGAGTCAGCAAATGAGTGACTGCATGAAAAAACACACGGTGAGCTGTTTTATAAAATTCAATCAGTCGTTAAACCAATCCAACTGGTTTTGTGATGATTATGGAAACTTTAACACATCTAAGTCTTCAGTGGGAGCTCCTGGAGAATATTGTCTGGAATACTTGTACAGGAAAAATATATTCACTGAATCTGGAAAGATTTAAAATAATCCTAAAATAAAGATAATCTTTAGAGAAAATAATGCTATGAAAGATTTAACTTCTTTAAACCCAATTTTGATCCTATCTATGAAAGGATCTCCAAAAATTATTTAATTGCTTTGATACAAACTGAGGAAAGGAGGCAGAGCTGAAAAGAAAAAATTGACTTTAAATTTCTCACACTGCAGTTGCCACTAGAAGCAACTCCTAAATAAGTGACAGGGAGTAAATGACAGAGCTGCTGGAATAAATCAGAATAAAGCACCAGATAAAAATGATCACACATGACACTGTTTTCTCAAGGAAAACTTTAAAATGTTAGTAAAAAGCAGCAAAATATAAAACTAAAAAAGCAGCACATCTTGCATGGCATTCTGGGTATGCATAGATTTGCTTCTTGTGCCTTCACTCTTTAGTGAGCAGTCGCTGGTCAAGGATCTTCTCAATAGCTTTCCCTACGATTTGGAATGCAATGGCCAAGTCATATCAGATAAATTCAAAGGAGCCTTAACATGCTTTCTTTTCAAGAATGCCTTTGAATACTGAATTTTCCTTCTCTATTTACAAGGGATCCAGCTTTAAAGAATCTATTCCCGTATTGATTTTCCCATTCATGTTCTCTTTCCTGTAACTTATTGTAGTTCAACCCCCTTACCTCTCGTTTCATGTAGGTCATATTACGTGCTTAATGGTATGTGTTTCTGCATTTTTGAGTATATCTTATTGTTTTTAAATTTGACCTTCCCTTTTATTTTACCATTGTAAATCGCCTAGAATTTTGGATAGGAGTTTAATCAAATTTTAAATAAAACTTGGACTTGGAACTACCCCGTGACCTAGCGATGAGACTGCTGAGAGTATTCTCTCGTAGGTAAATCAGGACGTGTGCGTTGAGGATGGCATTGACTATGTGTTCAGGTATGTTTAGGCAATGCAGGAAATAAATCTTCCACTGATGACGATGTGTGTGTCGAGTGGGCCCATGTCAACTCAGCTGTTGGCTGGGCGTTTCTATTCCGAAAGAGCAGAAGCAAAGTAGTTGGTAAGGCTTCTGTCTGAGTGTGAAAGATTTGTTTGTAAGTTCTCCTTGAGTGAAAATTTTGTATTATTTGTTTTGTTTACAGTTATGGCACTTTCCCCGTCCTGAAGAAGAATCGAAACGCTTTGGTGGGGTGTAGTGTAACAGCGACATTAAATAAGCTAAGGAGTATCAAACTTTGCTAACATATGCATGATTGGGTGAGCCAGTGAAGAGTGCTGCCACACTGTGCTGAATCAGACAGGTGGCGTTCTGAGATTCCCCACATGAATTTGAAGTATTTTTTATTAGATGGTGGCATGTTATGGTGTGATAAATTTTATATTTGAAGACTCTGAAGTTTGACATCAAGAAGGAGTGTGTGACCTTGTCCTCAATTGATGCTTTGATATATCCATGGGCTGGGCTGAGGCAGGCATGGAAGCCTTTAAAGACTGAAAAACTACATCTGCAGTAGCCCTGAAAACTCTTGTCTGAGCCTAGCCCGGATCTCCTCATGGAGAGACAGTGCCTGTACCAAAAGAGACAGTGACATAGAAGCAGTCTTCTGTACCGGTTGGTGTTGGGTGGGATGCCTCAATGTTTAGACTTCATCTGGAAGGAAGGAGAATGATCGTCTGGGTGTTGACATTTACTGTGTATCAATTAAGTTGTTGCTTGGGAAGACACATTGGTATGCCTAGAAGGGGAGGAATGTGCTTCTTACCTTTCTTACATGTTATGTCCTTCGATAGATGAAGTAGAGTCCAGGCATTGCAAGAAGCCCATTGCTTGATGTTCCCGATGCAATTGGCATTGATGTTGATGCCTGGGTCTCAGAAGGCTAAGCATCAGATTCCGAATCTCAAACCATGCTCGATGTCGATGCAGCGCCAAAATGCTTTACAAATTATAAATAAATTACCTCTTTTACATACAGTCAGAGGACATGGATAATGTCCCAATGTTCGGGACTGAGACAACACACCAATTATGTGAATCAGATCTGAAATGGTCTGATCACATAAAAAGCTTTTCTTAAAGCAGCTTGGTACCGATGTTGACATCTATATAATAAAACCGTAGGCGGCGCATGCGCAGTCTTATCAGCGTGCTTCCATGATCCGTATGTCCGTGGCCGCCAAGACTGCAGCATGCCCCGCGCTTACTACGGCCCCACGCGCAGCTCAGTTCGGCACGGCGGTTTCCCCAGATAGGGAAAGCCGAAAAACTCAATCCCGCCTCATGGTCCTGCCGCCGCTCACGAATTCCCCCCCCCCCCAATCCTCCTGCAACAGCCGCTACCGCTCCTGTTCAAAGCGGCCTGCTGAGGTTCGCGGCCACTGTAACGAACCTCGCAGGCCGCTCTCCACATGGTAGCACGTTCCCTCTGACGCAATCGCGTCAGAGGGAACATGCTACCGAGTTGGAGAGCGGCCTGCGAGGTTCGTTACAGCGGCCGCGAACCTCAGCAGGCCGCTTTGAACAGGAGCGGTTGCGGGAGGAGGAGGGGGGGAGTTTTAACAGGAGGAGTCGCCGAAAAAAACCTTCAGCCGCAGCAGGCCAGCACACGGGAAGGGAAGGGGGAGGGGCCGAACGGAGCAGGGCAGCTCAAGGTAAGAAGGGAATGGGGGGTGGGGGAAAATGTTTCTAATACTCAGCAGGGACCTGGAGGGGAAGGGAAAACCGCTGCTGCTTCTGCAAAGGAAAGTGGTGGTAGGGGAGAGAAGGGAATGGGGGGTGGGTGGGGGAAAATGCTGCTACTACTTCACAGGGATCTGGAGGGGAAGGGAAATATCACAGCTGCTTCTGCAAAATAAAGTGGGGGGGGGAGAGAAGGGAATGGGGGGTGGGGGAAAATGCTGCTACTGCTTCAGCAAGGACCTGGAGGGAAAGAGAAATACCGCTGCTGCTTCTGCAAAGGAAAGTGGGGGGGGAGAGAAGGTAATGGGGGGGTGGGTGGGGGGGAAATGCTGCTACTACTTCACAGGGATCTGGAGGGGAAGGGAAATAGCACTGCTGCTTCTGCAAAGGAAAGTGGGGGGAGAGAAGGGAATGGGGGGTGGGTGGGGGGAAATGCTGCTACTACTTCTCAGAGATCTGGAGGGGAAGGGAAATATCACAGCTGCTTCTGCAAAATAAAGTGGGGGGAGAGAAGGGAATGGGGGGTGGGGGAAAATGCTGCTACTGCTTCAGCAAGGACCTGGAGGGAAAGAGAAATACCGCTGCTGCTTCTGCAAAGGAAAGTGGGGGGGGGGGGAGAGAAGGGAAGGGGGGGTGGGTGGGGGGAAATGCTGCTACTACTTCACAGGGATCTGGAGGGGAAGGGAAATAGCACTGCTGCTTCTGCAAAGGAAAGTGGGGGGGGGGGGAGACACAGAAAGAAATACAGACAGACAAAGGAGGCTAGGGAGAGAGACAGACAGAAATAAAGACAGACAGGGGACCAGAGAGACACAGAAATAAGACAGACAGGCAAAGGGTGCCAGGGAGAGAGAGAAAAAAATTGCAGGAGGGAGAAAGACAGAAAGAAAGGAAGAAAGAAACAGGAGCAGGGAGAGAGACATAAAGAAAGAAAGACAGACAGCCATATATTCTAGCACCCGTTAATGTAACGGGCTTAAACACTAGTGGAGGGATAAACTGCTGACACGAAGTCAAAAGTAGGGTTACCAGACATCCGGATTTCTCCAGACATGTCCTCCTTTTCCAGGACATGTCTGGAGGTCCGGATTGCTTTTTAAAACCCGGCATTGTGTTGCATCCACACATGTGTAGATGCCATCTGGGGGTGGGGTAGGAGGGTGGAACGGGATGTGACACAGACAGTACGGGGCAGAACTGGGTGGGCCTGGGGGCTTGGTCATGGGTCCAGATTTTCCTTCGGGAAAATGTACTAACCCTAGTTAAAGGTCTCAATAACCCAGGAAAAACGAAGAACTGCAGGTCTTGCAATCTGACATTCGGTGAGAAGGCAGCTCATCCTGTCATAGCCTGTGTTTGCCAGGAATTCCTTTGCAGTCTCTGGTGTCTCAGAATTTTGTAGATCCATTTTGTCTCATTTTCAGACTTACCAAACTTTCTGTTCTGTAGCAGCTTTCCTCTGAGGCATAGACAGCGGAATGTTTTTTTGTTTGAGGGGGGCCTAAAGCTCTGCCCCAGACTCCGCCCAAACTCTGACCCATATCCCTGCCTAAGATCCACCCCAGACCCTGCCCACCATTTTTTTCATTCATTTTTCATATATACATACAATATAAACTTATTAACAACACATAATGGTTAACCACAAAATTAAACTATACTATATGCTTCTCAACATTCTTTCCCACTAGAACACCTGGCCTTGGTCACACATACAAAACACAGGTAAACCCTTTGCAAAACCTAAAAGTACTAATATATACAAATAGATGCCAGACTCTACATTCAGTACAACCCCCGAGAAATAGAAACAAATGCATTTCTCCCTGAACAATATAGACAGCAGATGTAAATTCTAGAAACTGACATATTTCAATTACTAAATTGAGAATAAAATCATTTCCCCTACCTTAGTTGTCTGGTGCTTTTATTTTTCTAACCATCTTTTCCCAGTCTTTCCGTCTGTGCTCTTAACTGTATATCTAGGGCCACCTTATCCATTTGCTGTTTTTCTCTTCTTTTCAAAATCTATCTGCTTTTCCTTGTCTTCCCTTTCCTTCCCATCCATCCATGTGTACCCGTGGCGTAGTAAGAGGGGAGCAATGGCATGCTAATGGCGCAGCACCCCTCCTCTCTGTTCCCCCACTCCACTTCTTGCCACACGCACCCCTTTCCTTCCCCAGTATCTTTTGCTGCCTGCGTCAGCATCGGTGTACTCTCCGACGTCACTTCCAGGGCCAGCGCTTAGGAAGTGACGTCAAAGGTGAGCCAACACCGACATGGGCATTCTATTCATGCTCGAGAAGGGGAAAGGGAAGAGGTCGGGGAGGGACGCCACTGTCCCGGGTGCTGTTCACTGTGTGTACCATCTCCTCCCTCTTTCTTCTCCCCTATTCCCATCTATCCATAAGAAGCATTTCTTCTTATTTCTTCCATGTCGCACCCATTGCTGTGCACCATCTCCTCCCTCTGTTTCCCTTTCCCCTCCATCCCCGTACACCACCATCTCATCCATCTCTCTCCCTCTCCCATGGTCTGACATCTCTCTCTTCCATCACCCTTCTCCTGAATCTGACCTCTCTTCTCCATCCCAGTGGAACATTTCTTCCTCCCTCCTCTCCACCACTATCATGTCCAACAGTTCTCCCTCTTCTCCAAGTATACCATCTCTTTTTCCCTCCCACCCCACATACAATTCATTTTCCCTTCCCTCAATCACTGGCAGCATCTCTCTTTCCTTCCCTTCCTAACCCCAACCCGTGCAGCATCTGTCCTTCCAAACCCCCTCCCAGCCCAAGCAGTATCTGTCCTTCCCTGCCTTCCCAAACCCCTCCCAGTCTGTGCAATATCTGTTCTTCTTGCTTACCCCCCCACACACACATCACATGTAGCATCTATCTTTCCCTCATTCCCAACCCCAGCCCTCCCCCTCAGCTGGATCCAGTGGTACAACCTCTCCCCAGTTCCCAACTCCCCAACCTAACACCTCCCTGCTACTGTAATTTAAAATCTTCGGGTAGCTGTTGGTGCAACGAAGCTAGCCTCCTTCTTTTGGTCTGCCCTGTTAGTGTTCTTTCTGTAGCACTTCCTCTTCCTGCATAGGCAGGACGCTGCAGAAAGAACACTTCCAGGGTGGACCAACAGAAGGAGACTGTCTTCGTTGTGCCACCAGCTACCCAAAGATTTTAAATTACAACAGCAGGGAGGTAGGGGGCGTTGGGAGAGTCATACTGTACTTCCAATTGACAAATTTTGGGGAGGCCATGGCCCCTGTGCCCCTCCCCCTTCTTTGGTCAGGAGCTCCTAGTGCAAGCAATTCAGGGAACACAGGCACGAGATCTACCTGTGGGCAGAGCCTGCTTGTGCCCAAAATGCCATATAAGGCTCACAGGTAGGAGTCTGAATCTCTTCATGGTCTGGGTACCCCTCTCTACTACTAGCTGGGTTGGCCACTGGGATCTGACCTACAGAGGCTGTGTAAGCTCCCCAGCGGCCTCCCTTTGTCTTCCAACCCATCTGAAATCTTGCACTTTGCAGCTCTGCAGCTTCACTTGATTTGGGATCTAGAACAACCCGGAGCATTGCAGCACATGCCCAGGGGAGTTAAAGGGCTGCAGTTCCTCAAAAGGGCCAACAGGTGGCAGCCTAACTCTTCCCAGGAAGCACCGTTAGACTCCCGACGTCAGGTATCATGTCTCCACCCCTTGTACGGGGGAAAAGGTCTGCGCGGCAATGAGAAGCTTCCTCCAGCACGGCGCATGTGCGCTGCCCTTACCTAAAGATCCGGTAAAGCCACAACATTGAATTACGCATGCTCCTTGCCCACGCGGGAAAAGCGTAACTTTAGTCTGGGAGAGGGGGCCGGCTCTGAAGTAACGTCGATAGATCACGAGGGTAGTTAATCTATGCGTACCCAGAATGCCCTGCGAGATGGAGCTGCTTTCTTTTTCAATACTTGGCTAATGTTTACAAACGTTTTCATATTTCTCTGGATAATGGCGTGTCTTTCTGTGCTCGGTGTTACTGTACCCTTCATGTTGGTATGGTTTGTCGGCTTTCCGTTTCACTCCCTTTCACTTCTTTAGGAGCTGCTTTTGGTGGCCTTGGCAGCGATACCGTTGCTTGGCCCTGATAATTTTCTTTCCTAATTTTTGGAGGTCCCATTTATGTCAAAATGGGACTAAAGTTGGGTTTAAAGACAGAAAAATCATGTTTTTCGCAGTATTTCTTAGTTTATTTTACTAATGCTAGTGTTAATATAAAGGTTGGTTAATAATTTCTAGAACTTTTGTTTTTCTATACGTATCCAGGCTAACATTTATTGAGGCTAATAAAATCATTCTTTTTTGTTTTTTCAGGTACTCCATTGATAATCTGTGCTTTTTTTTCCTGGTTCTAGATTTCCCAATCTGTTCTTCACTCAACTTCCTCTGACCCAGAACAGGCTTTCCTTTGTTGACCTCTTGGGGGAGGGAGTTTCAGCCTGGACAGAATGTGGCACAAAGGTTTCAGGGTCAGGCAGTGTGTAGGAATTGCTGCTCTTGCTAAGGGCCAGGAAAGCTGGATTATAGGAGGGAGGGAGCAGAAATGGAGAATTGGTGGGAGGAAAGGAGGGAGAGAGGGCTCAAGAGGAAGAAATGTTAGACATGGTCATAGGAGGGATGGACAGGGGAAAATGTGTTGTGCAAAAGACACAGATCCCAGATGCACTGCTCCAAAACAAAATCTCTTTATTACAACAATCACCTGAGGTGCTTCAGGGGTATAATTCTAAGAGTGGAAAGGCTAAAGTATTTGCGACCCCTGTTCTGTTCTAAGGACTTCCCCTGTGCTGATTTTGAGCTCTCTGGAGAGTGTAGCCTATGTCTGCTTAGTGCAGTGGTCTTTGCTCATTTTTAAGTGAAGGCCAAAAGGGCTGAAGGAGAGCCAAGTCTCTTCCTACCCCTATGCAAATACAGGATCACAAACGAAAAGTCCTAAAGGACAAAAATTAAGCTCTAGAAGGCCAGAGAAAGAGAAGGAAATTAATTTCTTCCTGAACAGTGCAAACTATAGATATTAGATGTAAATTCTCTAAATTGTCATATTTCAAACACTGAATTTGAAAATAAAATAATTTGTCCTTCTACATTCTAGGCGATATACAAACAATAATGAGTGAATAAAAACTTGGGGTAGTTATTACATAGACAAATAAAATTACATAATTACAAAAACTTACAATCATGAAACATTAGGAAAACTATATTTAAAGGGTTACATTCTGTATCAAATTTTTTTAATATAAAATATAAAAATTTGATACAGAATGTAACCCTTTAAATATAGTTTTCCTAATGTTTCATGATTGTAAGTTTTTGTAATTATGTAATTTTATTTGTCTATGTAATAACTACCCCAAGTTTTTATTCACTCATTATTGTTTGTATATCGCCTAGAATGTAGAATAGGCGATTAATCAAATTACATAATAAACTTGAAACTTAATAAACTTGAAACTTTGTTTGATTTTATTTTTCTAATCACCTTGTCTCAGTCTCTGGCTGCACTTTTTTCTGTCTGTATTCTTAACTGTTTCCAGGACCTTCTTATCTATTTGCTTTTTTTCCCCTCTCCTTCACTTTCTGCCCTACATCCATCTTTAGCCTCGAGGAAAATGGCTATTTTAACAACTATTGTTTTACCGGGATCAAATGTCAATGGATCATATAGTACAAGCAAGAAACCGGTATATGTTGAAATCAGTTGTTTCAATAAGTATGAGTATGCCTCAGCCCCACCACTCCACCGCTGTGCTATCTCTTGACTGCGGAGAGAATTATGTGGCACTTCATCATTGGCTGCTCATAACCATATTTTATATGCTACTATTCATTTAAAATAACTTTTAAATATTTTTTTTAATTATTTGCAGTTTTAATGCCAGTGAGTGTACTTAGCTTGTATGCTTAGCTGGTCTCCCGAGGTCGCGCGTGTCATCTGACTTGAGTGGATCCGATACTCTGGATACCACTCGAGTCGGATGACACGCGCGACCTCGGGAGACCCTTGACACAGCGCCTGTTGGTGTGAAACATGTTGGGTTAAACTCCCAGGCATTGGCTGATAACAGCTAAGCATACAAGCTAAGTACACTCACTGGCATTAAAACTGCAAATAATTTTAAAAAATATTTAAAAGTTATTTTATTTTATTTTTTTTTTATTTATTTATTTATAAAATTTTACAGTATTTCCAAGCATATACATCTTGTACAGTAAAGTGAAATCAAGCAACATATTAAACTAAAATTGCAAAATTAATATTACTACAAGAAAATACTAATCTAGCTGATCTCACACTAGTCCTCAATATTATTGGATCCGTAATTAAGAGTAGAACATATATAATTCAAATTAATTAAACAAGAAAAATCCTTATCTGACTAAAGTGCGGGGAGCTAACCTTCCATGGGCGCTGTTATTCCTTTCTCAAGATGTTTCGCTGAGAGAAAACTAATCAGTTGAGATGGCTCTGTAAATATATACTTCAATGATAGATATCTAACTACACATTTACATGGATATCTCAAAAAGAAAATACCCCCTATTTGAGTCACTCCAGGTTTTAGAATTAAAAATTCTTTCCTTCTTTTTTGAGTCTCTCTAGAGACATCAGGAAAAATCTGAATGTGCTGTCCCAGGAAGTCTTTGGATCTATTTTTAAAGAAAAGTTTTAATATCCAATCCCTGTCTGGAGCCAAAGCAACAGACACCAAGAGAGTAGCTGGAACAGCCAATTCTCTATCTGATTGTTCCAGTATAGCCGAAATGTCCAATGACCTCTCCCGGGGTTCCTCAATTTTGTCTTCTTCTTTGAATTGGGGCTTAGCAGGTAGGTAATACACTCTTGTGAGAGGAGGTAAGGAGTTTTCAGGAATTTCCAAAATTTCCATAAAATATCTTTTCACCATTTCTCTAGGAGAAGTTGACAGGATTCTTGGAAAATTTATGAATCTCAAATTATTTATTCGACCATTATTCTCCTGCACTTCCAACTTCTTCCTGAGTAATATATTATCTTTAACCAGCATATCTTGATTTTGTTTCAGTAGCATTAACTCCTTATTTGTATTTTGTGTCTCTGTTTTAAATTGTAACATATCCTGCTTTAAAACTTTTATTTCTTCCTTTTGTTCTTTTAATTCTTTATCCAAACTTTTTATTTGAGGATTTAAGGAATTCCCCAGATTCACTACCAAGTCCCTTAAAAGTTATTTTAAATGAATAGTAGCATATAAAATATGGTTATGAGCAGCCAATGATGAAGTGCCACATAATTCTCTCCACAGTCAAGAGATAGCACAGCGGTGGAGTGGTGGGGCTGAAGCATACTCATACTTATTGAAACAACTGATTTCAACATATACCGGTTTCTTGCTAGTACTACATCCATCTTTGGCATTAATGTTTAACATTCATCTTTCTTCCATTGTTCTGCTTCCTTCTCATCTGTCTATTTTTCCATGTCTTCCTCTCATCTCCGTCAATGTGCACCATCTCCTCCCTCTCTCTCCTCCCCTCCAATATTCTGATATCTCTGTCTTTACCTTCCTATAGTCTGGTATCTCTATCCCCTCCTTCCCTTCCCCCTTTTCGTGGTCTCTTTCTCTCTCTCCCCTCTTCCCTTCCATCTCTGTTCTCCTTCCCCTCATGTGATCTGGCACCACTGTCCTTCCCTTCCCTTCTTTCTTCCCACAGAAGTGTGGCATTTTCTTACGCTTTCCTCCCTATCTCCACAGTCCAGCATTTCTGTAGTATCTCCCTCCCTCTGGCAAAATCTGGCACTTTTCTACCCTTTTTTTTCTAATGCTGTAGTCTTCGGGCCACAGGCAGCATGAGTGAAGTAAACATGCTATAGCTTCCTGCCACAGAGACAGGAAGCTGTAACGGAAAGCTTCCAGGGTAGAGAATGACACGATGGCTGTTACCCGCGGGTAACCCACCAAAATGGTGTTGGGGGGAAGTGCTCACTGCGGGTACGAGGACAAGGCCATCCACCACCCTGTAGAGTGGTGAATGGCCTTGTCCCCGCAGTTAAGGGAGGAAACGCGTGCAGTCACCGATCATGCGCAGCACCCTCCCTTCTTCCTACCTACCCGAATCTATCTATCTCCCTCCCTCCCCCTTACCTTCGCGGCACTTTTTAAGTTTGAGTAACTTGTTCAAAGCCACTGGAGCCTGCGTGCAGTTGTGTGTATCTGTGGGCAGAAGCTTCTCCTCTGACGCAACTTCTGGTTGCGTCAGAGGAGAAGCTTCCATCCCCATACGCACGTGACTGCTCGCAGGCTCTGGCAGCTTGAACAAGTTACTCTAAACTTAGAACGCACCGCAAAGGTAAGGGGGAGGGAGGGAGATGCTCAGATCGCATGAGGGGTGCCAAAGGCTGCTGAGGTGGTGAGAGGGAAGGGGGGTGGTGGAAAAGAAAGGAACAGACTCTGAAGGGGGGTAGAGAGGAACAGACGCTGAAAGGAAATGTGGGGAGTGGGGAGAAGGAATTTCACACAGGAAACACACACACTCAGTCTTAGAGTCGAGAAGGAGGCTCTCCAAATGAATGGTCTTCCTCCTTTTATTGAGAATCATAGCTCCATTAATTACTTAGCTAATGCTCTAAGGTTATAATTTCATAATGCATTTACAGTGAGGATTAGACCAAGGTAACTTATTGTTTACATATTTCATGCGATTCTCAAAGTTACTATCTCACGTGACATATGAATACATAATAACAGTTACAATAAAATGATTTCCAATGTGTACATTTCTGATATGTCTCAAATCTTACTATGGCATGTGACAATCCAAAGGTTATAATGCATGCTTCTTAAGCTCTCTTGATTAGCCTTAAGTCAAGGCCTGCTCAGGAAAAGTCTGATTGTTGCCCATATAAGGGATGCTTAAACAAGATAAGAGATAAGATAAAGATAACCCATATCAGGTTAATATGTAGCAAGAGTCTTGTGACAAAGGGGAGGGGGGAAATGCTTCAGCATTCTGTCACAAGTTGCAAACCTTGTCCTTGCTTAGAATGTATACGTGGCAGGAGGGAGAAGGAATGAGAAACAGGGCCTCAGATCCAAACATAGGCCTAGATCCGTACACAGGGCCTAGATCGTACACAGGGCTTAGATCAGTGTGCCGACCTGGCTTGGTTCAGAACCGCCTGTGTGCTGACCTTGCCTGTGTTCTGATGCCCTGGATCAGAACTTATCAGACCTCCATCCCTACAGCTTCAGTGGACGGGAGGGCAGGAAGGAAGGAACCCTGGCAGTGGCTTCGGTGGACAGGCGGGCAAGCAATATCCTCGGTGGCAGCCAATGCCACGTATTTCCAAGTGGCTCACACACCCCCATGGGTACGCGTGCTGCGTGTTGAGAAACACTGCACTAAGAGCTAGATGCAATAAACAGGGTTGGTAATACCACGTGGATCTGCTGTGATTCAATGTTTGGCCAATTCAAAAAGAGCAATTGATGCACAAACATGTTTGAATGCAAATGATTTGTGCAGAGTTTCGCCATAATCCCCACCTCTCTAAACCAATGGATCATTGTGAGAGCGACTTTCACAGATGCGCAGAGCTGGCAGGGGAAGCCCGAACAGCTGAGAGGCAAGGGAAGCATCAAAACAGCCTCTTGCCACTCAGCTCTTCAGGGCAAGAAACTTTTTTTTTTTCTAATAAACACAGATGTGCGTGTTATCCATGCACAATATCTGTCCCCATTAAAAAAAGAAACGTTATGCCGGTTCCCCCGTCCGACCACAGTCATCGCAATTCCCCCCCCGCCTGATGATAAATGCGGGTCCTCAAAACCTTCCCCCCCGACGATGATGGCTGCCCCTGCAAGAAACAGGAGGGATGCCCAGTCCCTGCCTCTGCAAACCATGGCAGCGAAAATGGCAGGAGGGATGCTCACTCCCTTCGGCCAATGGACGCCTCATGCACGGCGTCCCCCACAAACCATCCCCTAACCTCACCTTCCCACCCAAAAGGCAGGAGGGATGCCCCCTTTCTCCAGTCACTGGGTGCTCTTCCAAACCTCCCCAACCCCCCTCCTCATACCTCTGTTAGAAGTTGAGAGCAGGAGGGACACTCTGTCCCTTAGGCTTCAAGGCCCGCCAGTCCAAAATGGCAGGCCTTCCCCTCCCCAGTGCATCATGTGCAACCCTAACCCTAATCTATGGTCCTGATTGGCTCAAACACCTAAGGCCTTCGGTATCTGATCCAATCAGGGCCTTAGGCTCCTCCCTCTGTATCCCAGGATACAGAGGGAGGAGCCTATGGCTCTGATTGGCTCAGATGGTCTTAGGTCCCTCCCCGTGCATCTCATGATGCACCAGGGAAGGGAAGGCTCCTTCATTTTGGACTGGCGGGCTTCAGAGCCAGAGGGACTGAGTGTCCTTCCTGCTCTCAAGTTCTGACAAAGGTAGAGGGGGAGGTTTGTGGGGTGGGTGAACATCCAGTGGCAGGAGGGAGTGGGCAGCTCTCCAATTTTGGCTGGCATGGGGGGGGTTGCAGTAGCAGGAGGGAATGGGCATCTCTCCTGTCTCTCTGTCATGGGGTTTGGGGGTGGCAGCTTGTCGGAGGGAGCAGCTCAGCTCACATTTGGGTTTTTTTATGTGGCAAATGTGTACATGTAACACACACACACAATCTGTGCACATTAGAATAATAAAAAGGTGTGGCATATTATAAATATATTCATTTATATCGGTAGGACAGGGATTGGTCACCTTGAGAATGGGTTACTGGACTTGATGGACCATTGGTCTGACCCAGTAAGGCGATTCTTAGGTTCTTAAGCAACTTCATGACCAGTCGCTTTTTTTGGATCACTAAAAGGGATCATTTTTTTGTGCATCAGGAAATGATGTTAGTGCATCATTCCCTCAGCTAGTCTGCCTGGCGTTTTAATATTTAAAAACGTATTTGCATGGCTGAGGTGGGTCGGGCACATCGGATCGGCAAATTCGATCATCGCTAAACCCATCAAAACCGGTTTAGCGAGGATCGTTAGATGATCACTGACTTTAGTGCATGTAGCTCTTAGTCTTTCTCTGTATCTGTCCCAGCAGGCTCAAATCTGATTACAATACCTGGGGCATTGAAGTGTTAAGTGACCTGCCCAGGGTCACAAGGAGCATTGGGGGATTCAATCCACAACCTCATGGTGCTGAGGCGAGGTTCTAACCAGTGATCCACTTGCTTCTGGACCAGTGTGACTCTGATGCCCGTTTGTCCCATTCTTTCCAGAGAATTATTACTCTCAGATCTATAAAATAATAATAACTTTATTCTTATGTACCGCCAAAGCCATAATAGTTCATGGCAGTTTACAGTAAGAGAAACTGGACAATCAGTGAAGTGTAGAAATCATTAGAAATACATGATAAAAAAAGATTAAAAACAATAAAACCATTAGGTTACACATCGATCAAACAACTGCGTTTTTATTAATTTAATTGTGAAAAATATGTCAGTCACTCAATAAAGTGGAGATTGTTTTGTTTTTACTGATTTTATGATATTTTAAATAAACGCCTTGTCAAGATCATTGGACTCCACATTTTTTGCTTTTTGTTTCTTGGATTTCCATTTTTTTGACTGTGGAATATTTGGGTTTCCTTTTGTTTGTTCCTGAAGAATTATTCTGCGGCAGATAAGCAACATGCAAAGAGCATCAAGAAAGTATGCGAGATGAATCCGCTATCTCACTTCATGTGAGCAGTTGCTTTCGGATTAATTTTTTTAACCAAAATGAGCCAAAGACTTAGTAGTAGTGGCGGGGAGCATCAGTTTTATTAAATTTCAACCATAAAGAAAGAAAACAATATACACAATACACTCCCCCCTCCCCGAACAGCAGTTGCCAAACCAAAAGGAAAAACATCAAGTTAACAAATGACTGCATGCTCTGTGTGTCAAAGTGGTACAAAAAGGTAGCCAACAATTGATATATAAATTCCCCTTCCTGGAGTCCAAAGGTCCAACAATCCATTCCAGCCAACTGGATCATCAAAATCCTCCAATGAGTGAATGTGGGTGCAAGTGGTGTCAGCAAGCCCTATAAGATTGTCTTAATACCCACATATATCGCTCTACGGGTAAATGCAGAACAGCCTGAATGTTGCGGAACCATAGGGTGCAAGGTTCAAAGATGACTAATCCACTGGCAGAGATGATGCCAAAAAGGTAAAATGATGGGGCAAGTCCAGAACATATGACCCAGTGTGGCTTCGAACATTTAGGACAAGCATCTGAGGGGATTAAGTGCGCTCGGAACGCCAGATTAGATGCAAAAAATGCTCGCAACACAAATTTGTAATAACGTTCCCTTTCCACAGCAGATATCAACAATAGAGGCCAGTTTTTTGGGGTTTTTTTTTTGCAACAAACATTAAAAGCCATAACCCAACAGAGCAGCAACAAGAACCAAGTTCCCAATCTGACAATAAGCGTCTGATAAACCCAAAACCCTTTGACAATGAGGTTTTTCACAGCAGCCAACTCTTCATCCTTCTGCACTAAACAAAAATAAGAATATAAGAATTGTCCTACTGGGACAGACCGAAGGTAAAACAGATTTTAGTAAAACTCTTCTCTTTGCCAGTTAATTTTATGTTCATCCTACCCACCTGTTCCTCTGCTTAGCTCCTCCTTCTCCTCCTTTCTTTCCCTCTTACACTTCTCCCCTTTTCCTTTTCAAGTCGCCTAGGTTTGTGCGACTCACAACCAGTGGATTTCCCCAAGTCATCTCAAAAATGGCCTATGGACTTCTCTTTTCGGAAATGAGCCAAACCTTTTTTAAACCCAGCTAAGCTAACTGATTACACCACATTCTCCGGTAGAACTATTGCTGAGCCCATTTGTATTTCAGACAGCTTAGCTTCAGCCTTGTACAACATCAGGGGCAATGCTAGATTGCAAAACTATAAGCTTATAAGTAAGCTGTATCCAACAATTAAAATTAGTTTAGTAGATGGTCCTGGAATTTCGGTGGCTGATAGGCAGAGAGAGTGCGCTATAATGCTTTGGCGACCTGTTAAGACTCCTGCAGGAGAAAAAGAGGAGTACTGAATGCAGATAACCTACTCTATCCTGGGGGGGGGGAGGGGTTTAAAAAACTAGACAGACTGAATTCCTTCTTTGCGTCTGTCTTTACAAAGGAAGCCACAGTGAAAGTGTTCAAGGGAGTTGTACAGGACAGCCTCACCACAGTAAAAGTGGACTTGGACCAGATTTACCACCAGATCGACAAACTTAAAAGTGATAAATCTCCTGGACCGGACGGAATTCATCCGAGAGTCCTAAAAGAACTGAAATTTGAAATCGGAGAACTAATGCAAAAACTTGCCAACCTATCAATCAAAACAGGACAGAGACCGAATGACTGGAAGATAGCGAACATCATGCCGATATTTTAAAAAGGATCGAGAGGAGTGCCAGGCAACTACAGACCTGTGAGTCTCATATCTGTCCCTGGAAAAATGGTTGAGGCGCTGATCAAAGATAGCATAGTCCGGCACCTAGATACACATGACCTGATGAGAGCCAGTCAACATGGCTTCAGGAAAGGGAAATCATGGAGAGACACTACAGGGACTACAGGGACCAGACGGACTCCACCTGACCAACAGAGGCAAGAATGTCTTCGGACACAGACTAGCCCGCCTACTTCGAAGGGCTTTAAACTAGGTAAGTCGGGGGTGGGTACCCACTTTTACACCGGAGCAGTAAGTAACAATCCTGATGTAGCGAACCAACATTACACTTCTAGGTCTGATGTAAGTACCCTTACTGCAAACGAATCGCTAGGAGACAATTTGACTCAAATGGGTGGCTCACAACAGGAGCTTAGCAAACAGAAAGAGTGGAGAGCTATGTATGTTAACGCACACAGCCTAGGGAATAAATTTCTAGAACTAGAAACAGAAATAGTTAATGCAGACATAGACATAGTAGCAATATCCGAAACATGGTTCACAGACTCTCATGGGTGGGATATAACCATACCAGGATACAACCTGATTAGACAGGACAGAGAAGGTAGGTTAGGTGGTGGGGTAGCACTTTACATCAAAGAGAACATTAAGACAACCAGGATCACAGATGTCAAGTATACTGGGGAATCCATCTGGGTAAACTTGGCCATAGGTAGAGAAAAATGGCTGTACCTTGGTGTGGTATACAGACCTCCGAGACAATCGGAGGAAAAGGACGCAGAATTAATTGAAGACATTGAGAATATCACCTTACGGGGGGGAGGCTGTTCTATTAGGAGACTTCAACATGCCTGATGTAGACTGGAACACACTATCAGCGACAACTTGTGATAGCAGGAGGATATAAACGTCCATGAAGGGAGTACGGCTCAAACAAATGGTACTAGAGCCCACTAGGACCTGGCCATCCTGGACCTGGTACTTACGAATGGGGAAAGCGTCTCGGACGTCTCGGTGGGAGAGACGCTAGCCACCAGTGACCATAATATGGTATGGTTTAACCTTAAGAAAGGCTTCCCTAGATCACAAACAAAAACAAGGGTACTCAATTTCAGGGGCACTGACTTCGCACGCATGGGAGATTTCATCTACCAGATGCTGCAGGTTCAAAAAGTAACTGATAATGTGGAAGATATGTGGACAACCTTGAAATCGATCCTTCAAGAGGCAACTATCCGCTACATAAAATCGGTAACCAAACAAAGAAAAAGGAAAACCCAATGGTTCACAGATGAGGTATCATACCTCGTCAAGAAGAAGAAAAGAGCATTTCTATCATACAAACGCATGGGGGAAAAAGAAGCAAACGTTGAATACAGGACAAAGTCTGCAGCGGTCAAAACAGCAGTCAGGGAGGCCAAACTTCGTATGGAAGAAACTCTAGCGAAGAACATCAAGAAAGGGGACAAATCCTTCTTCAGATACATTAGCGACAGGAAAAAGAACACAAACGGGATAGTACGCCTTAGAACGCCAGACGGGAATTATGTGGAAACTGACTCCGATAAAGCCAAACTACTGAATGATTACTTCTGTTCAGTCTTTACCTGCGAGGCACCAGGGCACGGGCCTCGGCTGGATGCAAAGCAAAGCATGGATGACCCATTTCAGAAGTTTGAGTTCACACCAGCTGATGTTTACAAAGAACTGTCAAGACTCAAGGTGAACAAAGCCATGGGACCGGACAATCTGCACCCAAGAGTGCTCAGAGAGCTATGCGATGTTTTGGCGGAACCGTTAGCCATGCTCTTCAATCTCTCCCTAAGTACGGGGAGAGTCCCCCTGGACTGGAAAACTGCCAATGTTGTTCCTCTGCACAAAAAGGGTTGCAGAGCGGAGGCTGCGAATTACAGACCAGTAAGTCTCACATCAATAGTGTGTAAACTCATGGAAACTCTACTTAAAGGGAAATTAGACACGATATTGGATGAGGAGAATCTGAGGGATCCCTGTCAACATGGATTCACTAGAGGCAGGTCATGCCAATCCAATCTTATCAGCTTCTTTGACTGGGTGACAGGAAAGCTAGACTCGGGAGAGTCTCTGGACATAGTGTACTTGGATTTCAGTAAAGCGTTTGACAGTGTCCCACACCGTAGACTATTAAACAAGATGAAATCGATGGGGTTAGGTGAGAAACTAACGGCATGGGTCAATGATTGGCTGAGTGGAAGACTTCAGAGGGTGATGGTCAATGGCACCCTCTCTAAGACATCGAAGGTGACTAGCGGAGTGCCGCAGGGCTCAGTCCTGGGACCATCCCTTTTTAACATATTCATAAGGGACTTGACCCGAGGGCTTCAGGGAAAAGTAGCGCTGTTTGCCGGCGCCTTCAAACTGTGTAATATAGTAGGTGAAAGCGATCTCACGGATGGTATGGCGCAGGATCTGATCAAGTTGGAAAACTGGTCCTCAACATCGCAGCTGGGCTTCAACGCAAAGAAGTGTAAGGTGATGCATCTCGGCAGCAGAAATCCATGCAGAACATACACCTTGAATGGAGAAACACTAGCTACGAGCTCAGAAGAACGGGACTTGGGAGTAATCATCAGTGCAGACATGAAGGCTGCCAAACAAGTAGAGAAGGCCTCATCCAAGGCAAGGCAGATGATGGGATGTATCAATAGAAGCTTCATCAGCCGTAAACCTGAAGTCATAATGCCACTGTACAGAACCATGGTGAGACCTCATCTGGAGTACTGTGTGCAATTCTGGAGGCCACATTACCGTAAAGATGTACTTCGAGCTGAGTCAGTCCAGCGAATGGCCACTAGGATGGTCTCCGGACTCAAGGGTCTCTCATACGAGGAAAGACTGGGCAAGTTGCAGCTCTACTCTCTAGAGGAGCGCAGGGAGAGGGGTGACATGATTGAGACATTTAAGTACGTCACAGGTCGTGTCGAGGTGGAAAACGACATATTCTTTCCTAAGGGACCTTCAGTCACAAGGGGGCACCCGCTCAAACTCAGAGGAGGGAGATTTGGTGGTGACACCAGGAAGTATTTCTTTACAGAAAGGGTGGTGGATCACTGGAACAAACTACCGGTGCAGGTGATCAAGGCCACTAGCGTGCTCGACTTTAAGAATAAATGGGACATCCACGTGGGATCTCTACGTGGGTTGAGCAGCACTCTGACTTAATGGGGTGGGACAGTAGAGTGGGCAGACTTGATGGGCTATAGCCCTTTTCTGCCGTCATCTTTCTATGTTCTATGTTTCTACTTCAATTTTTTGAAACAGTGAACAGACAAATTGATAGTGGAGAACTGTTGGATATTGTATACTTGGACTTTCAGAAAGCGTTCGACAAGGTTCCACATGTAAGACTTCTCAGGAAATTACAAGGCCATGGAACAGAGGGAGATATGCTAAGATGGATAGACAAATGGCTAGAGAACAGAAAACAGAGAGTGGGCATAAATGGGAAGTTCTCAGAATGGGAAAAAGTGACTAGCGGTGTACCCCAGGGCTCGGTACTTGGACCCATCTTATTTAATATTTTCATAAATGACCTGGAAGAAGGAAATCATCAAGTTTGCAGATGACACAAAGCTATGCCGGGCAATTAGATCGCAGAAGGACAGTGAGGAACTCCAAAGCGACTTGAATCAATTGGAGAAGTGGGCAGATAAATGGCAGATGAATTTTAATGTGGAAAAATGCAAAGTGATGCATTTAGGCAGAAAAAATAAAGATCACAAGTATAGTATGTCAGGTGTAACTCTGGGAAAGACCGAACAGGAAAAGGACCTGGGTGTACTGATAGATAGGACCCTGAAACCGTTGGCACAATGTGCGGTAGCGGTGAAGAAAGCAAATAGAATGCTAGGCATGATAAAGAAGGGAATTACGAGTAGATCAGAGAAAATTATAATACCGCTCTACATAACCATGGTCAGACCACACCTGGAATATTGTGTCCAGCATTGGTCTCCATACCTAAAGAAGGATATAAAACTGCTAGAGAAGTTGCAGAGATGAGCAATGAAGCTAGTGAAAGGTATGGAGAATCTGGACTACGAGGAACGATTTAAGAGACTGGGGTTGTTCTCCCTTGAGAAGAGGAGACTGCGAGGGGATCTGATCGAGACTTTCAAAATACTGAAAGGATTTGACAAAATGGAGTAGGGAAAGCAGTTATTTACAGTGTCCAGTATGACACTGATAAGAGGACATAGACTGAAGCTGAGGGGGGAGAGATCCAGGACGAATATCAGCAAGTTCTGTTTCATACAGCGAGTGGTGGACACCTGGAATGCTCTCTCAGAGGAAGTAATTGCAGAATCCACTGTTCTATGATTTAAGGGTAAACTAGATGCACATCTCCTTAAGAGGCACAGGGCACAACCAGGGCACTACCAGGGCACAACAGGAGGGTTTTCAAGATCTTTTAAATAATGATGATATCATCATCATTAAAGCGGACAAGGGGGGTGCCACCGTAATCCTTGACAGAAATGACTATGAAAAAGAGGCATGGCGCCAACTATCGGACACACAGGCTTATTGCCCGTTGGTGGATGATCCCACCACGGCTTTGGGGATTGAAATCTTAGAACTCTTGAATAAACATTTAGATCAAGGAACTATAACAGCAAAGGAATATAAGTTTCTATTTGAGAGACACCCGAAGATTCCGAAGATCTCTTTTGTCCCTAAGGTACATAAAACCTTGATAAAACCCCCGGGACGCCCCATTGTCAATACCGTTCCTCTATTTTGGAGCCCCTTTCTAAGACAGTGGATTTTTTCCTTAGGGAAGAAGTTCCGAAGATTAAATCATATATTAGGGATTCTTCCCATTTTTTGAAGGATTTGTCAAATTTGAAATTAGATATGACTGATAAATGGCTAGTAACACTAGATGTAGTGTCCTTGTACACTCAGATACCGCAGGATGAGGCCCTTTATACTATCCGCCACACACTTCAAGCCATGACACCTCATCGTATGTCTGTTGATTTTCTTATACAACTGGCTGATTGGGTGATAAAGAGAAATTATTTTCAATACCAACAAAAGTTTTTTCAACAAACCCAGGGAGTGGCGATGGGGGCCACGTTGGCCCCCTCGGTGGCTGCCCTATTTATGGCAAAATTCGAGGAGAATTGGATATATACCTCTATATGGTACCCCAAGATATTATTTTGGGGTCGATTCCTCGATTATATTTTTTTCATTTGGGATAATACGAGACAAGAACTTGAAGTTTTCTATCAATATCTGAACTCCGTAGATAATAACATCCAATTCACTATGGTGTGCCATCAAACTAATATTGATTTTTTAGATATTTCAATACAGGTGTGTGAGGGTTTGATTTTTACGTCGCTCTATAGAAAGCCGGTGTCAAAGAACACCATATTACATTACGATAGTTTTCATCCATATAAATTAAAATATAATTTGCCTATAGGGCAATTCCTGTGGATTCGCAGGATTTGTTCCTCGATTACTCTTTATAAACTTGAAGCTAGAAAATTAAGTGACAGGCTACGTATGAGGGGTTACCCTGACAGTTCAATCAGACAGGCATACATAAGAGCTAGGTATGCACAGAGGGATCTTCTTTTGTTACAACCGAGAGACACTCCCCAGGGAGAGTATGCCCAACTTACCTGTATTTTGCCCTTTTCTAGGGTAACTCCGACCCTGGTAGGCATTCTAAGGAAATATTGGTATATACTCCAGGGCCACAAATCTTTGGAAAACTTCCCCTTAGTAGCCTACTCTCGGGGAAGGACATTGGGTCAATACTGTGGGTTTCAAAGATATGGTAAGAGACAACTTATGGTGGGGGGTCGCCACGGCAATTGTGGTAGGTGCCAGTGGTGCCCTCTCACCATACAGGGTGATAGTTGGCAGGTCCCGGGGAGGGATTTGATCTTGAGATCTAGAATGGATACAGATTGCAATTCGCAGGGGGTGGTTTATGTAATAGTTTGCCCCTGCGATCTGGTGTACATTGGTCGCACTAATCGGAAGATTAAGGTACGTCTTAATGAGCACAAGTCCCGCATTATAAACAGAGTAGCCCAGGCTCCTTTAGTAGAGCACTGGGAAAAATTAAATCATTCTGTGGAGGACTTGAAATGGCGGATTATTTATAAGAATAGTGGCATCGGAGGGGAAGGGGATGTGAGACAGTTGAATGAGCAAGAACAGAGATATATTTTTAAGGTTGATACAGTGGAACCTAGAGGGTTAAACAACATGATCGAATGGAGTTCTGTGTCATGAACTTCTTTTGAGTTCGACCAATAAGCTGCTGTGGGGGCGTGAACTTTCAGGGAGGGAAGCATTTAAACTGAGCTCCGAGGACGCCGGCGCCATCTTATACTCTTTAACGTCTTGGAGTCGGATGACGGCGGCGACCTAGGTGAGATTTCTTTTAGGAGTAATGGAGATTCTAGGATTAAAAGTAGTGATTAGATGGTGAGCATATGCAATTGTACGTTTATGACTCCGTCTTTTTATATATCTTTTTAGGGAGGCCCTTGAGAAAGCACAATTTTTTTTTTTTTTTTTTTGAAATAATGTTTATTAACAGATGCAACACAGAAAGTACAGAAATCCAACGGTACAAGGACACAAAGTCCAAAAAGTG
This sequence comes from Geotrypetes seraphini, assembly GCF_902459505.1. Classification (NCBI taxonomy): domain Eukaryota; kingdom Metazoa; phylum Chordata; class Amphibia; order Gymnophiona; family Dermophiidae; genus Geotrypetes; species Geotrypetes seraphini. Next base: position 408,717,512 of record NC_047086.1, read on the forward strand.
GAAATATAACTCAAACTGTAAAACGAGCAGGCAATCACAGAAAAGAAAATCGGGCCGGGCAAGCTCTGCACCCTCCAGTCGCCATCTGCGAAAATTTTTTATGAAGAAAGAACACAAAAACAACCCCCCCAATCATACCACAAATGCACTAACACCAGACATACCATACAATCCGCAACAACCACTCCACAGACACCCCCTCCCACTCACACCAGCACCCACCTTTCAAGGCGAACTACACCAAAGCCCCAAACAAGAAGGAAGAAAGAAAGAAAAGAGAGAAGAACGAGGAAGGAAAGAGAAAAGAAAGAAAAAAGAGGAGAAACAGAAGGAACAGTGGCCTCAAGAATGGGTATCCAGCTGTGCCACCGATTCCCCCGGACAGAGCCTCAAGGCCGCCTTCCAGAACCCCACATAGCAGCGAAGATCAATCCCCCCCCCCCCCTGGGAGAACGATGAATTTCAAAGTGGGCTACCTGAGCAAGCCGGTGTAGCCAATGAGTAAAGGAAGCCGCCTGCTCAGACACCCAATACTGCAAGAGGAGTTTTTTCACCAAGAGGAGGGCTATGTAGAGGAATTTCCTCTGAGGAAACGAAAAACCAGCCTCCTCCAACACTCTCTGATCTCCCAATAAGAGCATGCCATAGTCACGTGGAATAGGACGGTGTACAATTTGCTCCAAAAAAGGAAGAACCCTCAACCACAAATCAGTGGATGGGCACTCCAAAAAATGATGAACCAAGGTCCCAGCCGAGCGGCTACACCTGGTACACACAGCCCCCTCCCAAAGGCCCATGAGAGCCCCGCGGTGCCTAGAAATATACGCCCTGTGCAGTATCTTAAACTGCATTTCCTGGAGATCGGATGAGCCCCCCAACAGTCTAAGGTGGCCAAACAGTGCAAGAAACTCACTCCTATCCCCCAGATATCCCAGCTCCCTCCTCCACACAGAGGCCACTCCATCAAGGGCCTCCTCAGACATATTCGCCCGTAGCATACGTCCCCAAGTAGAGAGTTTATTCTGGGCCGCGGGAAGCAAGAAGAAAAGTGCATCCAGAGGACCACAGAGCCAAGCATCCCCCCATTTCCGAGCCAGCGTAGTACAATAGTGGCGGATCTGAAGATACACCCAGAAATGATTCCCGGGTATATCCCATCGCCGCTGAATCTGGGCAAAAGAAGGAAATGCATCCCCACTACCCCCCTCCCAAACATCCCTCAAGGTCCTACACCCCCGCTGCTCCCACACCCGGAGTTGAGAAGGTCCCATCCCCGGAACAAAAGCAAGGTTACCACACAAAGGCAAGAGTGCCGATGCAGCAGGCGTTTTCTGTTGATGGCGCCTCCACCACCGCCACGCCATCCTAAGTGGCTGGAGAAAGTTCATGGTCGAGGAACCCCTGGGAACCGCGGAAGGCGACATATGGAGAAGGGCCAGGAAAGAATGCGGTGTACACCAGGATGACAGCCATTCCCCAGCGGCATATTTGTAATGTCCAGTCCATCCCTCATGAATGAAGCGAAGCAAAGCCGCTACGTTATAATGTCTTACATCCGGAAGATTCAAGCCCCCCTGGGATCGGTCCAGCATCAATTTGGTATAGCTAATGCGAGCCCTTTTGCGTCTCCAAATGAAAGAAGAAATGGTGGACCGAAAAGCCCGTACATCCCGAGCGGCAAGCCACACAGGGATAGTCTGTATGGGATACAATATCTTTGGCAAGAGAACCATCTTGGTGAGAGCCACTCTACCCCACAAGCCCAACGGTAACTCCCTCCAGCGGTCACATTGAGCCGCGATTTGCTCGAGGGGGCGACGAATGTTTTGCTGATACAGGAGGGATAAGTCGGGGGTCAGATACACACCTAGGTAACGCAACGGCCCATCTACAGGTGGTATAGAAAGAGCGGAATGCCAAGGCTCCTTGTGAGTAGAGTCCAAGGGCAACAACTCAGACTTGGCACAATTAACCCTCAACCCAGAAAAGTTTCCAAAAGTTCGAACCACCCCAAGCGCTCTCTCCAGATCATCTACGGGATTATCAAGGTAGAGGAGGATGTCATCCGCAAAAAGGTTAATCCTACTCTCCCTATCTCCTATCCGAATTCCCCGAATGGAAGGATCCGTGCGCAGCTTTACCGCCAATGGTTCAAGTGCGAGCACGAAGAGAAGGGGGGAAAGGGGACAGCCCTGCCTGGTACCCCTGCCCAAAGGAAAGGGAGCAGTAAGACCCCCGTTCACCAGCAAGCGCGCCTGCGGGCGAAGGTACAAACTACGAATCCATTCAGGGAAACGGCCAACCAGGCCATATTGCTGCAGAACCCAGAATAAAAAATGCCAGGAAATGCTGTCAAAGGCCTTTTCCATGTCTAACCCCACGATAGCCGATTTACTCCCCGTCCCTCGTCTCGAATGCAAGGCCATTAACGCCCGAAACAGATTCATGGAAGCATACCGGCCCGGAACGAAGCCCACCTGGTCTTCATGAATCAATAAAGGGAGTACAGCATTCAGGCGGCGGGCCAGTATCGCCGCCAGCAGCTTCACGTCTTGATTAAGCAGCGAGATCGGGCGGTATGACCCCACTTGGGCAAGATCCTTCCCTGGTTTAGGGAGCAAGACCACATGGGCCATATTGCGCGGTCCCAGGCCCTTTCCTGAATGCAACTCATTAAAAGCATCCCCCAAAGCAGAAGGAACCAGATCTGCCATGATCTTATAGTATTCGGGCCCAAACCCATCTGGGCCTGGCACTTTCGTGAGTTTCAACGCTTTGATACCCAGCTGGACCTCCGCCGCCGTGACCGGAGCATTCAGATGGTCAAGCTGGGCATCAGTCACCTGAGGCAAAACCATATCCTGGAAAAACTCCGTGCGATCAGGTTCGGAGGATTCGCGGTGAGAATATAGAGTCTTATAGAATTGCACAAACTGAGACTGAATGTCGTCCGCCCCGGTATAAAGACGACCCCCCCCCCATCTTTAATAGACAGGATGACCTGTTGTTTGCGAGGAGGACGCATTAAATTGGCCAGGAGCCGCCCGGCCTTCCCCCCCCATCTATGCAAGCGATAGCGTTGAAAATAGATATCCCTATTGGCCCGCTGTGTCAAAAGGACCTCCAACTGTGATCGGACCTCCCCCAGCCGGCTTTTGTCCTCCACAGAAAGCGAAGCGACATGACGCCGTCTCAGAGCCTGCAGTTCCCCAGAAAGCCTCAAAAGATCAGCCTCCTGGCGCCGCCTTGCCCTAGATACATAAGCAATAATATATCCCCTGAGTACAACCTTAGATGCTTCCCAAAATATCACCGGATCAACATCCTGGGAAGCGTTGTGATGACAATACTCCTGCCAATGATCCCGGAGGTACCTATGAAACTCCAGATCCTTATACAGATGGCTGGGGAACCGCCACCCCCTGCGCGGAGTATCATTCGTAAGCCTGACCGACATTATTAGCGGGGAATGATCCGATAAGGGAACCTCCTCAATAGAAACATGCTCTACCTGCGGGAGCAGCGAGGGTGATGCCAGAAAGTAATCCAGACGAGCATAAACATCATGAGGGTGCGAGTAAAAAGTGTAGGTATGCTCAGTAGGATGCAGAGTCCGCCACAGATCCAACAAATGCAACTGGTCCATCAAAAAATTAACCCCCTTGGCTCCATGGTCCCCCGGACACACCCTCGCCGGTCTACAGTCCATGAAGGGGTCAGCCGTGATATTAAAATCCCCTCCCACAAGGAGTTGATAATCAGAATACTGAGCTATCTGGGCCAAAAGCCCAGAAAAAAAGGGGCGTAGAGATTACAAAGCATCCATTTCTGACCCCACAGTTCCCCCAAAACTATCACATATCGCCCCTCCTTATCCTGCAGGGTTTTATGAATATGTATGGGTAATTGTTTGTGAAACAAAATCGCAACCCCCCGCTGTCTAGAGTTAAAGGAAGAGGAGCACACCTCCCCCACCCATTCCCGGCGCAACTTGGCATGCTCAACCCCCGATAAGTGGGTCTCCTGCAGGTAAGCAATATCTATGTGATTGTTCTTGAACCAATTCAACAACTTTTTTCTCTTTACAGGAGAATGGATACCATCCACATTATATGTGGAAATGCGGAGATTAACCATTATCAAAGATAAACCTAAAGAACAAGACTGGAAATACTAGAATTAATATCAAGAGGAGAGGGCCCTCCCAGCTAAGACCCTTTCCTCGCTGCCAGCAGGGCCCCGGCAAGAAAACAGCCGCCCCCACGTGCCTCCGGCCCCGTCCGGAAGCCGCGGGCCCCAAGATAACATAGAAAGGTGCCAGTTTTACACACACACCCCTATCCCGCCCCGAACCACACTGCCATTCAACCTTCCAATCACCCCACACACCACTACCAAACACCCCAACAAACACACACCCCCTCCCCCCTCCCCAATCCCAGAGAATATGCCCCCAGGACTCTCCCCAAATCCCCCACAAACCCAACAAAACCAGTACAAGAAAACAAAATCCCATAAGGGAAACAGAGAATAAGGGGTCATTGAGCTGGGCAGCCCACGATCCAGTACTGGCTAAATGAGACAGATTCTAGAACAAAATAACAAGGTATCACAGAGCAAGAACAAAGATACCAGCTCCAGACAGAAACAATCTCCGGACAGAGACAAGGAATCCAGGCCCCCAGCAGGGTGGCTACGCACACCAGCCGCACCCGCCACGGTGAAGGCAGGGGCCAGCCGCGGCCTCCCCTGCGGAGCCATCAAAAGTCCTCTCGCAACCTCCAGCAAGGTCCAGGTTATAGATACAAAGGACATAACAGAACCAAACGTCTGCAAATCAGAAGATCATTCAGTCCCAGAAGAGGACCACCAAGAACAACAGGGGAATCTCTCCTACTCCGAGCGGGCCACCCCTTCAGATCTCAGCTGCCCGGGACTCCTCCGCCCTCTCCAGAAGGACCAGCGACGTTGATGGTATCCAAGAAGCGCTGCGCCTCCCCCTTGGTCAGCAGAGTATGCACCTTGCCTTCTCTCCAGATCCGCAAGCATGCAGGGTAGACCAGAGCAAAGCGTACCCCCTTGCGATGCAAGGTGGTACAGATGGGTGCCATTTCCCTCCGCCGAGAGGAAACACCTGCAAAATAATCATTAAAGAGGAGCAACCGCTGTCCCTCATACTGCAGACCACCAGCCAGACGATAAGCCTTCAAGATTTGCTCCTTCTCCTTCCAGTTTACATACCGGGCAATAGCCGCTCTAGGCTTCGAATTAGCCCCTGTATTTGTTCCCAGCCTGTGTGCTCTTTCACACACAAAAGACATGGCCGAAGTCTCCAGGCCAAGATGTTCTGGCAGCCACGTATGAAAGAACTGGTAAAGCGCATCAGCGCCCTGCAACTCCGGGAGTCCCACGACCCTCAGGTTATTTCGTCTCTGGCGGTTCTCCGTGTCCTCAAGTTTTTCTGTGAGGGCCGCCACCTGGGACTGCAGGCTATCCACCCGCCGCTGTGCCTGAAGGGCCTCATCCTCTCGAGCAGAAACATGGTGTTCCACCTCTGTGAGCCGCTGAGCCTGGGCCTCGAATTTTTCGTGGATACCATCCATCGCCGATTGTAGCTTATTTAGGCGGTCCTCCAGGGCAGTAGTCACCAGGCGAGAGATCTCGTGAGCCCAGTCACCCAACTCCGGCGGCGGCGAGGCGGAAGCCGACGCCATTTTAGGCTCCAGCGTGCTGATTCTGCTCTTCGGAGTTTTGGCTGCCTTAATGGGCATACCGGGGCTTCTCCCGCACGGAAATCACACCGCCGATCCACCCGGCTCTGACTTGCTGTGCCTGCGTTTCCAGAGATACCCCTCGCGACTGCCAGTGGATATATAGCAGATTTATATTGAATTGGATCGCGGAGCCCAGCAGCGCACGTCCGTTCACTTCGTGCGCATCACGTGACCCCCCGAGAAAGCACAATTTATGTGCGAAACATGTCGGGTCTGGCTCCCCAGGGTTGGCTGAGATAAGTACTAAGCTAATATATCAGCAACAAATGCAATACAACTATTACAATAATAATATATTTATGATATAAGTATTTAAATTAAAACAAAATAAATAAAAGTATAGACTTAATAATGAATGAGAAGTGGCAGCCAATGATGAAGCACCACACTATGCTTCCCGCGATATGAGTGTTTTTTTCTGCGGTGGAGTGGTGGGGCTGAGGCGTCCTTTTCAACATCATATAATTATTATTAAGAACACCTAATCCAGACCATTCAGTTATAATACTGATTTTGTGGATTTTATAGAGGCTGGATTATTACTGCATGACAAGTGGCCAATATATTAATAGCTTTAAGTGCATCTCCTTAAGAGTGGCATAGAGTGATATGGGTAAGGGTAAATTAGATGCACATCTCTCTTGAAAAGCATACGAGGACTAAAACTATGCTAGGATACACCTAGCAGGGCCTTCATATTTGTGGATCACTGGACTCAGGGTCTGATCTGGAAATTATAACTCTTATGTTCTCCTACAAAATCCCCTGTATTAATGAGCGTCCAAGAAAATCATAATCATTTTGCACTTCAGAACACAAACAAGAGCTTTTTTTTTACCATAAACTAATGAAAACCATTTAAAAAAGTTTTTTCTTTCCTTTTAAAACGAACCTCGGCCCCATCACTAAGGAGCCTCCAAAAATTGATCATTGATTGAACCTGTCAAGGAAATTACTCCAGTCCTCTCACGCTGCCTGTGCCACCAGAAGCAGCTCCTAAAGAAGTAACAGGGAGTGAAACACCGAGCCGGCTAAGATAAATCAGCATAAACATCGGATAACTCTGAGCACAGACAGACACGTGATCTCAAGAAAACCCTGAAAAGGTCAGTAAAAATCTGCGATTTTATTTATATTAAAGCAGCCACCATCTCGCACAGTATTCTGGTTACACATAAATTAATTGCCTCGGGGTCTAGCGACGTCATCGTACGCGAGCATTGTGGGCACGGAGCTTGCGTAGTTCTGTCTTGTGGCTTTTACCGAAGCACATGCGTCATGCTGCAGGAAGCTTCTCAGCGCCGAGCAGACATTTTCCCCAGTACAAGAGGTGGAGATGTGATGCGTGACGTCAGGGGTCCAACGGTGCTTTCTAGGAAGTGTGTTAGGCCGCCACCTGTTGGCCCTTTGGAGGAACTGCAGCCCTTTAACTCCCCTGGGCACGTGCTGCATTGCAAGCAAGAGGAGATGGAATGGTTGCAAGAATTCAGATCTCTTCGATTGCAAGACAAAGGGAGGCTGCTGGGGGGTCCAAGTAGTAGCAGAGAGGGGCACACTGACCATGAATAGATTCAGACCCCTGCCTAGGAGCCTTACAATTTAAAATAAGGCAGTTTGCACTAGAGGTCTGCACGGAAACAGGGATCACGAGAATCCTGCGGGAATCTCGCGGGGATCCCCTTAAGGTCAACGGGACTCCCACGGGGACGCTTCCCAAGCCCATGGGACTCCTGCGGGCAGGGCCGCCATCAGAAATTTCTGGGCCCCTTACTGAGCAATCCTATTGGGCCCCCCACGCACCCCTTGACGCCCCCCCCCCTTCTTCCATGGGCCGAATACACACATACTTTTCTGCTAATGCTCCACCTAAGCCAGTCCCGTAAAATCTTCTCACGTCCATTGGGTGATTTGGCATAGAGGAGATATTCATAAAAAGAACGTCCGTCAAGATCTTTACTCATAGACTGTGCCATTTGCTTTAAATCATCTTCCATCATTAATCCAAATTGCACAATTCTTTCTCTGTCTTTGTCCTGAATGACATCTGGCCACATTGCTGGATCCTTCCAGTCAACAAATTTATGAGCAGGCGCGGAGAACGCATTTTTAAACAAATGTAGTTTATTCTTGTACTCCTTATGTAATTTTAATAATCTATGGATATGTTTGTATGTTTATGGTTCAAATGGTTTTATTTATTTCCCCAAATTTATTTTTGTTATACGCATTGAAAATATTTGATATTGCGTTTAAATCAAAATCTCAATAAACTTGAAACTTGAAACGAGTGCCCGTGAGGGTGAAATACTCAAAACTTAGAAGAATAACAATTTACTTAAAGTTTTTGCTATGCCAGCTTTCTGGTATCTTTACATACAGTGGCGTCCGTAGCATATGTAACACCCGGGGCCCATCATTTTTTGGCACCCCTCCCCATCTGTAAGAAAAACATGATTTTTAGTAACAAACCACACGTCACACATGAGTACCTAGGAAAAGGCAGCATCTTACATATTGCAGTGAGCAGTACATCAATACACCCATTGTAAAACTAAACAAGCCAGACCAGCACAGATCAATCCTACACCGTCAATCCTAACAGAAAACCATGTCTTTCGAACACACAGAACACAGAAAACACCTTCGCCTAGTATGGAATATGTCATCACAAACTAACCCCTCACTCTTTTACAAAACTGTAGTGTGGATTTTAGCCACAGTGGTAACAGCCCTGACACTCATAGAATTCTGAGCATCAGAGCTGCTACCACTAAAAAACGCTCCACAGTTTTGTAAAAGAGGGGATAAAATAGAAATACACAGTTTCAACGCTCTAGCTCAGAGGTGCCCAAACGTTTTGAGCTTGTGAGCTACTTTAAAATGACCAAGTCAAAATGATCTACCAACAATAAAATTAAAAAACACAAAGCACACTATACGCTGAGAAAATGTTAATTATCATTCCTATTCTGGGTTTTTTTCAAAGAGGTCAAGGCAGATGACTCTATACATTGTCACCTCAGTAACAACCATACAAAAATAGACAAATATACCCTCCATCCTTTTTATTAAACCACAATAGCAGTTTTTAGCGCAGGGAGCTGCACTGAATGCCCAGCGCTGCTCTTGACGCTCATAGGATCCCTGCGCTAAAACCCACTATTGCGGTTTAGTAAAAGGGGACCATATTGTAAAATATAGACAGCAGATATAAATTCAGAACTGTGCATAGTAAGTGAAGGGAAGTTTTCATCTCTGGGAATTTACCCAGTTAACTATTAAGTTATTTGGGCAAATTCCTTTGAAAACTGTGGTAATACTGCCTCCACTTTGCTAAATTTAAAATAAAATCATTTTTCCTACCTTGTCTGGTGATTTCATGAGTCTCTGGTTGCACTTTCTTCTTCTGACTGTGCATCCAATCTTTCTTCCCTTCTATCAGCCTGTATGCTTTCTCTCCTCCACACCTCATTCCCTCCCCCAACTTTTTCTTCCTCTCTCCCTGACCTTTCTTTCTTTTTTTCTGTTTCTCTTCTTTCCTTCTGTTTCCCTGCCTGCCCCCTTTATTTCTTTCTCCCTGCGGTTCCCCAAGCCACTGCCACTGCCGCTGCCATCGGGGAACAGGACCCACCAATGGATAACAGGCCCTAAAGCCGACGCCGACGCATGCTCTCCCTGCTTCGGACCGATCAGTCTTCCTCTCCCCGACGTCAATTCTGCCGTCGGAGAGGAAGTTCCGCCCAGCCAGGCAGCGATTGGCTGGCCCGAACTTCCTCTCCGACTGCAGAATTGACGTCGGGGAGAGGAAGACTGTTCAGCCCGATAGATTAGATCACCAAGACAAAGTGAGTCCTGGGTGATCGACTCACTTTGCCTTGGCGAGCTACTGGCGCCCCTGCCTTAGAACACTGCCTAGGACCCTGGGGGAGCCCGGGCCCCCTGTCAGCTCCGGGCCCCTGAATGCAGGACTGGTAGTACTGCCCTGATGGCGGCCCTGCCTGCGGGAACCCTTCCCAGGCCCACGGGGACCCCTCCAAGGCCAACGGGACTCCCACGAGGATGGAACTGGGATCTCCCATTCTGAGGTCTACCTAATTTTCAACATGATACCGGTCTGGCGCCGCAGCGGGAATAGCCATTCTAAGCAGTGAGCTCAGCATGTAAGCACTCAGTGTGCCTATGTGCTGAGCTCACTGCATTGCTGCTGATTGGTCGGGCAATGGCACATGCAAAGCTAGAACAGGAACTCATCCTGTATGAAGTCCACCCTCCCCACCCATGTATTTACATAAAGTCCGCCCTCAACCCAGCTGTGGCCAATTGGAACAAAGACACGCGACAGGGATCCACCTCCCCTACCTCCGCCTCCTCCCCTTTTGGAGGAAGGCTGAGAAAGTTGAATTGGGGCTCTCCAGTGTGCAGGGAGTGCGTGAGGTGGGCCAGGAGAGGAAATTCTGTTTTTCTTAGAATGCCTTCATTTTCAGCGTTTACAGATTTCCCTTTCGTGCAATAATGTATCGAGTTAACCTGCGAGGCTGGTGCAGTCAGATTGCAGAGATCATTATTTGCCTTATGTGTATAATTGGGGGGGGGGGGGAGAGGGCAAATACTATGTCCAACACACTTCGATCTTCTTGCATTTCTCAGAGTTATCCTTTGTGCAGTTGTGAGGCACTCACACACACATTGCGCAAACAAAACTATGTCTTCATAGTGTAGAAATTATTTCAGAGGACTAAGGCAGTGAGAAGAGGAGAACTGGATGGAAGAAGGGTCGATGGACAGCTGAGAATAGCATGCATGGTGATGGTGTAAAGAAAGACAGACTGCAGGAAAGGAATTCCCTGTTAGAGTCTCTCGTTTAACTTTTTTTATGACAGCAAAGAGCAATAGCAAAGAAAATCTGGCCAGAAGCCCTTGATAACACATTAGCAGCACACTGCATACTGATGGAGAGAGAGAGAGAGATGAATGAATGATGGAGTGGAGGGAGTGATGGTATGATAGACAGATTCAGGCTCCTTAGTCAACTTCTTTAAGAGCTTAAACAATATGGCCAAATAGTGTCAGACAGGTTAAAGAGTAGCCTAATAGTGCAGAGGCCTGAGATCCAAGGGAACTAGGTTTGATTCCTACTGCATCTCCTTGTGATTCTGGGAAAGTCATTTAACTCTTCACTGTCCCAAATACAAATAAATACTAAGGGGAGAGGTAACTTTTATGGGGGATGGCGGGGATGGGCAGGGACAGTGGGAATTCCTCATGGGGATGGGCAGAAACGGAGGGGATTCCTTGTGGGGACAGGCGGGGATGGAGGAGATTCTGACGGGGACGGGTGGGATTCTGGCGGGGACAGGTGGGGATGGGTGGGATTTCTGTCCCCGCGCAACTCTCTAGTTTGCACCCAAGCAAGCTTTGCCTAGAAGTGGCACAATTGATGTCTTCTAAGTTCATGTAATACTTCTGTTACTTAACTGCTGCAAGAACATTTTCCAATAGCACCTTTTCTTGCAACAGTAAAGGCTTTGAACACTTGTCCTGGTATTGCAAAAATATGAAACTTTTTGGTACCCATAGTCACTATGATCCCAAATATGCAAGAATAGTCAGAGTACAGACTGCTCAAATGATAGAGATTTCAACTGGAACATGCCCATAGTGGCTTAGTAAAAAGGGGGGGGGGGGCGCATAGGCAATGGATCGCAGGAGCAGGTTATGACACCAGAAGGGAGCTAAGGCCAGCATGAGCAGCAGGTGGAAGATACTTCTCGTGCCAGCAAACAATTCAAGAGGTATGCAGGGAGTGAGGGCAATCAAGCAGCATGAAGGGGGCACATGGAATGGGCACCATGCCATTTCATGCCCAGGAGCGAAGAAGAGCGACAAGGTGCTGAAAGTGTTGGATGTCCAGAGAATACATCTTTGTTATTTTGATGTGATGAATGAGTTCAGTTCTCACAAGTACCAGCCATCGGAGTAGACCAGCATCCAAAGCGTTCATTTCCAGATGGATTCGTATGGCCATTTCTTCAGCTTATATCATGAGTGAGAGACAGTTCTCTGACTTGTTAAAAGCATACTCCACTAGGAGCGTTGCCACATCCTGAAGAAATTTGCAAGACAGCCACGTGGTCCACCCTTCATACTTTCTCAAACTTTTACAGAGTGGTTGTGGCAGCCAGAATGGATTCCGTGCTGATCCTTGGCACTTTCAGCAGGCTCATCTGACCTGCCCTGCGAAGGTTCAAGTCTGATGTGCTTATTGAACTAAAAGACTAGGTTTTTACCTCAACAATCTTCTTTCTAGTAGATGGGAACATCACTCTTGAAGCCTGTCCTGTCTGATGACCATTTGTCTGCTTTCTGTCTCAGATATGTCTGTATTTGTGGAGGTCTGCTTACTTTCAAGGACTGCAATGTTTCGCAAACTTTGATAGCCATGGCACACTAAATTGGTGGCCAAGGCTCAAGGGCACAAATGTTGACGTGATGATATCACATGCATTCATGACATCATTCTGTCAACGTCCATGCATGCGTGGAGGCCTTCCAGATGGCGCCCTGAGCCACCAGTGCCAGGTGCAGAAAAAGAAGAGGCAGAGAGAGGAGGAGAGATGCCAGGGAGAAGCAGATGCGCTGGAGGTAGCTGACTGCCTACAGGATGTGCCTCTCATTGCACTGGCACTGGTTCCTCTTCTCCTCTCCAGTGTCTCGTGGCACACCTGAAATCTCATGTGGCACATAGTTTACAATACACTGACTTAGTGAGAAAAGATCTTGATCGAATATTTATTGTGAATTTAAATCCTGATGTTTGTCTTTTTGTATTGCTTTAAACAGGAATGTTTGATCTTATGTAAACCACCTAGGGCTAGATGGTACAGAAATTTTAAAATAAATAAAATTCAAGGACACCTTCCTCTCAAGAAAAGATAAGTGCATACATTGTAAAACTCTAAAATTGCTGATGCAGGTTGCACTGAGGTACATGGCTTGGTCAATCCCCCTCGTTTATATGTCTTATTAATTGTTCATGATTGTTTAATGCTAAAGGTTGGTAATTGAGCAGAACTGACTTGGTGTTACGGGGAGAGTCCCTGTACCCTTCCCTGTTATGTTTCCTCTCTAGGGCTAACCATCTGCTTTGATACAAACTGAGGAGATACAACACAACCTAGAGTGAGAGGAGGCAGAGCACAAAAATGCAAATTAGGCTCTCTACACTAAGTATCGATGCTCTCCTCTAGCTACAGTAAGCTGTTGGCTTACTGGGCATGTGCAGGAACTCCCGCCTTCCAAGGCTCTTCCCCATGCCTAGCTGAAGGTGTCTGAAGTGGGGCTGGCAGGCGGGTAAGTGTAATTGCATTCCCCTGCTGTCTATAGGGAATTCACGTTACAGGTAAACAATTTTGCTTTCTCCAGAGACAAGCAGGGGAGATGCAGGCACATTTGGTGAGTCCCGAGCTACAATGCATATTAAGGTGGAGGTGAGAAGGTAAGAAGCAAATAAGTTGGATAAGACAGACTGCCAAAAATGAATATGCTGTGTTGTGTCCCGATTCAAGCAGTAATGCTTAGTAAAAGTGTGAACAGAGGACCAGGTTGTTGTTTTGCAAATGTCCTTTACCAGGCTCAATCAGAGGTTTGTGACTGAAGAAGCTGAAGCATGCAAACTGTGTGCCCCAATCCTGCCAGGAAGTGGTTGAATTTTTGTTTTTATATAGCAGAATTCAATGCAATGGAAAATTCACATGGAGATGGTTGATCCAGACTGGCCGGTTTGTAAATTATGAAAAGCTCCTTTGCTGGAGTGATTGCTGAGCACTATGACTGCTAAATCGCAGCATGGCACCCGCAAAAAATTGAAGCAGATCGACTCCAAGATGGTGGAGTGCCACAAGGTCCCCTTGTTCACTATCGCCGCAATCCAGGAACTAAGTCGCTTACTCTTGTTATGGAGGACAAGCTCACTAAAATCCAAACATTCATGGAGGATTTCAGAGAAACCCATGAGGCTCATGTTGGCTGCCTCCAGAGGGCTGAGGATCGAGTCACTCAACAGGAGGATCGAGCGGCAAATTATGAGGAAAGAATTTTGGTCTTAGACAGGTAAATCGACCCTCCTGGAGCGGCTCGACGACCAGGAGAACAGGAGCCGCAGAAACAATCTACGCTTCATCGGGCTGCCCAGCACTATCCAGGATGTGGACCGGTGCTCCTGCTTGGAAGGCTGGCTCCCTGGGGTTCTGGAGTCTGGACACTTAGGGGATTGTATCTACATCAAACGGGCATACCGGGTGGGCCAGAGGAGAGACAACGAGTAGCGGCAGCACCCAGTCATTGCCCGATTTCTCAATTTTGCCATCAAGGAGCAAATCCTCGCTCAGTATCGCAGAGGGAATGGCTTTATCTATGAGGGACACAAAATCCTGGTTTTCTAGGACTTCTCCCCTCAAGTGTCCACTTGTCAGAGAGTGATGGCACCCCACTGCAACATGCTGTTTAAGCGTAACATCAGGATTTCCCTCCTGTATCCCGCACGAACCCGGATTTTATACAAAAATAAGGTCCTTTAACTCAACACGCCGCAGGACATGGAGCGGTTTATTCAAGATCTTCTGGCATCTCCACATGAGAACCAGAGAGTACTGCCTGAAACTCTCCTATGTCGGCTGTGTTTCCTGGTTGAGTTTGGGCTGCGTGTCTTTGATGTGCTATCCTATGCGGGCGGGAGGAGGGCAAGGGGCTCGGCTGGTTGCCTACCTTGAGGAATACCTCACCTCCTTTGTACTGTGCCTCATCTGCCCTTTTGCTGTTTGTTGGCCTTGCGTCATGCGGGGTTTGGTGGGGCCTTTTGGACTGGTGCCCTATCCTGCAATTACTCTGCATTTGTTGAGACTGACCCCCCCAACTCCCCCCATCCCCCGAGCTGCCTTTGTCTTTGCGGATGTGGCATGGTGCTGGCTGGGCTCGGGGTTGCCCTGGCCTGCTGGATGAGGACACCTGGCGGGGCCCACTTGGGCACATATCATCATTTCCACTGGCTCACAATCTCAGTTGCTGTCTGTTTCTTTTCTATTTTCCTGTTTATTCGCCTGCTCTTCTTGACTTTTCGACTTTCTGATTTTCTTGTTTTGAGCTGCCTGGGAGCCCCCCTTCACACTCTTCCTGGCCTGGGCTGGGCTGCTGGTCTGGGTTGCATGTTTTGTTATATTACGTCTCCGTTTCACCTTGACCAGCTCCTGCCTGGCCGTACTGCTTTGTTTGCCTTCATTGGCCCTTCTCTTTTGGGGTTACTACTACTGTACTGTTCATTACTGTAAATCTGGGCATGGCCCAGGGCTGTTTGTTGCTTTTTCTATCTTTGGGGTTTTGCATGGACTATTCGTGCTTTGTTCAGGGAGGGGGAGGGACTTTTGACACACATCAAAGTCGCATTAACGAATGCCATTTAGCGAAGTGACCGAGAGGAGACTGGACTACCAACTTACAATCTATAGTTGGTTTCATACAATTACACTACCAAACACACTAACTCTCAAAATGTTAACTACACCACAAAAACACATACAAGCTATCTTACTGATTGCCCTGATCCTAGCCAACCGAAAGACAACAACAAACAACATCTTCCCAATACCAACTATATCAAACACCAATGGAATTCTCCACCCATCCAGACGAATCACAACAGACAGATACACACACTACCAGACCTACACCTACCACCCCAACACACAAACAACAAGAAGAAGACCATCTAACCCCTACAAGACCAAAATACATCCTCACCAAAGATCGCTCATCTACCCAAAAACAACCCACTGCGATCCAACAAACTACACCAATCTCACATGTGCTTGCCTTAACATAAGAGCCATAGACCCAAAAACAGATCACATAAAAAACTGGATAGAAAGAGAAAAACTAGACTGCCTCTTTCTCACTAAAATCTGGCTTACCTCTGAAACAGACCCCAGAATAACAGAAGTTTGTCCTAAAGGATACAAAATGATAGTGGCCTACAGAGAAAACAAAAGACGAGGAGGAATCGCCATCATAGCCAAAAACACCATAGACCTAAAACTACAAGACAAAATTACTACCCCATACATGGACTTACTAGCCTGTCAACTCTCAGGCACCTCACTCAAAGGCACCCTAAACTGCATGCTTTGTTATATAACACCGGGAAACTGGAACACAGCAAAACCAAAATTTGAAGACTTTATCTATCATAACTCATTAGCGACAACTTACAACTTAATCCTAGGAGACCTAAACCTCCACCTCGAAAACCAATCCTCCAAACAATTAGAAATCCTACTATCCTACCTTGAGGCCTTAACTTACAAGATATTAGACCTTCAAACAACTCATAAAAAAGGCCACCAACTCGACATTGCTGCCTACATGACCCAGCAACCCACACAACCAGAAATTCACACATCAAATGGAACCTGGTATCGCTCCCTCTGGTCAGATCACTATACGTACTCCTTCAACATCAACTGGACTAACAACAAAAACAAACCAAAAACACAAAAAATAACTTACATCTCACGTAAGCACATCGACCCCACCAACGTCTGGATGAAAACAGACGCCATAATCCAAGACTATATCCCCAAAAACTTCATCTCACAATGGAGCCAACTGAGCGCAGCAACCCTAGATGAGCTAGCTCCAGAACAAACCAAAACCAAAATCCATAGAAAATCTGACAAATGGTTCGACAATGAACTTCTTCTACTAAAAAGACAATGCAGACAACTAGAAAGAAAATGGAGGAAAAACAGTCATAAGAACATAAGAAACGCCCTCACCGGATCAGACCGAGGTCCATCTAGTCCGGTGATCCGCACACGCAGTGGCCCATTTAGGTACTCTTTTTTGGAGACCCGAATTTCCCGTATCCCTCAATATGATTTGCAAGAAGGTATGCATCCAACTTGCGCTTGAAACCCAGAACAGTAGTCTCCGCCACAACCTCCTCCGGAAGAGCATTCCAAGCGCCCACCGCTCGTTGTGCGAAACTGAACTTCCCGACACTTGTCTTGAACCTGCTGCCACTCAGTTTCAGGCTATGACCTCTTGTCCGTTTCACATCCGAAAAAGTTAGTAATGCTGCTTCCTGGTCTATTTTATCAAATCCTTTAAATATTTTAAAAGTCTCAATCAAATCCCCTCTCAGTCTTCTCTTCTCGAGGGTGAACAGCCCCAGCTTTCGGAGCCGTTCTTTGTAGCACAAATTTTCCATACCTTTGACTAGTTTCGTGGCTCGCCTCTGCACCCTCTCCAGCAGAGTTATATCCTTCTTAAGGTATGGAGACCAGTGTTGGACACAGTATTCCAAATGTGGTCTGACCATTGCTCTGTAAAGTGGCATTATGACTTCTCCCGATCTACTCGTGATCCCCTTCTTAATCATGCCTAACATCCTGTTTGCTTTCTTCGCCGCCTCTGCGCATTGAGCCGAAGGCTTTAGGGTTCTGTCAATCAGTACCCCCAAATAACCTTTCCTGTTCACATTTAGCTAATGTCACCTCCAACATCCTATACTCATGTTCTTTGTTTTTCCTTCCTAGATGCATCACCTTGCATTTGTCTATGTTAAAATTCATCTGCCACTTTGTCGCCCACATTTCCAGCTGGTTCAGATCCTTCTGAAGATCCTCGCAGTCACTTAGAGAGCCAACCGCCCGACATAGTTTTGTATCATCTGCAAACTTTATTATATCGCATGTTGTTTCCTCTTCTAGGTCATTTATGAAAATGTTGAACAAGATAGGCCCAAGAACCGAGCCCTGGGGTACGCCGCTAGTTACTCTCTCCCATTCCGAGAATTTTCCATTTATGTTAACCCTCTGCATTCTGTTCTCTAGCCATTTACCGATCCATCTGTGGACTTCACCTCCTATTCCATGGTTTAATAGTTTTCTCATAAGCCTTGCATGAGGGACCTTGTCAAATACTTTCTGGAAGTCCAAGTAAATTATGTCCACTGGATTACCACTATCAATTTGTTTGTTCACCTTCTCAAAGAATTGAAGTAGATTTGTCAAACATGACTTCCCTTTCCTGAAGCCGTGTTGACTAGCCCTAATTAGGTTGTGCTCTTCCAAGTGTTGTACAATTTTGTCTTTAATTAGTGCTTCAATTATTTTTCCAGGAACCGATGTGAGGCTCACAGGTCTGTAGTTTCCTGGTTCACCTCTTGATCCTTTTTTGAAAATTGGAATGACATTTGCTATCCTCCAATCGTCTGGTATTTGCCCGGTTCTAATTGACATGTTAGCTACGGTTTGTAATAGTTTGCCAATTTCTACCTTAAGTTCCTTTAATACTCTCGGGTGAATTCCATCCAGTCCAGGAGATTTGTCACTTTTCAGTTTGTCAATCTGAAAGTATATCATAGAAACATAGAAACATAGAAGATGACGGCAGAAAAGGGCTACAGCCCATCAAGTCTGCCCACTCTGCTTACCCACCCCCTGTCTATGCCCTAATGACCCAATTTCCTTATCTTGACCCTCGTAGGGATCCCACATGGGTATCATGTCCAACTCCACATTTACTGTTGCGAGGCTTTTCTCTACGCCTCCCGTGAATATCTTCCCTGTGTCCGGCATTGTTGAAGTGTCCTCATTTGTGAAGACAGAGGCAAAGAATGAATTTAACCTATCGGCAACTTGTTTGTCTTCTTTAATTGACCCTTTCCTTCCTTGATCGTCAACAGGGCCCACTGCCTCTCTTGCTGGTCTCTTTCCTTTTATATACCTGAAAAAGGGCTTGAAGTTTTTGGCCTCTTGCGCTATCTTTTTTCATAGACTTTTTTGGCTTCTCTTACCACTTTATGACACTTTTTCTGGTCGATTTTGTGACTGTTCCAGGCCTCTATCGTTTTTTCCTTTTTCCATTTTTTAAACGAGTTCCTCTTTTCCCTCACTGCATCCTTCACCGGTTCTCCTTTGTTCTTTCTTCACTTTCCTTTGGATATCTTCGGTATGTGGAGATTCTGTGCTTCTGTGATAGTGTTTTTTAGTAGAGACCATGCTTGATCAACTGTTTGGATTTCTGTTTTGCCCTTCTTGAGCCGTTTTCTAACCATGGTTCTCATGCTTTCATAATTCCCTTTTTTGAAGTTGAATGGTTTCCCCTTTCTGATGCCAATGGTAAAATTGATCATATTGTGATCACTTGTCCCTAGTGGGGCCGTAACCTCTACATCTGCTGTCCTTCCAGTAATGACATTTATGACCAAGTCCAGGATTGCATTTCCTCTTGTCGGTTCTCCCACCATTTGTTCAAGGAAGCAATCTCCCATCGTTTCTAGGAATTTTATCTCCCTGCCGCAATTTGACGTTCCCAATTTCCAGTTTATCCCCGGAAAGTTGAAGTCCCCCATGATCGTTACATTTCCTGATTTACATCTCCAAATAATTTCCTCCATCATTTCTTTGTCTGTTTCCTCAGTCTGTCCCGGGGGTCGATAATAGAGGCCTATTTGTATGTCTGCTTCTTCTTGTCCAGGAATCTTCATCCAGAGGGACTCTAGTTTATCATTTTCTTCCTTCTCTCCTTCCCTAATAGATTCTATATCCTCATGTACATACAGGGCAATACCTTCCCCTTTTTGCCCAATTCTATCTCTTCTGAATAGTTTATATCCTTGCAATGCTGTGTCCCATTCATTTTCTTCATTCCACCATGTTTCTGTTATTCCTATGATATCCAGTTGTTTTCTGTTTGCTAGTTCTTCCAGTTCACCCATTTTGTTTCCTAAGCTTCTGGCGTTCGTGTACATACATTTAAGTTCTGTTCTTGCTAATTTCTTGGATTTAGTGGTCTTCACATCCTTTTTTGCATCCATTTGATCCTTTTCATTGCCTCTTGTAGTCGACTCTACAAAAGCAACATGGAGAAAACTGAACCGAGAATACAAAAAAAATCAAAAGAAAAACGAAAAACATAGAAACATAGAAGATGACGGCAGAAAAGGGCTACAGCCCATCAAGTCTGCCCACTCTGCTTACCCACCCCCTGTCTATGCCCTAATGACCCAATTTCCTTATCTTGACCCTCGTAGGGATCCCACATGGGTATCCCATTTATTCTTAAAGTCTGGCTCGCTGTCTGCCTCGATCACCTGCACTGGAAGCTTGTTCCAATGATCAACCACTCTCTCTGTGAAGAAATACTTTCTGGTGTCGCCATGAAATTTTCCGCCCCTGAGTTTGAGCGGGTGCCCTCTTGTGGCCGAGGGTCCCTTGAGAAAGAAAATATAATCTTCCACTTCGACACGTCCCGTGAGGTACTTAAATGTTTCGAATATGTCTCCCCTCTCCCTACGTTCCTCGAGAGTGTAGAGCTGCAATTTGTTCAGTCTCTCTTCGTACAAGAGACCCTTGAGCCCCGAGATCATCCTGGTGGCCGTCCGTTGAACCGATTCAATTCTGCGCACATCTTTACTGTAATGTGGCCTCCAGAATTGCACACAGTACTCCAGATGAGGTCTCACCATGGCCCTGTACAACGGCATTATGACTTCAGGCTTTCGGCTGACAAAACTTCTATTGATACAACCCAATATCTGCCTTGCCTTAGATGAAGCCTTCTCCACTTGATTGGCAGTTTTCATGTCTGCACTGATGATTACTCCTAAATCTCGTTCTGCTGAAGTCCTAGTTAAAGTTTCTCCGTTCAAGAAGTACGTCCTGCATGGATTTCCGCTTCCGAGGTGCATGACCTTACATTTCTTAGCATTGAAGCCTAGCTGCCAGGTTGAGGACCAACTTTCCAATGTAAGCAGGTCCTGCGCCATATAATTCTGTAAACTGCATTCACTTACTATATTACATAGTTTGGCGTCATCGGCGAATAGTGTTATTTTACCTTGAAGCCCTTGAGTCAGATCCCCTATGAATGTGTTGAAAAGGAGTGGACCCAGGACCGAGCCCTGCGGCACTCCACTGGTCACCTCCGATGTTTTAGAGAGGGTACCATTAACCACCACCCTCTGAAGTCTGCACAAAGCAAATAGGAGAAGAAACCCAAGACACAAAAAAACTATTCCAACTACTAAAAGAACTCACAGACACCTTACCTGACAAGCAACAATGTCCCACACCCACAGCCAACATCTTAGCAATGTTCTTCAAAGACAAAATTGCAACCATAAAATCCACCTTCAATGGAACACCTATGCACCTAGAAGAGATCACAACACCCTCCACAGAATTAGAAGCAGTTGCAGCAGACAGAACATGGTCCCACTTCTCACTAATACTATGGTCAGACTTCAACAAACTCTACAACAAATATAGCCATGCAACTTGCAACCTCAACCACTGCCCCCCATACCTATTGAAAGCCTCCAGTACACTATTTCGCACCCTACTCTTGCAATGGATACAAACCCTACTAACTGACGGCCTTTTCTCACAAGAGCTCAGTGAAATCATCCTCACTCCAATCCTGAAAGACCCAAAGGAGAAACAGACCAACCATCCAACTACAGACCAATAGCCTCAATACCACTTTATGTCAAGCTAATGGAAGGGCTCGTAGCCAAAGTCCTAAACTCATACCTAGAGAATCACAACTTACTGCACCCAACACAATCAGGCTTCAGAACCAACCACAGCACTGAGACTCTACTTGGCTCACTCATGGACACCGCCAGACAACACCTCAGCACAGGCAGAAAAATGATAGTTTTCCAGCTAGATCTCTCCACAGCCTTTGACCTGGTGGACCATAACATCCTTCTACAGATACTGGACTCAATAGGAATCAGTGGTAAGGTACTATCATGGTTTAAAGGATTCCTACAATCCAGAACATAGAGTGAAAACAAACAAAGAAAAATCTGAGCCATGGGCTAACCTCTTTCTCCCACACTCTTCAACCTTTACATTGCCTCCCTCAGCTCCTACCTACCGTAGACAAACAAGGTCTAACCTCCTACAGCTATGCAGACGACATCACCATTCTCCTCCCGTTCGATCAACCAGCACCATCCATGACAAACAAAATACACAGAACACTTGAAACAATAGCAACTTGGATGAAAGACCACAAACTAAAACTAAATCCAGACAAAACAAACTTCATTCTACTCGAAAATAACAAAACCCCAACCGTAACAAGCCTTGTCAGAAACTCTACAACATACCACATCCAACCCACTTTAAAACTCCTGGGAGTGCTAATAGACAGAGGCTGTACAATGCAGCCACAAATCAGAAGGGCAGAAGGGCTGCGAGGCAAAATAACATTATTCGCCGATGACGCCAAACTAAGCAATGTAGTGGGCAAAAGCACAACAGACATAAATTCAATGTCTGACAACATGATGCACGACCTACTCCTACTGGAGCACTGGTCTAGGTCCTGGCAACTCAGTTTCAATGCCAAAAAATGCTAAGTCATGCACCTGGGCAGCCAAAATCCATGCAAGACTTACACCCTTAATGGCGAGATCCTAACAAGAACTGAAGCAGAACGAGACTTAGGGGTGATGGTCAGTGAGAACATGAAGACTGCCAATCAAGTGGAGCAAGCTTCATCCAAGGCAAGGCAAATCATAGGTTGCATACGCAGGAGTTTCGTCAGCCATAAGCCTGAAGTCATTATGCCATTGTATAGATCCATGGTGAGGCCTCACCTGGAATACTATGTGCAATTCTGGAGGCCGCATTACTGTAAGCATGTGCTGAGACTGGAGTCGGTCCAGAGAATGGCCACCCGGATGGTCTCGGGACTCAAAGATCTCCCGTACGAGGAACGGCTGGATAAGTTGCAGCTGTACTCACTCGAGGAACGCAGAGAGAGGGGTGACATGATCGAGACATTCAAGTATCTCACGGGCCGCATCGAGGTGGAAGAAGATATCTTCTTTTTCAAGGGTCCTGCGGCAACAAGAGGGCATCTGTTGAAAATCAGGGGCGGGAAACTGCACGGGGACACCAGGAAATTCTTTTTCACTGAAAGGGTGGTTGATCGCTGGAATAGTCTTCCACTTCAGGTGATTGAGGCCAGCAGCGTGCCTGATTTTAAGGCCAAATGGGATAGACACGTGGGATCTATTCACAGAGAAAGGTAGGGAGGGTCATTGGGGTGGGCAGACTAGATGGGCCGTGGCCCTTATCTGCCGTCTGTTTCTATGTTTCTAAATCAACAATACAATAAAAAAAATCATTCGCAGTCATGAGAAACCTGAGGCAAATCAGAAAATTCTTCGACAGAAAACAATTCCAACTCTTGGTACAATCCCTAATCCTAGGTCTAATAGACTACTGCGACATATTATATCTCCCCTGCACAGCAACCATGATAAAACAATTACAAACAATACAAAACACAGTCCTAAGATTGGTCTACTCACTGAAGAAATATGACCACTTCACAGAGGCATACCACGACTCACATTGGCTCCCAATACAAGCAAGAGTACACTTCAAATTTTACTGCCTACTATTTAAAGCAATAAACGGAGACAGCCCAGCCTATTGGAACAATCGACTAATTCAATCCACCTCAACCAGACATAGGAGAACCCACGTACCATTCACACACCCTCCAACCAAAAATGTCAAAAGAAAAAAACTGTACGACAACCTCCTAGCCACTCAAGCTGCAAAACTCGACCCACAACTCTACAACCTATTGACCTCAACCACAGACTACAAAACCTTCATAAAACCGAACTAACACCGGCATCACCTGCAACTACAACATATGAACTTCTAATATCATGACAACTCAGATGTAATCCTTAACAACTCAAAGAATTGTACAGACTACTCCCTAAACACTTCTAATATCCGGACAAACCATTTGTAATCCGCCTTGAACCGCTAGGTAATGGCAGAATAGAAATCCCTAATGTAATGTAATATATGGGGGGGGAGTGCATGGAGGTATGTGTGGTTGTGTGTGTCTGATCTGGCCTCCGTGGATTGAAGTGGCTCCACCTCTATTCATTCCACCGCTGGCACTGATTGATTTTGAGTTGGAAGGGGCCAATGGCTGGGGTGATCGTCAGCTCTGAGGTATGGTTTTCCATTCTGGCTTTTACACTGTGAACCTGATCCCATGTTATGGCACAGCTGAATGTAAAATCTCTTAATATAGATGGGATCCACTCACCTGTTAAACACACCAAGATCTTAGCTTACCTCAAGTGGGAGCGTACTGACATAGCATTTTACAAGAGACTCATTTCACTCCCACTGAACTTGCTAAACTAAGAAGGGAATGGGTGGGCCAAGTAGCTTATTTGGGGGGGCCATTCTTGTACATAAAAATATACCCTTTCATATCCATCAGCAGATTGCGGACCCTCAGGGACGATACCTCATCTTGGTAGGGGAACTATGGGGGCACCCTTTAGTACTTTGTAATGTTTATGCCCCTAACACATATTCACATAACTTTTTCTTTTCCCTAGTGGGTCTTTTGGCGCTGCTGGGTTCTAATTCCCTTAGACTGGGTTCTAATTCCCTTATACTGGGGGGATTTCAACGTCGTAGCCCACTCTGCCTGGGATTGCAAACCGGCCAAACTACCCTCGAAGGGTCATTTTGCCAAGGGGGTAAATTCTCTCACGAAAGAGCTGAACCTATTGGACTCCTGGCGTATTAAGCATCCAGCCGAGCATGAATTTTCTTTTTAATTGCACTCTCATGCGGTGTACTCACGGATAGACTATCTTCTTATCTCAGAAGCGCTCTTTCCCAAACTGACCGCGGCATAGCTTCTGGAGCCCATGGTATCTGTTCATGCCCTTCTCAGCTTATCTTTGCAATATAGTTCCTCCCCTGCCACTCGCATCTGGAGGATAGAAACATAGAAACATAGAAATAGACGGCAGATAAGGGCCAAGGCCCATCAAGTCTGCCCACCCCAGTGATCCTCACTATCTATCTTTGCGGATAGATCCCACATGTCTATCCCATCTGGCCTTAAAATCCGCCACACTGGTGGCCTCAATAACCCGAAGTGGAAGACTATTCCAGCGATCAACCACCCTTTCAGTGAAGAAGAACTTCCTAGTGTCACTGTGCAGTTTCCCGCCCCTGATTTTCCACGAATGCCCCCTTGTTGCCGCGGGACCCTTGAAGAAGAAGATGTCTTCTTCCACCTTGATGCGGCCCGTGAGATATTTGAATGTCTCGATCATGTCTCCCCTCTCTCGACGCTCCTCGAGTGAGTAGAGCTGCAAATTCCCCAACCGCTCCTCGTACGGGAGCTCCCTGAGTCCCGAGACCATCCTGGTGGCCATTCTCTGGACCGACTCCAGTCTCAGCACATCCTTGGGGTAATGCGGCCTCCAGAATTGCACACAGTACTCCAGGTGCGGTCTCACCATGGATCTATATAGTGGCATAATGACTTCAGGTTTACGGCTGATGAAACTCCTGCGTATGCAACCTATGATTTGCCTTGCTTTGGATGAAGCTTGCTCCACTTGGTTTGCCGACTTCATGTCTTCCCTGACAATCACTCCCAAGTCTCTTTCTGCTACAGTTCTTGTCAGGATCTCGCCATTTAGGGTGTAGATCTTGCATGGATTCTGGCTTCCCAGGTGCATGACTTTGCATTTTTTGGCATTGAAACTGAGTTGCCAGGACCTAGACCAGTGCTCCAGCAGAAGTAAGTCATGCACCATATCGTCTGTCATTGCTTTTTTGTCTGTTGTGCTTTTGCTCACTACATTGCACAGTTTGGCATCATCGGCAAACAATGTTATTTTACCTCGAAGCCCTTCTGTCAGGTCTCTTATATAGATGTTAAACAAGATCGGGCCTAGGACGGAGCCCTGTGGCACTCCACTTATCACCTCCGACATCTCGGAGGGAGTGCCATTCACCATCACCCTCTGAAGCCTACCTCCAAGCCAGTTCCCAACCCATTTTGTTAAAGTGTCGCCCAAACCTAAAGAACTCATCTTATTCAGCAACCTGCGGTGTGGCACGCTATCAAATGCTTTGCTGAAATCCAGATAGACGATGTCCAGGGACTCACCAACATCCAGCTTCCTCGTCACCCAGTCAAAGAAGCCGATCAGGTTGGATTGGCACGATCTCCCCTTAGTAAATCCATGTTGGCGGGGATCCCGCAGATTCTCCTCGTCCATGATCCTATCCATTTGGTGTTTGATTAGGGTTTCCATTAGTTTGCTCACTATTGAAGTGAGACTCACTGGTCTGTAGTTTGCCATATCCACCCTGGAGCCTTTCTTGTGTAGTGGAATGACGTTAGCCGTCTTCCAGTCCATCGGGACGTTACCTGTACTAAGGGAGAGATTAAAGAGCGCGGATAGTGGTTCCGCCAAGACATCTCCCAACTCCCTGAGTACCCTAGGGTGTAGGTTGTCAGGCCCCATTGCCTTGTTGACCTTGATTTTTGACAGCTCGCAGTAGACGCTGCTGGGTGTAAATTTGAAATTACTAAACGGGTCTACTGATTTAATCCTTGTATGTGGTTGAGGGCCGATTCCCGGCACCTCGCGGGTGAAGACTGAACAGAAGTATTCATTTAACAGTTGGGCCTTTTCCGAGTCCGTCTCCACATGGTCTCCGTCTGGTTTTCTGAGTCGTACTATCCCGCCTGAGTTCTTTTTCCTGTCACTAATATACCTGAAGAAGGATTTATCTCCCTTCTGGATATTCTTTGCTAGAGACTCCTCCATGCGGAATTTGGCCTCTCTAACTGCCGCTTTGACGGCTCTTGATTTGGTCAGATAATCTACTCTGGAGTCCTGTGTCCCTGATTGTTTGTAAGAGATGAATGCTTTTTTCTTCTCTTTGATGAGGTCTGAGATCTCCATAGAGAACCACTGTGGCTTGTTGTTCCTACTTCGTTTGCTTACTGATTTAACATAGCGGTTTGTTGCTTCCTGTATGGTGGTTTTCAAAGTTGACCACATTTCTTCCACGCTGTCGGTATCTGCTTGGGTTTGTAGCGCCTGGTGAACGAAGTCTCCCATGTCCTGGAAATTTGTGTCCTTGAACTTGAGAACCTTGGTCAATGTGGTAGATTTCGTGAAACCTTTCCTGAGATTGAACCAAATCATATTGTGGTCACTGGAGGCCAAAGTTTCACCCACCGAGACCTCTGTGATACTTTCTCCGTTGGTAAGTACCAGGTCCAAAATTGCCTGATCCCTTGTTGGCTCAATTAACAATGTCTCCACACCTATATTTGGATGCTAATTTCTGTTCCTATTTTAAAACAAAATGAGAGGACTACGTTCAGACTAACTCGGTTGAAGTCGTAGGCCCCATCATGTATTGGGAGGCCGCAAAAACAGTCATGAGGGGCCACAAACTTGCATACTCCACGGCGCAAAGGAATCATTGTGATCAGAAACTTTTATCCCTCTCCAGAAAGTTACCTGATTTACGTAGATCACACATAGCAGGCCTGGATGACGCTACCAGCCACGCCATGGGTCTTTTAAAGGCTCAAATTAATGATTTGTTGAATCAAAGGGTGAACCATAGTATTTATTGTTACAAATATAAATTGCACCGCTGGGGAGATAAAACGGGACGCTTGCTTGCCAATCTGGTGCACCCACCCAAGATCAGACCATATCATAACCTCTATTAAGGACAAATACAGTTGGCTTCACACTGCTCCTCAGACCATCACACAGCAGTTTGTGCAATTCTACACCGACCTCTATTCTGCGCAGCCGGATGCCGCGGTGGCCTGGGAAGCCTTTTTTAGCACTCTAGACATGCCCCAGCTGACTGAGGAACACCGTATCACCCTTAATGGCCCTATTACAGGGGACAAGCTTCAAACGACTATTAAAAAAACTTAAATTAGCCAAAACACCGGGACCCGAATTTTACAAACTATTGGACCCTGGGGCGCTTTTACCTTTACAAGCTTATTTTATGGGACTACGCACGGAGATTCCACCCGAGGACTCTCATAACAGGGCACATATTAATCTTGCCGAAACCGGGCGACCCCTTGGACGCTCTGGGGTCCTACCATCCCATCTCTCTACTGAACCAGGATGTTAAACTCCTGGCTAGTATCCTGGCATCGCATCTTAATGCCTTTCTCCCAGCGCTTATTCATGAAGATCAAGTGGGCTTTGTGCCGGTCAGACATGCCTCCATGAACCTGCTGAAGGTACTGGCGGTATTACAGTCTTCTTATGTTCCAGCTGATAGGGCTTTGATTACTAGCCTAGATGACGAAAAAGCTTTTGACATGGTGTCTTGGACACACCTTTTTGGGGTTTTGGAACAATTTGGCTTCCGGGGCGATTTTCTTGCCTGGGTGTCTGCATTGTATCATAACCCTCAATTGCAGCTGTTGGTGAATGGTGGAATCTGTGACCCTTTTCCTCTGGGCCGAGGCACACAACAGGGATGCCCTCTCTACCCCTTCTTTTCCTCTTAACTTCGCATCCGTTGTGACCCGGCTTGAAGGGTTTGCGGGCGGGCAACTAAGAATTCCATATCAGCATGTTTTCTGACGACATGTTGCTGAATATCAAGCATGCTGACTGGAAGGTCCCATCTCTTATGTCTCTTATCACGTTCTACGGCACTTTCTACGGCCTCTGCATTAATTTCGATAAGATGGAGGCTTTGTTACTTTGATCCCCTGCCTCGGCGGCCTGGTGTGCGCATCTCAGCATAGGCATTGCTCCTGGGAAACTAAAATATTTGGGCATAATGTTATATACAGACCCCAGTAAATTATATGCGGCAAACATTACTGCCCCCCTTGGCAAAATCAAAACTCTTTGTCAGAAATAGCGCTCCCTTCCTTTCTCTCTGATGGGCAGAGTAGCCCTGGTCAACATGGTATTGTTCCCTAAGTTGTTGTATCCACTCCAAACCATTCCCGTCTGGCTCACTATCGGTCGTTCGTTTGGGCTTTATGGCTCGCATCAGCTTTTTGAAATTATCTCATAATAAGGAGTGGGGTGGCCTAGGTCTCCCTGATATCTGTATTTATAATGTTGCAGCACTGCTTAGATGGATACACGAACAACTGGTGTCCACTTGGCGTTATTCCCCTCTGGCTCTTCTTGTTTACCTTACTCTTTTTCATATTTTGTTCACAGGGGATGGGGTTTCGGGGGCACTGGTGCCCAGCTTTTCCCTTCTTGCTTCCTTTTGAGAAGGC
The DNA here is from genome assembly GCF_902459505.1 of Geotrypetes seraphini. Taxonomy (NCBI): domain Eukaryota; kingdom Metazoa; phylum Chordata; class Amphibia; order Gymnophiona; family Dermophiidae; genus Geotrypetes; species Geotrypetes seraphini. The sequence goes on from NC_047086.1 coordinate 408,746,452, forward strand.
CTTGCGGCAGGGTCGCCTCCCCACCGCTCTCCGTTCATGTCTCTCCTTCGTAACCCCGACTTCATTCCCAGACTGCATAACCTTGCGGGATTGCAGGATAGTGGGGAGAAGGACACAACTCTGGATGCCGTCCTTAGCTGGGGGGGGTAGGGGGGTCTCTGTCCATCCCTTCCACAATTGCGAGCAAGCTTGGAATTTACCTGTCACTCATTCATACACGTACACTCAAATTCAACATTATTATCAGTCTTTGACCCGGGTTCATGGGGATCGCTGAACCTCTGGTAAATTGGATGTGGTTTTTCTGTCTACTCATGCCTCATCCAACAGAATATGCACTTGGTATACAGCTGGCAGGGCTTGTCTGAGGGATGACAGCTTGACACACTTGGCTAAGGAATGGTCCGATGAAACGGGGTTGGGGGCCTCAACTCATGACTTCCACCAGTTTTTTCAAACACTTTATTTCCACGTAAAGGCAATCTCCCCTCCTATGTATAAAATACTACATAGAGCTTATCTCACCTGCTCTCGAGGGCACAGCATGGGCCTCTGGGCTGATAGCATTTGTATTAAGTGTAAACTTCAGAGGAGAACTTTTCTACATTCCTTCTTTGAATGTCCAAAATTGCAATTCTGGGTCCTGATACATACCTGCTTAAAAAGTCTGCTTAACTGTGATTTGACATGGAATGGCTTCAGCATGGCTTGGACCACCCTCTCAAAAATTTGCCCTGCATGCAATGTTACTGGGGGAAAAAGCTTATTCTCAAACATTGGACCTCTGAGGACGTCCCCACCTACCCTATGTTGATTGCTCTGATGAAGCAGCAAGCCCGCTATGAACTGGATTCCTACTCATCTCGGCAGCAAGATAAGTGGCCTGTGGGAGGGGTGCTTGTCCCTTTGAAAAATTTGATCTTTTGTCATTTTGCTATCTCACGCATGTATGGGGAGGTTGTGCCTTTCTGCTTTCACGTTCCTACACTATAATGGGGTGCCACTGTGGAGGATCGCTCGTTGTATGCCTGAGGCCAGGGGTGCGTGTGGGGTGTGGATGTGGGTGCATGTGTGGGAATGCTGGAAATGATCTCATGTATAGGAGCGTGGTGGGGTTACATTGTTTGGGGATTCTATGTAAACATGGTTTAAAATGACAGAGATACTTGGTGCGCTATGCCAGTCATTCTGCACTTCTTTCATTAGGCACCTACTGAAGGGACACGTATCAAGTCCTTAGGCTAGGGGTGTCCAATGTCAGTCCTCGAGAGCCGCAATCCAGTCGGGTTTTCAGGATTTCTCCAATGAATATGTATGAGATCTATTAGCATACAATGAAAGCAGTGCATGCAAATAGATCTCATGCATATTCATTGGGGAAATCCTGAAAACCTGACTGGATTGCGGCCCTCGAGGACCGACATTGGACACCCCTGCCTTAGGCCATGTTTTCAAGCTGTAAGAAAGCCAGACCCTGTTTGTCTTTCCCTCTTTGAAAATACTACAAGGACATTTATGTTTGAACAGAGATGTTCTTAACTTGTTGTGAAGTGAATTCAATTGTTTTGTTAAGCCGTATTTACAAACAGCTTTAGATAAGAAAAAAGCTCTGCTGACCATAGCACCCTCTGTGGACTTCAGTCTCCAGATAGAAAAAATGCTGATGTCTTTAAAGTTTCATGTGACCTGTGTCCATATATGGTTTGTGTTTACGTCACATGCTGACAACACTGATTCATGTAGAATAATATAAAAGAGATGTGAAGCTGATAATAAAGCGGACATGTTTGGAGATTATTTCTTGCCTCTACAATATGTCCCCAGGTGCACCTGACTTCCAAATGGCAGAGAAAGTATAGGGCAGGAATTGGGACCTAAGCCTTTTCACCTACATCACAGGTGTCAAAGTCGGTCCTCGAGGGCTGCAATCCAGTCAGGTTTTCAGGATTTCCCCAATGAATATGTATTGAAATCAGTGCATGCAAATAGATCTCATGCATATTCATTGGGGGAAATCCTGAAAACCCGACTGGATTGCGGCCCTCGAAGACTGACTTTGACACCCCTGACCTACATGCTGCAATGTCTGATGCTTACTTTTTGTACTGACTTCTTTGTCTGTATGGCCGCATTTTGCGCCTCTCATGAGACTGTATCTGCTGTGTTCATTGTTTATTGACTTGTTCACCTGTTCAACTGTACCTGGTTTTTCTCTGTCTTAATAAACATGATATTACAAAAAAAAAGGAGGCCAAAAAGTTGAGTCTCGCGGAGGGGGGGAGGGAGGGGCTTCAATCAGAAAATGCAGCACAGAGGAATGGGAGGGAGAAATGGAATTCCCTTTTCCTGTGCAGAATCTTGCCCTGCTGGCCGTGTCAGCATCAAATCTCGCCGTGTTGCACAATTGGCAGCAATTCCTACAAGCTGCCTGCTGCTGACCCAGAAGTCCCAGCGGCAGAGAGGAGATTTCTGGGTTAGCGGCAGACAGCATGTGAGAGTCACTGTTGATACCGCGACCTGAAAAGGCAAGCCTTGGAGTACAGGGGAGGAGAGGAAGGAAAGTTGGTGGTACAAGGGGGGGAGAGGGTGGCAAAATGGTGCACAGAGGGAGGAGAGAGAGACATGCATGGTGAGGAAAGAGGATGAAATTGCACGAGAATGTGGGTAAAAGTAAAAACTCTCACATTAACAGGAGAGAGGTTAGCTGTCAAACCAGCGCTTGGGTGGCAGTTTCCCAGGGGAAGGAAAAGAGAGCAACAGCAGGGTCCCTGGAGAATAATGACCATACTAAAGCACCTGTGAGGAAAAACAAGTCTTATCAGGTGTGCCACGCTACACAGGGGGGAGAGTGGAGAGAGGCTTGCAGAGGGAGGACTTGGAGGAAAGCTCTAGCCTTCAGGAGAAGACAGACATAGAAATGCTGGATGCTGCTGAGAGTAATGGGTAGTCCTCATTAGAACAGCTCCAGCCTATGGAAGTGACTCCCGAGTGGGCAAGAAATCCTCTGAATGGGGCTGGAGAGGAAGTAGCCATGGAGGTGCTGTTAGCTAAGTAGAAAGGTTGGGAACTACAGAAACTGTAAATGTTTTTCTTTCAACTTTAAAAGTGAACTGGCTACTGTGAAGACTTGCTGTGGCTCTTACCTAGAGTAGAAGCACTGATATCTCTGCAGTCCAGCTGAGGGGAAATGTTCCAGCTGTGTGATTACTGCTACTTCTGTTTGCTCTAACCTGAATCCTTATCTGATAAAGCCATTAAGGACTAGTGCTGTGCACAAAGCCTAAGAAGGAGTTAGGCAATGAAGCTTTTGGTTTTGTTTGCTTTGAATGTGGGAAGAGAGAGATTTGTAAAACTCTGCTTTCAGCAGAGAGAGAAGGGAAAGACCTCTGCTAAGCTGTTCCAGTTTGCCCTAGAGACAAGGTTTTTGGGTTTTTTTCACAAACTGTTTTCAGTTTCAAAGTGATTATTTTGTCCTGTTTGAAGCTGAAGATGATTATTTTGAGTTGTAAATGATTGCGGGCACTCCCTACAGCACTGTTTGTGGTCAAGTTCTGTTTTTTGGGGGCGATATAAAGAAATTGATGACTTTAAGCCTTGGTCGTTCTATTATTTGGAGGCTCATGGGAATGAGTAACCACATGTCCGTCCTGCCATCCACAAGTGTGCGCAACGGCTGGCGGCACAAGAGATATGACATAGGGCACAAGGAAGGGGAAGAGAAAGGTGTTGGACATGGGTGTAGAAGATGAGAGGGAAAGAGAGATACACAGGAGGTGGAAGGGGAAAAGGAGGGAGATGTTGGATCCAGGAGCAGAATGGAGTGATGAAGAGAGCAGGAGAAATGCTGGGCCATGGGGGAGAGTGCAGCAGGGAAGAGATAGGGAGATGTCAGGCACTCTTCTCTGCTCCACATGCTCCTTCCCTTCCCCCTTCCTATCTTTTTAATTTTCCAGGCAAGAGCAACAGCATGAACTTATTGCCTGTACGGCCAGAAGAGGCAGCACTCTGAATAGACTGGGGCCTTCCCGTAGCCATGGCACTGATGAAGTTTTTTGCCAAGGAGGCAAAAAACTTCAAACTGTTCTTTCGATATATTAAAGTGAAACGGCCTGCGAAGGATGTAGTGGGACTGTTGGATGACCATGGAATAAAGGGAGTACTAAAGGAGGACCATGCCATTGCCGACAAACTGAACACATTTTTTGTGTCTGTATTTACCGAAGAGGACATACACAACACGCCGGAAGCCGACAGGCTATACTCAGGAAATGAAGACGGGAAACTGACAGGGTTGACGGTCAGTCTAGAAGAGGTATGCAGGCAGATTGATGTGCTTAAAAACGACAAATCACTGGGACCGGATGGCATCCATCCAAGGGTAATCAAGGAACTGAAAGGGGCTATAGCTGAACTGCTTCAACTAATAGCCAATTTGTCAATCAAATCGAGAAGGATTCTGGAAGACTGGAAAGTGGCAAATGTTACGCTGATCTTCAAGAAAGGTTCAAGGGGAGATCCAGGAAACTACAGATCAGTGAGTCTGACCTCGGTACTGGGAAAGATGATAGAGGCACTGATAAAGGACCGTATCATTGATCACCTTGACAGACACAATCTGATGAAGACAAGCCAGGATTCAGCAAAGGAAGATCTTGCTTGACAAACTTGCTGCACTTCTTCAAGGGAGTAAACAGGCAGAAAGACAAGGGTGACTTTGTCGACACTGTATATCTGGGTTTTCAGAATACGTTCGACAAGGTTCCACATGAACAACTACTTTGAAAAATTGTGAGCCATGGAAATGAGGGTGAAATATTCATGTGGATTAAAAACTGGCTTGCGGATAGGAAATAGAGTGGGGGTAAATGGACAATACAAATGGAAAAGCGTCACGAGCGGAGTGCCGCAGGGTTTGGTGCTTGGACCCGTGCTCTTCAACATATTTATAAATGACCTGGAAATTGGTACGACAAGTGAGGTGATTAAATTTGCAGACGATGCGAAGTTATTCAGAGTAGTGAAGATGCAGGAGGATTGCAAAGACCTGCAACGTGACATAAACACGGTCGAGAAATGGGTAACAAAAATCTTATACACGAAAACAGGATGTCTAGTGTAGTACTTGGAGAGACCCCCCAGGAAAGAGACTTGGGAGTACTGATCAATGAAGCCATCCTCGTAATACATGAAATGTGTCGAAAAGGGCGAACAGAATACTGGGAATGATTAAGAAGGGGATCACAAATAGATCGGAGAAGGTTATCATGCCGCTGTACCGGGCCATGGTACGCCCTCACCTGGAATACTGTGTCCAGCACTGGTCACTGTACATGAAGAAGGACACGGTACTACTCAAAAGGGTCCAGAGAAGAGCGACTAAAATAGTTAAGGGGCTGGAGGAGTTGCCGTACAGTGAGAGATTAGAGAAACTGAGAAAAAGAGGAGACTGAGAGGGGACATGATCGAAACATTCAAGATAATGAAGGGAATAGACTTAGTAGATAAGGACAGGTTGTTCACCCTCTCCAAGGTAGAGAGAACGAGAGGGCACTCTCTAAAGTTGAAAGTGGATAGATTCCGTACAAACGTAAGGAAGTTCTTCTTCACCCAGAGAGTGGTAGAAAACTGGAACGCTCTTCCAGAGGCTGTTATAGGGGAAAACACCCTCCAAGAATTTAAGACAAAGTTAGACAAGTTCCTGCTGAACCAGAACGTACGCAGGTAGGGCTAGTCTCAGTTAGGATGCTGGTCTTTGACCTAAGGGCTGGCGCGTGAGCAGACTGCTGGACACGATGGACTACTGGTCTGAGTGGGAAAACAGAGAGATGGAGAGAGTGGGGATCAAGGGCACATATTTCCCACCCCTTCTACTGCCAAGTTCAACATTTCTCCCTCTCTCATCTCATGGCTTCTGTACAACATCTTTTGCCCCTCCCCACAAGCCCCATGCTGAACATACTGCATCTCTTTCTCCCTTCCTTCCACTTAGGGTTACCCGATGTCCGGATTTCCCTGGACATGTCCTCTTTTTGAGGCACTTTGTCCAGGTTTTGAAAAACTTTCAACAAATCGCTGTCGGGCAGGAGGGCATCCCCCGAGAGCAGACAGCAGAGGCGGGGCTGGGGCATAACGGGGCTGGGCTGGGTGGAACTGGGCAGACCTGGGGGCGAGTCTAGGTATCCGGATTTTTCATTTGGTATCTTACGGTGAGTAAGAGTTAGGGTTGAAAGTAGAGAGTTGTTCAGGGACAGAAATGAAATGCATCCCCATCTGTTCCTTTTGGAAATTGAAACCATCCCCTCCCATCTCCATGAACTTCAAACATAGAAACATGATGGCAGATAAAGGCCAAATGGCCCATCCAATCTGCCCATCCACAGTAACCATTATCTCTTCCTCTATCTAAGAGATCCCACATGCTTATCCCATGCCGTTTTGGATTCAGACACAGTCTGTCTCCACCACCTCTACCGGGAGACTGTTTCACACATCTACCACCCTTTCTGTAAAAAAGTACAGTAAAACCTTGGATTTCAAGTAACTTGGTATACAAGTGTTTTGCAAGACAAGGAAAACATTTTATTAAATTTTAACTTGATAAACAAGCAAAGTTTTTGGGTTGTGAAACTAATAATCTGAGTTTCCATTATTTCTTATGAGGAGATTCGCTTTGATATATGAGTGTTTTGGATTACAAGCATTGTTTCAGAATTAATTATGCTCACAAACCAAGGTTTTACTGTATTTCCTTAGATTACTCCTGAGTCTATCACCTCTTAACTTCAAAGGGAAGGCTTCCTGGATGGCCATTGTCCATGTGTAGCAAGGAATGCTGCCACAGTCAGAAGAGAGCGAGTGCAGCTGGACCCAGAGGAAGGCAGTACACCCGCAGGAGCCATGTGGAAGGTGAGGGAACATAAGAATAGCCTTACTGGATCAGACCAATGGTCCATCAAGCTGCATGGTCTGGGGAGGTGTGAGAAGCATAGGCATAGGAATGGAGACACAGAGGCCATGGCCCTCCCATAATATTGGCAGTCAGAGGTTGGAAGAATCAGTTATGACTCTCCCATCTACCTCCTTCCCAGCCGCTGTAATTTTAAATCTTCAAGCAGCCAGCAGCAGCAATGAGATGAGCCTGCTGCCATTAGCCTGCCTCAGAAGCCTTCATTCTGCAGGGTTCAGCCTACACAGGAACAGGAAGTTGCTACAGAAAGAAGATTTCCAGGGTAGGCCAATGGCAGCAGGCTCTCCTCATTGCCACTGCCAGCTGCCAGAAGATTTAAAATTACAGCAGCTGGGGAGGAGGTAGATGGGGGAGTCGGGAGCTGGAGAGAGAAACTATGCCATAGGATTCCGCTTGGGGAAAAGATCATATGCTGCATGGGCTGGGATGGGGGTTTGGGAAGGAAAGATACTGTATGGGTTGGAGAGATAGGAAAGAAAAGAGAGATGCTGCCGGTGAGAGAGGGAAGAAAGAGGGAGAATTGTTGGACATGATAGTGGTGGAGAGGAGGGAGAGAGAAATATGGGATGTTGTGGTGGAGAGGGAAGTGTGGGATAGATGGAAAGGGATGCAAGAAGGAGGAATGTTGAACTCTGTGGTGGAGGAAAGGGAAGAGTTGCAGCATGGTGCTAGAGGGTGGATAGAAGGAGAAATGTTGGGCATGGGGCTGATGGGGAGGGAGGGACAAAAGATGTTGTACAGGAGCCAGGGGATGAGAGAGGGAAAAATGTTGCATTTGGCAGTAGAAGGGGTAGGCAAGATACGCCCTGTCCCCCCCCCCATCCTTTCCCACTCCTTTTGCAGCAAGGGAGGGAATGAGAGAGAGAGATGGTGAACATTGAGAGAGGGAGACATGTTGCTCATGGGGGTGAAGGAGAAGAAATGCAGAAGTCAGGAAAGCAAAAAAAAAAAAAGAGAAACTGGAACCGAATTGGTAGAAAAATAAATCTCCAGACAAACAAAGGTAAAAAAAGGAATTTATTAACTGAAATATGTTAGTTTTGGGAAATGTATTTAGCAGATGTCTTTGTATTGTGTTCAACAGAAAAGGAAATGCATTTCGAGTTTTATTTCTCCAGTGCCTTTCTGTGGCTGGTGGGGGATCCCCAAGCATTGCCAGCTGAGGACCTCCTCCATAGGCGGTCAGAATTTCCCTCCACCAAGCACAGCAGTTGCTGGCAGCATCGTTGAGCCACTGAGGTACCAGCATCTGTGACTCAGGAACGCTACTGCTGCCTGTCAAGCTTGGCAAAAGGGACCCCCGGCCACCTTCAAAGAAATCCTCAGCTGACATAGCTTGGGGGTCCTCATCAGCTGGAGTATTTATATTTTATATTTACATCAGAGGCTCTTCCGAATTAATATTTCCAAATTAATAAAGTGTCTTTGCTTATTTGTAAATGGGTCTCTACCAGAGCCTCTAATTCAGTAGCATAATTAAACTACTTCTGAAATTTATGGGGACGGTAGAAATTACTTGTGGGGACAGATTGATTGCAGTGGGGATGGGCGGGGACAGGTTTGAGTCTGAGGCTTTGGCACCTCTCGTTGGTTGCTGTGGGATCTGTTTGCTTTGCCTCATTCAAGGGCTAGCTTGAGGTTTAGCTGCTTGGGAAGCTCCTGCCTGAACAGAGAATGCTCAGCAGGTGTCCTCTTCTGGGAACAGCTGCTCATCATGTAGTGCCAGGCAAAACGTCTTCCTTGGTGTGTATACCTGGAGTGTGAGCCAAGGAAAGTGCATCCAAGCTTGTTGAGCGCTGTGGTGGTTGGTTGCCTTCAGGATACGTCATACCATGGGTTTACAGGCACTGGTGAAGATGAACGTGCAAATCCAAAGACTCCTCTCACCAGGGTGCTAGCAGGTGCTGGGTTCTGTAGCTGAAGAAAAGCATTTTCCTTGGAGTGTATGCCTGAAGCGTTAGCCAAAGGTAGTGCATCCTTATGCGTCTGAGTGAGTGGAGCACTGTGGTGGCTGGCTGCCACTGAGGCATGTGTCGTACCTTAGCTCTGCTTCCCTCAGGCATTGGTGAGGATGAACCTGTGTCCTTCGAACCCCAAGACTCCTCAGGTTCAGGCTGTGTCTGTGCTCTAGGAAGTGCTGTGCTCTGCAGAAGTTACATAAACGAGGGACTCAGCAGAGAGAAGGCCTCAGTGCAGGCCTTTGAAGATCATTCTCCCAGGTGGCTGAGATTTCTAAAGGTAAAATAGAGGTGGGCTAAGAGGGGAGTTGAGGAGGAAGGTTTAGCTATGCTGACTTGCATGAGGAGGCTGCTAGACTTGCTGAGATGCTGACCTGGGTGTAAATTTTTTTACAGAGAGAGTAAAAGACCCTTTACCTCTCCCACGGGGCATTAAAATGCCTGGCTCCCGTTCCTGCGGTAGATGGCCTGATTTTTTTCCTGTCCCCACAGTTTTATTGCAGTTTGCTGTGATATGCCACTGGAACAGGTCCCTGTGTCATTCTCTACACTACTCATTATGTTGTTTGTATTAGTCTCTGCTTTTTATTACCTTTTTATAACCCTTTTAATATATGCATATTTTTTTATTTTACTGTAAACCATTTAGACATCAACATAGGTGGTATATTAAATAAAAATAAACATGAAACTTGATTTGCAATTTGAGTAAAATGGATCATGTAACACAGTTTTAATGGATCATTTTATATTTCAAATTTCTCTATGACCACTGTGTAACTCGGGTCTTTTTACATTCCTATCTGCTAAAGGTTGTGCTTATAAGACACATCAGGGGCGGTAGATTTCTTATCTAGTTTCCACTTAGGAGCCTGAGTTTCACTCTTTATTAACATCGCCTGTTTTTTATTTGTATTTTAGAAAACTACTAAAAATGTATTTAAAGTAGACTCTCAGTTAACCGCCACCAATGGGGATTGGTAGATGCCGGATAAATGTAGTTTCTAGTTGTTAGAGAGTTACTATTAAAAATAGGCCTAACTAAAGAGGATCTTTAAGACCATGTGCGTCTGCTCCAAGCAGATTTTTGGCCAATTCAAAAAGAGCTATTGATGCACTAAAATGTTTGCATGCAACTGATTCACGTGGAGGTTTGTCGTAATCTCTGACTCTGCCATCCGATATTGATCCTGTGAGAGTGACTCTCACACATGTGCAGAGCCATCAGGGGAAGCCTGAACATCTAAAAGGCAGGGGAAGCCCTGAAAGCAGCCTCCTGCCATTCAGCTGTTTGGGACAGGAAACCTTTCTCTTTTAATGTGCACAGATACTGTTCATGTTACACATGGACAATATGTGCCCCATTAAAAAAAGAAAAGCCTCCCCCCCTCCTGCCAATGACAGCCTTCAACGATGACCCCCGACAAATGCAGCAATGGGAATCCCTACGCATGCTAGTAAAAATTGGTAGGAGGGATGCCCACTCCTTCCTGCCAGCAAAGGCCCACCACCGTACTGTTTGGACAAAATAACTATGTGGACAGGCTACATACATGCCCTCCAATTCTTCCATATATTCCTTAGTTCTTAATACTATCTCAGAGGAGATCAAAGAAAGAAATCTCTCACAAAAGTGTGGTTAAATAGTCAAAGCTTTGAGGAGTATTTGACTGCTTACTGAAGTTAGTAAGTTCACAAAGTCTCATCGTATTACCAGCGACTGGTCATTTTATTGGGAATTGACATCAATAATTAATTAATTATTAAACATATGTAGGTGGTACATCTTCCAATTACAATCTATTTACAAATTGCATACTTCAACAATATTCTATTGGCTCATTGAAGTCACGTGACTTTCTGTTAATTTTATTTCGTTAGTACTTTTCCTTAGCAACAATGACTTAACTTATCACATGCTATTGGTCTCACCTCTGTCAGCAATAGAAGGAAGTGGACATGTTCTACTCTATTGCAAATATCTCGTTTACAGAAACAATCATATGATTTTCTATAACTACAAGCTTATCAATATTTGCCCTAACTACGTAAGTGGAAGAAAAATATGTTCTTATAAACAGATATGTTTTCTCTCTAAACCAGGGGTGTCAAAGTCGGTCCTTGAGGGCTGCAATCCAGTCAGGTTTTCAGGATTTCCTAAATGAATATGCATGAGATCTATTTAAATGCACAGCTTTCATTGTATGCTAATAGATCTCATGCATATTCATTGGGGAAATCCTGAAAACTCAGCTGGATTGCAGCCCTCGAGGACCGACTTTGACACCTGTGCTCTAAACCATTTAAATAACTAATGATATTCTAGGTCAGCCTGGTTCCCCCAGCTATAGGGTCCCCTTTGTCAGCACTAGAAGAGGTTAACAAACATGTGCACTGTTAGTGTGACTTTTAGCTTATTTTCATGGAACCATTATGGCCCCAGCATCTTGTTCTAGACATTAACCAAAATATTTTGTTCTATTAAGGAAAAATATTTATTTATTTATTTATTTGTTCATTTTTATAGCCCGTCCTCCCCAAGAGCCCAGAATGGGTTACATAGGATACATACACAAAGTTTTCAGAGATACATATGCTACAGAGTCAATAATATGCTGTAGAATCAATAAATACAATAACATGCAAATTATAAGAAAATTAAAAAAACATGAAATACATATAAAATTTTCTCAATAACCAAATTACCATTAAATTAAATATGTACTCTGCATGCTGTCTTTGCTGTGTCACAAATTTCTGAAGGATTTCTATTATTCAGCGACATCTTTCATATAATATTAGTGTCTTTTAAGGTCTTAACTAAAGTGTATCTAATACATATTAGTTATTGCCCCCCTTATTCTGCATAATACAATTAGCACCATCAGTACCAGGTGTCCCCAACATACCCCTCCCCTTCCCAACAAAGGCAGAAGAGATGCCTATGCCTTCCTGCCACCGGAGGTCCCCCAAAACCACCCCCATGTACCTTTCAAGGAAGTTGGGAGCAACAGCGATGCTCCGTCACACCCTCCTCCAAGGCTCACATGTCCAAAATAGTTGGCCTTTCCCTCCATAGTGCATCATGTGATGCACAGGGAGAGCCTTAGTCTCCTTCATCTGTATCCTGAGATACAAAGAGGAGGAGTATAATGAACTGATTGGCTTGACTGAAAGTCAGTCTCAGGTCCTGAATCTGTTGCTAACTGGCCAGACATCACCTGGTAAAGAAGAAAAGAGACAAAATGAAGCTAGCAATGCTGTCAATGGACCCTGAGCCATGTGTAGTAGTGAAAGAGAAAACCAACAAAATGGCAAGGATCATAGAGGTCTCAGTCCCAAGCAATTAGTTGGGAGAGAAAAGATATTTGAGTATAAGGAAATGTGGTCTGAGACCAAGAACATTTAGTAGAAATATTTCTTTTCGGTTCAGGTGCCACAGGCCTGATTATAAAGAATTTCCAAGCACATCTGGATAAATTGCCTAGAAATGTTAGCTCTTATGGACTCCAGAAGGAAGCTCTCTTTGGAAGATGCATATTCTATGGTGAGTATTAGCAGTACATTTGAGAGACTGAGATCATGCACTTGTCCTGAGCTTCATTCCTGTCACGGGCTGCACAAAACTAATCTTTTAGATGTTAACTTATGCATAAAACACAATTTTCAGGTTTGCCGCCGGTTCTGGTGCCCCACTGAACTTTTAAGACAGTTGCATCAACATTTACTTGCTCCCTCTTTCTGAATGAGAATTAATTGTTGGCTGGAGACGGAAGAGGGATGGAGAGAAAGAGGGTGAAGGGGAAAGGTGCTGGATGGAAAGAGAGGTGATGCTCCCTGGAAAGTGCCATCTGAAAGAAAGGATAGTGTATTTCCTTGAATCTAATGGGTTACAGGATCCGAGGCAACATGGCTTTACAAAAGGTAAATCGTGCCAAACGAACCTGATTGAATTTTTTGATTGGGTAACCAGAGAGCTGGATCGAGGACATATGCTAGATGTAATTTACTTGGATTTCAGCAAAGCCTTTGATACAGTTCCTCATAGGAGGCTGTTGAACAAACTTGAAGGGCTGAAGTTAGGACCCAAAGTGGTGAACTGGGTCAGAAACTGGCTGTCGGACAGACGCCAGAGGGTGGTGGTTAATGGAAGTCGCTCGAAGGAAGGAAAGGTGACTAGTGGAGTCCCTCAGGGTTCGGTGCTGGGGCCAATCCTGTTCAATATGTATGTAAGTGACATTGCTGAAGGGTTAGAAGGAAAAGTGTGCCTTTTTGCAGATGATACCAAGATTTGTAACAGAGTAGACACCGAAGAGGGAGTGGAGAATATGAAAAAGGATCTGCAAAAGTTAGAGGAATGGTCTAATGCCTGGCAACTAAAATTCAATGCAAAGAAATGCAGAGTAATGCATTTGGGGATTAATAATAGGAAGGAACCGTATATGCTGGGAGGAGAGAAGCTGATATGCACGGACGGGGAGAGGGACCTTGGGGTGATAGTGTCCGAAGATCTAAAGGCGAAAAAACAGTGTGACAAGGCAGTGGCTGCTGCCAGAAGGATTCTGGGCTGTATAAAGAGAGGCGTAGTCAGTAGAAGGAAGAAGGTGTTGATGCCCCTGTACAGGTCATTGGTGAGGCCCCACTTGGAGTATTGTGTTCAGTTTTGGAGACCGTATCTGGCGAAAGACGTAAGAAGACTTGAGGCGGTCCAGAGGAGGGCGACGAAAATGATAGGAGGCTTGCGCCAGAAGACGTATGAGGAGAGACTGGAAGCCCTGAATATGTATACCCTAGAGGAAAGGAGAGACAGGGGAGATATGATTCAGACGTTCAAATACTTAAAGGGTATTAACGTAGAACAAAATCTTTTCCAGAGAAAGGAAAATGGTAAAACCAGAGGACATAATTTGAGGTTGAGGGGTGGTAGATTCAGGGGCAATGTTAGGAAATTCTATTTTACGGAGAGGGTGGTGGATGCCTGGAATGCGCTCCCGAGAGAGGTGGTGGAGAGTAAAACTGTGACTGAGTTCAAAGAAGCGTGGGATGAACACAGAAGATTTAGAATCAGAAAATAATATTAAATATTGAACTAAGGCCAGTTACTGGGCAGACTTGCACGGTCTGTGTCTGGCCGTTTGGTGGAGGATGGGCAGGGGAGGGCTTCAATGGCTGGGAGGGTGTAGATGGGCTGGAGTAAGTCTTAAGAGATTTCAGCAGTTGGAACCCAAGCATAGTACCGGGTAAAGCTTTGGATTCTTGCCCAGAAATAGCTAAGAAGAAAAAAAAAAAATTTAAATTGAATCAGGTTGGGCAGACTGGATGGACCATTCGGGTCTTTATCTGCCGTCATCTACTATGATCCCTATTATTATATAGTTGTCCCTATATCAGTGGTCTCAAACTCAAACCCTTTGCAGGGCCACATTTTGGGTTTGAAGGTACTTGGAGGGCCTCGGAAAAAAATAGTTAATGTCTTATTAAAGAAATGACAATTTTGCATGAGGTAAAACTCTTTATAAATAGTTTATAAATCTTTTGGCTAAGTCTTACCAATAATATTGCAATTTATTTTACTTTTGTGATTATGATAAACATACTGACACACTCAAAATAGTACTTTGTGTGTTGTGAGTTTGAGACCTCTATATATATCAGTATAAGTCATCTGATAAAAGGGTAAATCCTAACAATTTAAAACGTCTAAGTCACTACCTTAAATTGCTCTTCATTTTAAACCCACTATAATGACTCCATGAGAGTTGGAGTCTCCAAAAATTACTAACATAAATCTCAGTGATGAGGTAAGAGAGGAGGAGCTCAAAGTCGAGGACTTCCTGCAAAAAAAATTGAGCCCCAACGTCTCACGCTCCCATTGCCACCAGAAGCAGCCCTGAAAGAACTTAGAGAGAGTAAAGCATAGAGCCAGCTAAAACATACCAAAATGAAACGTTAAATAGCCCCGACAACAAACAAACCATGTACTCTCGACAAAACCCTGATCAGGTCGGTAAAAATCAGCCAAGTCTTAAAAAAAAGCAGCGTTATCCCGCACGGCATTCTGGGTATGCATACAATAACTGCTCCGTGATGACGCTACGTGTCCTAGGACCGGGTCCTTCGCCCCTCCCCCAGCCAAAGAAGCGCCACGCCTTCTTTTCTCCGTGTTCTGATTCTGAGTGCCACGCCTTCCTTTCCTCGTTCCCCTCGCTCAAAGCATGCGCAGTTCAATGTTGTGGCTATACTAGATTCTCAGGAAAGGGCAGCGCAAATTCGCACATGCGCTGTGCTGGAGGAAGCTTCTCAGCGCTACAACTTCCTTTTACCATTTCCTCTTTCGGGCATCGCAGATGCGCAGTGTTAAAGGAAGTTTCTCAGGGCACCAGAACAAGAGGTCCAGCGGTGTTATCTAGGAAGTGTGTTAGGTCGCCACCTGTTGGCCCTTTGGAGGAACTGCAGTCTTTTAACTGACCTGGGCACGTGCTGCATTGCAAGCAAGAGGAGATGGAGTGGTTGCAAGAATTCAGATCTCTTCGATTGCAAGACAAAGGGAGGCTGCTGGGGGGTCCAGAGACTCTGACACATGGGGGGGCTCACGCAGCCATACTGGATCAGACCAATGTTCCATCTAACCCAGTATCCTGGCAAAACCCCAAATAGTGGACAAATCTATACTGTATAGCTCTACTCAACAAAAAATTTGTGAAAAAAACATACACTCCCCTCTGAGCAATTTTAATTCTTACATCAATAAATATTTTAACATTTTTGAAACAGTGATTTAGCTCAGCATTTTGATTTAAAAATTTAAAAATCTAAGAAATAATTGCTCGATAAATGATACTCATGAATATCAAATGCTTAATATGCAAGGAAATGTAATACAAGCGGATAAGATTTGGAGCGTCTTTCATGATTTAGAATGGAATAATTATATTAAATTATATAACAAATATGCTAAATCATATTGTGTTTTGGAATCTTGTCCACCGGAAATTATGAAATCAGCTCCATTAGATTTTAAACTGAATTTGTTGAATTATCTGACTGATAATTTAAAGAATGAAAAATTCCTCACTAATAATGGTCATATTATAATAAATCCAATCCCAACCCCCCCAAAGAATCATTAGCATTAATCACTAATTATAGACCAGTAGCATCAATTTCATGTTTTGTAAAAATTATGGAAGGATTGGTCCATTCTCAACTAATGGACTATCTTGATCAATTTTCTCTCTTGCATGAATCTCAATCTGGTTTTAGACCTTAATTTAGTACCGAGACAGTAATTGCGGCTATTTCGGATAATTTACGTTCTTTGTTTAGTAAAGGTCTTAATGCCTTCATCATGCAATTTGATATGAGTTCTGCATTTGATTTAGTGGACCATGGGAAATTGCTGCAATGTTTGGATGCTATTGATATTAGAGGAGAGGTGTTAGAATGGTTTTGGGGCTGAACCAGAATGTACGCAGGTAGGGCTGGTCTCAGGGCACTGGTCTTTGACCTAGGGGTCCGCCGCGGGAGCAGACTGCTGGGCACGATGGACCACTGATCTGACCCAGCAGCGTCAATTCTTATGTTCATGTCTTGCATCTATCAAGTTTGTTTCAATAATGATCTTTCAGATATTTGGAATAATTCATCTGGCTTTCCGCAAGGTTCACCATTATCCCTATTGCTTTTTAACATTTATATGTCATTATTAGGTGCATAATTGTCACAGCTGGGGATAAAACTGTTTAGTTATGCAGATGATTTTATGATTATTAATCCATCTATTTTTCACATTTTATATAACAACAAGGTTTTGACATAAGAACATAAGAATTGCCGCTGCTGGGTCAAACCAGTGGTCCATCGTGCCCAGCAGTCCGCTCACGCGGCAGCCCCCAGGTCAAAGACCAGTGCTTTAAATGAGTCCAGCTTCACCTGTGTATGTTCCAGTTTAGCAGGAACTTGTCCAACTTTGTCTTGAATCCCTGGAGGGTGTTTTCCCCTATGACAGACTCCGGAAGAGCGTTCTAGTTTTCCACCACTCTCTGGGTGAAGAAGAACTTCTTTACATTTGTATGGAATCTATCCCCTTTTAACTTTAGAGAGTGCCCTCTCGTTCTCCCTACCTTGGAGAAGGTGAACAACCTGACTTTATCTACTAAGTTTATTCCCTTCATTATCTTGAACATTTCGATCATGACCCCTCTCAGTCTCCTCTTTTCAAGGGAGAAGAGGCCCAGTTTCTCTATTCTCTCACTGTACGGCAACTCCTCCAGCCCCTCAATCATTTTAGTTGATCTTCTCTGGACCCTTTCGAGTAGTACTGTGTCCTTCTTTGTGTACGTGGACCAGTGCTGGACGCAGTATTCCAGGTGAGGTCGTACCATGGACTATGATTAAACACGTTGTCTTTGCAAAAACTCCAGTTTTTTGACACATAGGGGAATTTGAGGTCTTTTTCCTCGTGGTGTTTATAGATATCTTTTACTGTATTTATTTTGCACGTCATTCGTTTTGGGTGCCACAGGCCTGATTGCAAAGAATTTCCAAACACACCTGGATAAATTGCCTAGAAAGAGAATAGTTAAGCTCTAGAACATGTTGCCAGAGGTTGTGGTAAGTGCGGATAGCGTAGCTGGTTTTAAGAAAGGTTTGGACAATTTCCTGGAGGAAAAGTCCATAGTCTGTTATTGAGAAAGACACAGGGGAAGCCACTGCTTGCTCTGGATCAGTAGCATGGACATAAGAATTGCTGCTGCTGGGCCAGACCATTGGTCCATCACGCCCAGCAGTCCGCTCATGCAGCAGCCCTCTGATCAAAGACCAACGCCCTAACTGAGACTAGCCCTACCAGCGTATGTCATTGTTCATCAGGAACTTGTCTAACTTTGTCTTGAATCCCTGGAGGGTGTTTTCCCCTATGACAGACTCCGGAAGAGCGTTCCAGTTTTCCACCACTCTCTGGAATGTTGCTACTATTTAGGGTTCCGGATTCTTGTTACTCTTTGAGATTCTGGAATGTTGCCACTCTTTGGATTTTGGCCAGGTACTAGGGATCTGGATTGGCCACCGTGGGAATGGGCTACTGGGCTTGATGGACCATTAATCTGACCCAGTAAGGCTATTCTTATGTTCTTATCCTCCACATATAAGTGCAGATTCTTCCCCAAAATCAGCTCACTTCCGGGCACAACCAAAAGACGTGTATATAGGTGGCACCTTCTAATGCACATTTTGCACATAAATCCACATTGAGGTAGCCCATATGATGAAGTTGGGATGGTGTCGTGTAGGCCCTGTATAGAAATCTGTATCTGCATTCTCTGAGGGAGGCACTATATGTCAATGCTGGTATGGCTTTTAGACTGGCCCCTACCTCCCACTTACGTGGCAAAGATCCAAGATCCTTCTCCCATCTCTCCCTCAGAGAAGAGCAGTCAGGTGGTGGTTTAAGAGACTCAAGAGCTCGGACTATAACCGATATGGAAGGACGGTCTGGAGAGATGTCCTAAAAAAAAACCCAGCTATCACCCTATTACCCATGCCCCGGGCTAGCAACATCTGATCCAAAGATTGATAGTAGTGGCATAGTTGGTGAAAGGAAAAGCAATGACCCCAGCCCCGATGAATCTGCTCTGAAAATTCAGTATAAAAAGGATAGACCTCCCTTCCCCCGGATCCAAAACATGTTCCAATAGAGAAATCCCTAAGGTCTCCCAAGAGAGAAAAACGGCATTCTCCATTCCCGGCACAAATTCCAAGTTCCCTTAAATGGGCAAGAGATCTGATACTCGGGGGTGGCCTCCCAATCCCAGGATGAACTTACGCTAAGTTTCCTGCAATGGTCGCACCATCCAACTAGATTGAAGATAGGAGGGGAAAAAGACGTATGGGGGCCTGTAGGATAGAGGCATAGAAACATGACAGCAGATAAAGGCCAAATGGACCATCCGGTCTGCCCATCTGCAGTAACCATTATCTCTTCCTCTCTCTAAGAGATCCCACAATATCTGTCTCCACCACCTCTACCAGGAGAGTGTTCCACGCATCTACCATCAAGAAAGCCTGCTCAAATTGGAAATGGCCATAGTAAAGACTCCTCCTCAACCAATCACATAAGTGTCTCAATAAACAGGCCAAGTTTCCAAGTTTATTTAATCTTTGATAACAGTTTCTCGAAAGCATACCTAAATGGCTTACAATTATCAAAATATTGTTAAGATAAAACAAAAACTTAAAAGTAAAAATTGGAGGGAACGACAGAATAAATAGACTTACCAGAACAAAAAGGAAAAATGGCAAAAGGTAAGAGCTTAAATACAATGAGAAAATAAAATCTTAAAAGGGAGGGAAGAAACGTAGGGGCTTTAGCACACTAGGCCTCATTATTTGGCAGTCCCTCCTCCCTCCCATCTGACAAATAACCACAATAAGGAAGCTCACCAGTGTCCCCCATCATAGCAGTGGGTAAGAAACACATTCTAAAATTTGCCAGATTGAGAAAAGAGGAGACATCCCAGCTGCTATTCCCCTCCTCTCCTGTTATCCCGAGAACCCCAAGAAGCCCTTCAAAGAAAAAGAACCCAAGAAAGTACCTGATATAACATAAGAATATCCCAGTAGTAGCCTCAGTTCTGGAAAACCTAATGTAACCATTTATTTTTTTCATCAAAACGGGACATCTATTAATTATCAGTCCCGCCCCCAATCCCACCCTAGCCCCGCCCCCAATCCCATCCCCAATTTCTTCCATTCATTTTTCATGTACACATAATATCTTATTAATTTATAATGATAACCATAAAATTTTTTTAAAAAAACCATCTGCTGGCATCCTGGAATGTGCTGTAACGGATCCGCTATAATGGGAGTGAATCTTATTGCTGTATGTGGTTAATAATGGCCAGAATAAGCAGGGGAAGGTTGGAACTCAGGCAGAGAGCCACCGCTCAGCAGTGCATCATCACATGACACCCCCCCTTGTGTCTCCAGAAGATATTCTAATCTAATCTGGGATTTAAGAGTCACACTATGCTTAAATAGGTTCAAGGCGACTTACATTACAATTTATAGAGACACAATTTGGTGTAGTTCAAGGATGCTACAGGAAGTACATTAAAAAACAGTTTGAGAGATGGTACAATACAAGAAGAGATAAACCAGTCCTGGTGCTGTGAGGTAGGAGGCGGAGGTAATTTATGGTTCAAAGTCATGCTGATGACGGAGATTTGCAGGAAGTAGGTCTTAAAGTTACTTCCTCAACAGAACTTTCCAAAATATTAGTAATGCTTAAACTATCTAATGAAACACCCATAATTGATTTTATTGTTTATTGTTTATTGTTTAATTAGTTTCTTGATTAAACGCTTTATCGATTCTGCAAAGCGTTGTACAAAGCACTTGATAAAATAACATTGTAACAAACAGAATTACCATTAAAACAAACTTTTAAAAAAAAAAAAAACGAAAATACAAAATTATTAGACGAACTACAACACGTACTAGGTTAAATAAGGACGCACAGAACTAGAAGGAAGCTTAGACACAAGCAAATGAATACCAAAAGCCCCTATACTTTTATTTCATTGACTACAGCAAAGCTTTTGACTGTGTGGATCACGATAAACTATGGAGAACTCTCTAGTGCAAATGGGAATACCCAAACGCATAACTCAGCTGATAGAGAGCCTACATGAAAATCAATAAATGAGAACTGAATACGGCAACACTGATTGGTTTCCAATAATATGTGGCATTAGGCAAGGGTGCATCTTGTCACCTTAGCTGTTCAACTTGTACGGTGAAGCCATCTTCAGAAAAGCAAATTTAGAAGAAGAGAGTGTCGATTTCAAAGTTGGGGGCCGAAATATAAGCAGATGATACAGCACTCATCAAAGAAGATATGCTGTATCTACTGAGAAAAGTCAAAGCCGAAAGACATAAGATGGGAATAGAACTGAACATAAATAAGACGAAGATCATGAGCACGGAAAATGATAAAGATTTTGAGCTTGAAAGCAATGCAATAGTACTATTTATTTATTCAATTTTCTATACTGCTCTCCCAGGGGAGCTCAAAACAGCATTTTTCCCTGTCTGTCCCGTGGGCTCACAATCTATCTAATGTACCTGAGCCAATGGGGGGATTAAGTGACTTGCCCAGGGTCACAAGGAGCAGCGTGGGCCTGTACCAAGGCTGCAGCTCCAACCACAGTGCTGCATTCTCAGACAGATTATGGTAACAGATAGCGTGACAAACATAGACAAAGATGGCAAAACACAGCTAACAAAGCATGGTAAAATATAATATGATAAAACATGATATGGTGAGTAGAGTTCAGCAAAACATAGTTAATATAGTATGACACGACTTGAAACATAGCCTGGAAGATATGAAGCAGCAAACAGGGGCTCTTTTGTAAACAAAGAAGCAACTAGCAGGGAAGAAATACTCTGCAGAATAGCACTTGGTTACTCTTTAATGAAGGCTCTCGATAAAGTATTCAAAGACAAGGAAATAACAATCCAAACAAAGATCAGACTTGTTCTCAGTGGTCAATTACGGATACAAAAGCTGGACACTACGGAGACAAGACAGAACGAAGACTGACTCATTTGAGCTTTGGTGTCGGAAGAATTAACAAATTGATTCTGGAAGACATCAAATGATGAAGTTACGATTGTCTTATTATTTTGGTCATACTGTCAGAAGAGAAAGATCACTGGAGAAGGACATCATGTATGGGAAGATCAAAGGAACCAGGCAAAGGCGGTGACCTGCAATCAGATGGTTGGACACGTTGAAAACAACCATGAGGATGATGCTGAAGGACCAACCAATCTCTTTTTGGTCACTAGGACTCAAGCATGAATCAATGGCACCTAACTAACTAACAAAAGAGTTGCCCTACTGGGACAAACCAAAAGTCCATCAAGCCCTGTTTCTAACAGTGGCCAACCCAAGTCACTTGTACCTGGCAAGATCCCAAGAAGTAAAACAGATTTTATGCTGCTTATCCTAGAAACAAGTACTGGGCAGAGTGTGGCGTAGTGGTTAAAGCTACAGCCTCAGCACACTGCTCCTTGTGACCCTGGGCAAGTCACTTAATCCCCTCTTGCCCCAGATACATTATATAGAGTGTGAGCCCACCCGGACAGACAGGGAAACATGCTTGAGTATCTGAATAAATTCTTGTAAACCATTCAGAGCTCCCCTGGGAGAACAGTATAGATAAATAAATAAATGGATTTCTCAAAGTTCATCCTAATAATGGCTTATGGACTTTTGTTTTAAGAAATTGTCCAAACTTTTTTTAACCCCTGTTAAGCTAACTGCTTTCACCAAAAAGTAGAAAGCCCAAGTCAATATATCCAGTGGCGTACTAAGGGGGGGCGGGAGGGGCGGTCCGCCCCGAGTGCCAGCCATGAGGGGGTGTTCCCGGCCTTGCCGTTCATTCCCCCCACCACCACCCCCGAAGGACCGCTCGCCCCACTGACCTTCCTGCACCACCTGTGAAGCAGCCCGCAGCAGGATCGCGACTTCAGCGATACCTGAGCTGCTTGGGCGCTGCTTCCTGCGCCGCGGTCCCGCCCCCTCCTCTGACGTCAGAGGAGGGGCGGGAACGCGGCGCAGGAAGCAGCGCCTAAGCAGCGCAGAGATCGCTGACGTCGGGATCCTGCTGCGGCTGCTTCATAGGTGGTGCAGGAAGGTCAGTGGGGCGAGCGGTCCTTCGGGGGTGGTGGGGGGGGCAGGCCGGAAGCATAGGTAGTGCTGCTTCATAGTGGTGCGTGGAGGCCAGGGGGGCGAGCGGTCCTTCGGGGTGGGGCGGGCAGGCAGGCTTTCAAGGAGGAGGGGGGTGACAGACAGGCAGGAAGGCCTTCAAGGGGGGGGACAGGCAGGCCTTCAAGGGGGGACAGGCCTTTGGGGGGGTGTGCAGATCTTCAAGGGGGAGGGACAGGCCTTCAAGGGGGGGCAGGCAGGCCTACAAGGGGGGACAGGCCTACAAGGGGGTGGGACAGGCCTTCAAGGGGGGTGCAGGCCTTCGGGGGGGTGCAGGCCTTCGGGGGGGGTTCAGGCCTTCGGGGGTGCAGGCCTTCAAAGGGGGACAGGCCTTCAGGGGGGTGCAGGCCTTCGGGGGGGTGCAGACCTTCAAGGGGGGGTGGACAGGCCTTCAAGGGGGGGACAGGAAGGCAGGCCTACAAGGGGGGGACAGGCCTACAAGGGGGGGAGCACAGGCCTTCGGGGGGGGTGCAGGCCTTCGGGGGGGGGTGCAGACCTTCAAGGGGGGGACAGGCCTTCAAGGGGGGTGCAGGCCTTCAAGGGGGGACAGGCAGACCTTTAAGGGGGGACAGGCCTTTGGGGGGGGACCCTGGTTTAGAAGTACACGGAGGGAAGGGGGTGTTCAAAGAGACGTGCATATGCCAAACTTTGGGGGGGAGGAAGAAATAATGGGTCTGAAAATAGAGGAGAGGGAGAGAGATGATGGACCATGGGATTTAGGGAGGGAACGAACAGAAAGGGAGAGAAATTGGACACAAGGGATGGTGTGGAGGAGAGATAGAGATACTGGATAGGAGGGTAATTGGGAAAAGAAAGGGAGAGATGGTGGACTCGGGTGGTGGGGAAGGAGGGAGAGATGCCGGATGAAAGGGTAATTAAGAAAAGTTTCAAGTTTCAAGTTTATTAAATTTTAATATACCGACCATCAAGCAAATATCTGGACGGTTTACATTGGATTTTAAAAAATTGACAGTTAAGAGTAGATGCAATTGAAAACAAAAAGTATTAATTAATTTAAATAATATATAGTGATGGTGGATCTGTGGAGGGAGATGAAAAAAAGGAAAGATACCAGACTTCCTGGGGAGGGAAGGGAAATGGAAAGGGAGGACAGAGTTGGCAGATGGATGGTTAACATGCAGAAAGAAGAAAGAAGGAGACCCCAAGTTATCAGAAGAAAACCAGAGCCTTGGACCAACAAGATTTGAAATATAACCAGACAACAAAAGGACGACCCCGCCCACTTTTCTTCTCTGGTAGCGTCCCCTACAAATTCTCCTGCTTTGCGGCGCACGCTCCATTGCTTGTCTGTTGCTAAGCCTGCTGAACTACTATAATTTTAAACCTTCTTCAGGACTGTTTTATTTATATATTTTATTTTAATGTTTATTAATTTTAATCTGGCTTATTGTGTGTTATTTTAATTTAAATCATTTTAATACCTCCATTCCAGGTACTTTCTATATGAATGTAAGCATGGAGTGGAACAAACGTCTGTAATGGAGATTTTTCATGGAAGGTAGATTCAACTGTATTCTGTTTATGAGTCTTCTGGAGGTAGATCAAGCCGTTGAGAATAGTTGGTTGAGAGGAGTGGCTGAGTTTCCGTGGACTATGTGGTACAGGATACATGATGTTTTGAAGAATATTCGCAATGAAATTGGTTGCCAGTGTAATTGTTTGAGGTAGACTGAGATCAAATCATATTTCTTTAGGTTGAAGATAAGTCTGACAGCTGTGTTCTGAATGAGCTGTAGTTTGTGAACTAGAGAGGAGTTGATCCCCAAGTATGCTGAGTTGCAGTAGTCCAGCTGGGGTAGTACCATCAGCTGGACAATCAGAGCAAAATGATGTTGATGGAAGTATGGCTTAATAAGTCTTAGTTGGCACATGGTGAAGATGGTCTTTTTTTCCAGAGTGTGTCATCCAGAATGATGCCAAGTACTTTTGAGGATTTCTCTACTGCGAGGGTGAAGATTAATGCTTGTCGGATTGAAGAGTAATGCTTGTTGGGGCATTCAGCTGAGCAGTGTGGAAACAGATGGCTTTGGTTTTGGTGGCATTTAATTTAAGTTTGTTTGTGGTTGCTCAGGTATGGATTTTTTCAATGTTGTTTGAAATTTTCTCATCTATATTTGATTGGTTGTTTATAATAGGGATGAGAAGAATGTCGACTGCGTAGGATAGTAAGGTTTTGTCTTTTAATTTAATGTTTCCAAGTGAGCTCATAAAAAATGGTAGAAAACTGGAGTAGTGAAGACACAGGGGGATTCCGAAGATCTGCAACGTGACATAATCAGGCTCGAGGAATGGGCATCAACATGGCAGATGAGGTTCAACGTGGATAAGTGTAAAGTGGTGCATGTCGGTAACAAAAATCTCATGCATGAATACAGGATGTCCTGGGCGGTACTTTGAGAGACCTCCCAGGAAAGAGACTTGGGAGTTCTAATTGACAAGTCAATGAAGCCATCCACGCAATGTGCAGCGGCGGCGAAAAGGGTGAACAGAATGCTAGGAATGATAAAGAAGGGGATCACAAACAGATCAGAGAAGGTTATCATTGTAGGGATGAGGCTTCACACAGGACTCAGATTGGGATGAGACGTCCCTAAATGGAAGGCGTCTAACCCTTTTATTGAGTATCTTAACTCCCTTATTTACTTATCTAATGATTTACAAGGTTACAGTCTCAACATGCATTTCCGGTGCGGATTACACCAAGATAACTCCCTTGTTTACATATCTAATGTGATTCTCAAGGCTACCATCTCACATGACATCTGAATACATTATAAAGGTTACAATAAAGTGATTCCCTTGTTTACACATCTAATGATTCTAAAGCTTACCATCGCATGTGACATTCTAAAGGTTATAATGCATGCACCTTGTGATCACCCTTAAGCTCAGCGCGTGACAGAGGCCTGCTTCTGCACGTAGGCAATGTCTGTCTGCTGCCCATATAAGGACTACTTAAATAAGATAAGGGTTAATTTGTGACAAAGAAGGGGGAGAGGGAACGATTCACCATTCTTTCACAGGGGCTTAGAAGTCAGTGTGCTGACCTTGCCCTGTTTCAGAACTGCGTCTCTTCATATCATGCCGCTGTACCGGGCCATGGTGCACCCTCACCTGGAGTACTGCGTCCATCACTGGTCACTGTACATGAAGAAGGGCATGGTACTACTCGAAAGGGTTCAGAGAAGAGCAACTAAAATGGTTAAGGGGCTGGAGGCATTGCCATAAAACGAAAGATTAGAGAAATTGGGCCTCTTCTCACTCGAAAAGAGGAGATTGAGAGGGGACATGATAGAATCATTCAA
This sequence comes from Geotrypetes seraphini, assembly GCF_902459505.1. Lineage (NCBI taxonomy): Eukaryota > Metazoa > Chordata > Amphibia > Gymnophiona > Dermophiidae > Geotrypetes > Geotrypetes seraphini. The sequence goes on from NC_047086.1 coordinate 408,772,480, forward strand.
GGTACTGAAGGGGATAGATTTAGTAGATAAGGACAGGTTATTTACCCTCTCCAATGTAGGGAGAATGAGAGGGCACTCTCTAAAATTGAAAGGGGATAGATTCCGTACAAACATAAGGAAGTTCTTCTTCACCCAGAGAGTGGTAGAAAACTGGAATGCTCTTCTGGAGTCTGTCATAGGAGAAAACACCCTCCAGGGATTCAAGACAAAGTTAGACAAGTTCCTGCTGAACCAGAATGTACACAGGTAGGTCTAGTCTCAGTTAGGATGCTGGTCTTGACCTGAGGGTTGCTGTGTGAGCAGACTGCTGGACACGATGGACCACTGGTATGACCCAGCAGTGGCAATTCTTATGTTGAAAAGGATGGGGGATAATGGGGAGCCTTGTGGAACTGTGCAGAATGCTTTCCAGGGGTTGGAGAATACTCCTTCCTTTTTGACCATGTACTCTCTATTTTGTAGAAAGTCTGTGAACCAGTCTAACACAGCTCCTGTAATTCTATTTTATGATTATAATATGTCAAATTTCAAATGTGTATCCTGTTAGACCTGGTGTTAGAAAGCGAGCATGAGCTAGTACCTAACAGAGAGAGGAAATGTCTTTTTGTGTTTACACCACAGGGCCAGGGTGGGATTGGTGAGGAAAAAGGGGTGGGGTGGGTGGAAAGGCTACAAGATAAACTCACCAGGACATTTAAAAAAAAAAAAAACCCAAACAAACCACCCATTTGGTCTACTGGCCAGTTTGGAATGCCAGTGAAGATAGTGTTGGGGGGAACAATGGGCAATTTGGAAAGAGAGCTGGAGAGGGAAGGGGGATGGAAGGAGAGAGGGAGGGTGGTGCTTCTGCATGGAAAGTGCTACCTGAGGCCACTGCCTCAGTTTGCATCATTATAGGGTCGCCCAGTATATTTCAGACTGAATAAACTCCAAACCCTTTTACAATAAAATAAGTTGATAGGACATGAACACCAGTCGATGGCATCTAACTACAAACTTTGCTTTTATACAGACGCAAAATTGGGGCAATGTCCAAAGAATGCAAAACTATAAGTGATACCGGAAAAGTAATCGTAGTTTACATTTTTGCCCCACACAGGCCCATGGCGCTCACTTATTCTGGGTGAGTGTCCTCCAATACTAAAAGTACAGAGAAAGTTGGCAGCCTGTTAGACTTCAAATAACCTGATTTCCAGGTGGACAGTGAAGGATTGGGGCGTTTAGACATAGAAGTGAGAAAAAAACCCAAGTTCAGTGGGAAGATACTACTGTAGTACAAAATTCGGGCACAATTAATGGGGAATGCTGGACTAAGAAATACCAAAGAAAACAGTTTTCCAAATAAGAAATTAAGTCTTTCTTTAGTTAACAACAATTTCGACCCCATCCTCGACGGAGTCTCCAAAAATTGCTTTGATACGAACTGAAGAAAGGAGGCGGAGCTGAAAATTGACATCCTTCTGCAGAAAAAATTAGCGAAATGTACTTCACGCTGCCATGCCACCAGGAGCAGCTCCTAAAGAAGTGACAGGGAGATAACAACAGAACATCCTGAAACACACCAGTATAAAGCGTCAGATTCCTTCCAGTACAGGCAAACACGTATTCTAGAGAAAAACCTCAAAAAGGCAGTACAAATCAACGAAGATTTTCAAGAAAAAGCAGCTCCTCCTCGCAGGGCATTCTGGGTATGTATAATATTACTGCCTCGGGATCTACCGACAGAAACGCGTCACGTTTTCCTTTTGCCGTTACCTTGCTCGGGCAAAGAGCATGCGCAGTTCAAACTTGTGGCTTTCCCGGAGCCCCAGATAAGGGCAGCGTACATGCGCCGTGCTGGAGGGAGATGTGATGCGTGACGTCAGGAGTCCAACGGTGCTGTCTAGGAAGTGTATTAGGCCGCCACCTTTTGGCCCTTTGGAGGAACTGCAGCCCTTTAACTCCCCTGGGCACGTGCTGCATTGCAAACAAGAGGAGATGGAGGGTTTGCAAGAATTCAGATCTCTCCGATTGCAAGACAAAGGGAGGCTGCTGGGGGTCCAGAGACTCTGGCACATGGGGGCTCACACAGCCATACTGGGTCCAAATAGTAGCAGAGAAGGGCACAAAGGCCATGAAGAGATTTGGATCCCCACCTTTGAGCTCTACTACCATGTTTCCCCGAAAATAAGACCTACCCTGAAAATAAGCCCTAGTTGAAGCACTGGATTTGCCGGCAGCAGTGCTTCCCACCCCCCTTCCATTTCTCCCATCAAACTCCGCCGACCATGAGAAATACCTTCTTCCAAATGGCAGCGTTGGTAGCAATTTAAACAGGCTGCTTCGTGGCCTTCTCCCACCAGGGCGTTCCGTGTGCCGTGTTGCTGATGACATCATTAGTGATGCGGCAGAGGAATGTCCCGGCGGGAGAAGGCCACGAAGCAGCCTGTTTAGATTGCTGCCGATGCTGCCATTTGAAAGAAGATATGTTGGTTAGGGTTCTTCATCTTGGAAAAGGGGCAGATGAGGTGAGATATGATTGAAGTCAAAATCCTGAGTGGTGTGGAACGGATACAAGTGGATCGATTTTTCACTCCATCAAAAATTACAAAGACTAGGGGACACTCGATGAAGTTACAGGGAAGTACTTTTAAAACCAATAGGAGGAAATATTTTTTCACTCGGAAAATAGTTAAGTTCTGGAATGCGTTGCCAGAGGGTGTGGTAAGAGTGAATAGCGTAGCTGGTTTTAAGAAAGGTTTGGACAAGTTTCTGGAGGAAAAGTCCACAGTCTTGTATTAAGAAAGACACGGGGGAAGCCACTGCTTGCCCTGGATCAGTAGCATGGAATGTTGCTACTCCTTGGGTTTTGGTAAGGTACTAGGGACCTGGAATGGCCACCTTGAGAACGGGCTACTGGGCTAGATGGACCATTGGTCTAACCCAGAGGTAGGCAATTCCAGTCCTCAAGAGCCAGAGCCAGGTCAGGTTTTCAGGATATGCACAATGAATATGTATGAGATGGATTTGCATGCACTGCCTCCTTGAAATGCAGATCTATCTCTTGCATATTTATTGTGGATATCCTGAAAACCTGACCTGGCTCTGGCTCTCGAGGACCGGAATTGCCTACCCCTGGTCTAAGTCAGTAAGATTCCTAGCAACACAGGCTATGATAGTGGATGAGCCTTAATACACATTACTAGTTGACCTAATTAATACCTTTCATATTTGGAGGGGCATTTTCAAAACATACTTCTAAGTCCAATTTGGACGTATGGCGCTAGATGCCCAAAGTCGACAGTAAGAAAATGCCTATTTTTGAAAGGCAAAACCATCATACTTCTAGAAATGTTTTTTTTTTTGTTTGTTTGTTTTAAATCCTCTATCTGGCCATTGGGACACCCAGACATCTTTCTTTATACCACATCTTTTATCAAAATTTCATCCATGTTGCAAACGCTCAGGACAAGACCACCCAGACATGGCAACAGAGCAGTGGGCCACCTTAGAAGGCACTGCTAATAACTTCACGTACAGCATCTGTGCCCATTAAAAAAAAAAAAAGTTTCCTGCCCCGAACAGCTGAATGGCCGGAGGCTTTCACCTGCCTCTCAACTGTTCGAGCTTGCCCTGCTGGCTCTGTGCATGTGTGAGAGTCGGTCTCACAGCCATCAATTGGACGGGAGAGTTGGGGATTACGATGAACCTCCGTGTAAATCATTTGCATTAAAACTTTTTAGTGCATCAATAGTTCTTTTAGAATCAGCCAAAAAAAATCAGATCAGAGCAGACTCACATGGACTTACTGATCCTCTTAGTGCATCTAGCCCAGGCTACTTAAGACACCTATGTGGAGCTCTACTAGTCTTTCTTATACCAGGTGCTGATGTTCTGGAGTCAGGGATGTACATTTTTATTTTGATCTTTGTGGGTGTGAGGGGGTCCATGAGCACTGGGGAGTGTGGGGGGTGTCTTACCTTGATGCATGTAGTGGTCGTCTGTTCAGTTTGGGCACGTTTGTGGCACTTAGACCCTTCTAAAACAAGTCAAGTTCCAAACGTATAAGTTCTGTCCATGATGTCTTGCAGTAGGTTTGATTATCACAGCAAGACGTCCATGTCTAATCCACCTTTGAGACTGTCCAAAGCTCGCCCATAACATGCCTCCAGCACGCCTATCTCGTGCTCTGGAACACCTAGCTAGACGTACAGAAAGACAGTTTTGATTATTGGCACTTGGACATCCTGGTGATTAGGACATCAAAGTGCTGATTTAGGATGCCTTTTGGACATCTATGTCTTTTGATTAATAATAATAATAATTTTATTTCTTATATACCGCCAAAGCCGTAGTAGTTCGAGGCGGTTTACAACAAAGAAGGGCTGGACAATCAGCGAATACAGATACAATTAATATATGTAAGCAGGAAACAGGTACAATATAAGGGGTCAAATGTAAGGTGAGCAGGAAGGAGAGGTATGACAAAAGAGATCTTGGGGGACCCTAAGGGTTGGGTAAGAGGTCTTAGGTCACACATCGGTTAAATAGGTTAGTTTTTAATAATTTTCTGAAGTAGGTAGGATGAGGAGCGTGAGATAATATTGCTCAGTCAATCATTTAGATGATCTGCTTGGAAGGCAAGTGTTCTGTTCAGGAATCTTTTGTAACGGAAGGCCTTTAGAGTTGGATGGCTGAAGAGATGAGCTCTGTGAGTGGACAATCTAAGGTAAAATGGGGAACCAAGTATAAGGGGGCTGAACCAAGAATGGATTTGAAACAGAGACAGGCAAACTTGAACTTGAATTATGGGCCTCTTGGTGTGTATGTTATGTTAATTGGGGTTTTTGTTCTGCCTTTACCTATTCAGTTCAAGGTTGAATTACTTTAAAAAGAGCACCAGCCTTCCGCAGTCTCAAACGCTGATGTGCTTTGCCTACTGTACCATGAACTGACACACTTTATATTACCCATCATATAATGCCTTACTCTGATTGACCTAGGCATCTAAGTTCCCTCCCGTAGGAGGGATCTTAGGTGCTTGGGACAATCAGAACCTTAGGCCCCTCCCCACACTGGGAAGGGGAAGGCCCTGTCATTATGAAGAGGCGGGAGGGAGAGGACATCCTTCTTGCCAGATTGTCTTTGAAGGTATGGGATTATAGGGGAATGCTGGTCCTTTTCGTGTGTGGGTTTTTGAAACAAGGGTTTGAGATCTAGCTCATTTAAGAGGTTGAGGAATTTTAAGGTTTGAGAGTTTTAGGTTGAGTCTAGGTGGAGGTTGAGGTCTCCTAGGATGAAAGTTAAGTCATATTGTACTGTGTTTCTTGAGATGATATCTGAGAACTGTCGTTCAGCTTCTAGCTATTTTCCAACAGATGGGGCATTGCCAAAAGTCACTGTTTATTTCTATCATTAGTAGTTCTAGTGAGGTGAGAGTTATAGATTCCATGATTTTGATGTGAAAAGATGATTTGTGCAGTATCGCCAGACAACCACTCCTGTGATCAGTTCTCGATAGGTGGATGATTTTGTAATCTATTGGGCAGAGTAGTTGTAATCTGAGGTCATCTTGCATTAATACCCGTGTTTCGGTTAGGAATAGAAAGCCAGTTTGTAGTTTATCGAACAGATCTTTTATAATTTCAGTTTTGTTAACCACTGATCTTGTGTTAATATATCCACATGACATTGAGATGAGTCCGACTTCCGTAGTGTAAGTGGTTAGGATTCATATTAGGTTGTCCGGGTTTGGTTTAGTGATGTGTATGTGGCGTGTTTTTCGTTGTCTGTATGGTTCAATCAGTGTTGGAATTATTCAGTGCATGTGGTCTGCACAGTTTATTGTAGGGTGACTCCATGATGGGACTGTGTGGTCTGAGGGGTTATCTGATCTATTGTTGGGAGCGGTAAAGTAGACTTTGCTTCGTCTGGTGCTGATCAGTAGGCAGAGAATTGTTTTGAGATACCAACTCATTTTGGTTAGGTCACTGTAGAAGATTGATTGGGTGGGTGTTGTAAATGTATTTGAGTGAACTCACATTTAGAGATTAGTGCCCTATAGCAGGTAAGTTTGCTTAGACGTGTAATTGTATCTGACCTGGCTCAAGCTTAGAGGTTGGTTCCCTATAATCTAAAAGTGTGATTAATTGCTATAATTGTGTCTGAGCAGACACTGCTAGTAAGATCAGTTGGAAAAGGCACTTAGGAAGATGTTGGTTTGCGGATGGAATGTAGGGTTCTTTTTGTAGGGAAGGTGGATGTGGTAGAAAGGTTACTTTGAGTTGGCAGAATAGTAACATAGTAGTGAATTGTAGGTTGGTCTCTATGTATAGGGTAAGAATGAGTCTGTGATAGTTAAGTGGGGTGGTGGGAGACTTGGAAGTAGTAGACACAATTTAGTAAAGATTTTCCTTGATTAGGATCAGCTGGAGAATTGATATAATACATATAATAGTAATGTGAGCCTAGGGGTGGGTGAGATGAGGGGCAGAGTGGGAGGGCCTAGGCCATAGCATAGATGTGTGCAGTTTGATCTGAGAAAAAATATCTTTAAGATGGCTGGTGGACATGAGAATCTCTTAGATACTTGCCTGCCTGATGCAAAGGGGGTGGACGTCACCTAGATAAGATTTTAAACAGTGCTGGGGAGGAACCTGCTGTGTTGATACATGTGGGCACCAATGACATAGGGAATTGTGATAGGGAGGTTCTGGAAGTCAAATTTAGACTTTTAGGTAGGAAGTTAAAATTCATTACCTCTAGGGTAGCATTTTCAGAGGTGCTGCCTGTTCCACACACAGGACCCAAGAGACAGGCAGAGCTCCAGAGTTTCAATCTGTTGATGAGGCCAAGGTGCAGGGAGGATGGTTTTAGATTTGTTAGGAACTGGATGACATACTGGGGAAGGGGGAGCCTATTCTGCAAAGATGGGCTCTATCTTAACTAGGGTGGAACCAGACTGCTGGTGTCAGCACTTAAAAAAGAGATAAAGTAGCTTTTAAAGTAGAAACTGGGGGAAGGCTGACAATTGCTCAAAAGAGCATGGTTCAGGACAAGGTATCTTTAAAAGATATCATCATAATAGGGAAGACAGAACATCCTGATAGTGAGATTGCAATACAAGCCGCAATAGACCAGGCTTCCTTAAATACAGAGTAGGCTGATTTTAATGATTGCAAATTATCCTTTCCAACTGCTCAGCCAATTGTAAATAGATATGACAAACATTGTTTGAAATGTCTGTATGCAAAATGCCAGAAGCCTAAGAAACAAGACAGAAGAGTTGGAATATACCCCTCCTTTTACAAAACCACAGAAGTGATTTTAGCGCAAGCCGGCATGCTGAATGCTATGCGCTGCTCCAGATGAACTCTGTGAGCGGTGGGAGCAGCGCAGAGCATTCAGCACGCCGACCTGTGCTAAATTCCACTTCTGTGGTTTTGTAAAAGGGGGGCAGGATATTGCACTAAATGAGAAGATAGAAATAATAGGTATAGGCATCTCTGAGGTCTGGTAGAAGGAAAATAACCAATGGGACACTGTCATCCTGGGGTACAATCTATATGGTAGTGAGAGTGTAGGGGTGATCCCTTCTCTATCTTTGGAGGCTTCAGGCCTATAACATAGACCAAAACCATCTTTTCTGTCCTGAAGCATTCTGGATGTGTTTTCAAGATCTGTGAGTACACAGCCATTGACATTTACCATCACTAGAACTCTGTTACTACGAGAATATGTGGAGGAGAGGCAGCTCCCAAGCATTGTGCTCTTATCATCTTGGCATGTACGGTTGTCTCACTGAGACATTCTATAATAACTTGAAACTCTGTGTATCACTGATGTTGTCTCAGACTCTTTACTTATTCTGAACCGCATAGAACTGCGAGGTTTTGCAGTCTAGAAATGCAAATGTTATGTTATATTAACTCTATTAATTATTCTTCTGTGTGACCAAAAAGCCCCTGATAGGTCCACTATGGGTCACCTGCGCAAGCCCTAAAGAATCCAGAGTTAGTCCAGGCTAGTGTTGTGAAACTCCTTTGCACTTTTCAGGGACAATAGAAGAATCTTCTGGATGTCGTACCTGCTCTCAGCTGAGAGAGAGAAACTGTGTTTGGGACCTGCTGAACTTGGTCTCTGATTTACAACCTGTATTCCAGAGTAGGACAACTGACTGTTCTGGCTGCTGCCAATGGAAATTACCTTGCACTGTGATAGAGTCGGCCTGAGGAAAGTCAGACATCTTTTCCATCAACAACATTTTTCCATTCTGGTTCAGTCGATTATTTTATCTCATCTCAACTACTGTAAACGCTCTCTATCTTGGTATTACAAAATATTGTCTTTCTAGATTACAATTGATCCAGAACACTGCTGCCAGATTAATTTTCAGGAAATGTAAGTTTGATCATGTGACACCATTACTTTATAATCTGCATTGGCTTCCCGTGTATTTTAGAGTCCAGTTCAAATGCGCCTGTGTCATTTTCAAAATTCTCTTTGGCATCTTCTCTCCGTTAGTCCCTCTATCTTGGAATCTTTATAGATTCTCTTTTGCAAGGGGCGATCAACAATTTAAGCTATCTTGTCCATCTAGTAAAGGTATCAAAAGAACCAAAGCTTTTGGTCAATCTCTGTCCTTCAAGTTCACCCAACTTTGGAATAATCTTTCACTTTTTTTTTGCAAAGTTTTAGTTCTCTTTCATCCTTTCGCAAGTCTCTGAAAACCACTCTGTTCACCAAACAGTTTGGTAATTAATTCCTCTTCCACTTCTGCTATGTTACTATGTGCTTAATTTAATTACTGTTTTATATTTTCATTACCTTATCTATCTACTATAAACCGAGTTGAGGACTCGGTATACAAAACTAAGCAATCTATCCCTGAAAACAGACATGATCCCGGAGGATTGGAAGATAGCCAATGTTATGCCCATCTTTAAAAAGGGATCAAGAGGTGACCCGGGAAACTACAGACCGGTGAGTCTGACCTCGGTTCCGGGGAAAATGGCGGAAGCACTGATAAAAGAAAACATCGATGAACATTTTGAAAGAAATGAATTTCTGATAACCAGCCAACATGGTTTCTGCAAGGGAAGATCGTGCCTAACGAACTTATTGCACTTCTTCGAAGGAATTAACAAACGGATGGACAGAGGAGACCCAATAGACATCATATACCTAGATTTCCCAAAAATCCTTTGACAAGGTGCCTCATGAACGTCTACTCCGGAAGCTGAAGAACCATGGGGTGGAAGGAGACATACATAGATGGATCAGAAACTGGTTGGCGGATAGGAAACAGAGGGTAGGAGTGAAGGGCCACTACTCAAACTGAAGGAGAGTCACGAGTGGTGTTCCGCAGGGCTCGGTGCTCGGGCCGCTGCTATTTAATATATTCATAAATGATCTAGAAGCAGGGACGAAGTGTGAGATAATAAAATTTGCGGACGACACCAAACTATTTAGTGGAGCTTGGACTAAAGAGGACTGCGAAGAATTGCAAAGGGACTTGAACAAACTAGGGGAATGGGTGACAAGATGGCAGATGAAGTTCAACGTTGAGAAATGTAAAGTATTACATGTGGGAAGCAGAAACCTGAGGCACAACTACACGATGGGAGGGATCTTATTGAATGAGAGTACCCAAGAAAGGGACTTGGGGGTAATGGTGGACATGACAATGAAGTCAACAGCACAGTGCGCAGCGAATAGAATGCTAGGTATAATCAAGAAGGGCATTACAACCAGAATGAAAGAAGTTATCCTGCCATTGTATTGGGCGATGGTGCGCCCACATCTGGAGTACTGCATCCAGTACTGGTCACCGTACCTTAAGAAGGATATGGTGTTACTCGAGAGGGTTCAGAGGAGAGCGACACATCTGATAAAAGGTATGGAAAACCTTTCATACGCTGAGAGATTGGAGAAACTGGGACTCTTTTTCCTGGAGAAGAGGAGACTTAGAGGGGATATGATAGAGACTTACAAGATCATGAAGAGCATAGAGAGAGTAGCGAGGGACAGATTCTTCAAACTTTCTAAAAATAAAAGAACAAGAGGGCATTCAGAAATGTTGAAAGGGGACAGATTCAAAATGAATGCTAGGAAGTTCTTCTTTACTCAATGAGTGGTGGACACCTGGAATGCGCTTCCAGAGGGCGTAATAGGGCAGAGTACGGTACTGGGGTTCAAGAAAGGATTGGACAATTTCCTGCTGGAAAAGGGGATAGAAGGGTATAAATAGAGGATTACTGCACAGGTCCTAAACCTGTTGGGCCGCCGCGTGAGCGGACTGCTGGGCACGATGGACCTCAGGTCTGACCCAGTGGAGGCATTGCTTATATTCTTATGTTTTTATGTTTATATCTACCCTGACTTGACTTTGTAGCTCACTGTACACTTGTAGCCCAAGAACATAAGAAATGCCTGCACCGGATCAGACCTGGGGTCCATCCAGTCCGGTGATCCGCACACACGGAGGCTCAGCCAGGCGTACCCTGGTGCATACATTAGTCACTCGTATCTCTCAATGTGTCCTGCAAGAAGATGTGCATCCAATTTTCCCTTAAATCCTAGAATGGTGGTTTCCTCCACCATCTCTTTCGGGAGAGAGTTCCAGGCGTTCACCACTCGCTGTGTGAAGCAGAACTTTCTGACATTTGTCCTGGCCGTGTCCCCTCTCAGCTTCAGGCCATGACCTCTGGTCTGAGTCTGGGTCACATTCGCCAATGTGAATAACGCTGTTTCTTGCTCTCCATCCTTTCCCCTTGCTGGTGAGTGAGCTTGCTCCATTTTGTCGATTCCTTTTAGCAATTTAAAAGTCTCTATCAGATCCCCTCTCAGTCTTCTCTTCTCAAGGGTGAATAATCCCAGTTTTCTGAGGCGATCTTTGTAGCTCAAGTTCTCCATACCTTTTACTAGCTTCGTCGCTCGCCTCTGCACTCTCTCCAGCAGTGCTATATCCTTCTTCAGCTATGGAGACCAGTGTTGGACACAGTATTCCAAGTGTGGTACCATTGCTCTATAAAGCGGCATTATGACCTCCCTTGATCTACTTGTGTTTCCCTTCTTTATCATGCCTAACATCCTGTTAGCTTTCTTTGCCGTCGCTGCGCATTGAGCCGACGGCTTCAGGGTCCTGTCTATCAGTACCCCTAGGTCTTTTTCTTGTTCGCTCTTCCCCAATGTTATACCTAACAGTTTATACTCATGCTCCTTGTTTTTGCTGCCCAGGTGCATCACTTTGCATTTTTCTACATTAAAACTCATCTGCCAATTTTCTGCCCATCTCTCAAGTTGCTTCAAATCTCTCTGGAGTTCCTTGCTGTCTTTTTGTGACCTGATTGTCCGGCATGGCTTTGTGTCATCTGCAAACTTGACAATAACACTGGTCGTTTCTTCTTCCAGGTCATTTACGAAGATATTGAATAAGATAGGCCCAAGAACCGAGCCCTGAGGTACACCGCTAGTTATTTTCTTCCAGTCTGAGTACTTCCCATTTATGCCCACTCTCTGTCTTCTGTTTTCCAGCCATTTTCCTATCCATCTTAGTATATCCCCTTCTATTCCATGACTTTGTATTTTTTGAGAAGTCTCGCATGAGGTACTTTGTCAAACGCTTTCTGGAAGTCCAAGTATATTATGTCTACCGGTTCTCTGCTATCGACTTGTTTGTTCACTCCCTCGAAAAACTGAAGTAAGTTTGTCAAGCACGACTTTCCTTTCCTGAAGCCATGCTGACTACCTTTCAGCAGGTCATGGTTATCTAGATGCTGTACTATGCTGTCTTTAATCAAAGCCTCAACCATTTTCCCAGGGATCGATGTGAGACTCACAGGTCTATAGTTTCCCGGTTCTCCCCTTGATACTTTTTTGAAGATTGGGATGACGTTCGCTATCTTCCAGTCTTCTGGTATCCGTCCGGTTCTAATTGACATGTTAGTGAGGGATTGCAGTAGTTCTCTGATTTCCATCTTTAGTTCCTTTAATACTCTCGGGTGAATTCCATCTGGGCCAGAGGATTTGTCACTTTTTAGTTTGTCAATCTGATAGTATATCTGGTCCAGATCCACCTTCACTATGGTGAGGCTCTCCTCTATTTCTTCCTTGAAAACTTTCACTGTTTCGGGTATTGAAGTGGCGTCTTCCTTGGTAAAGACAGAAGCAAAGAAGGAATTTAATCTGTCTGCAATCTGTTTGTCTTCTTTGATGTATCCCTTTCTTCCTTGGTCGTCTAGAGGGCCCACTGTCTCCTTTGCAGGTTTCTTCCCTTTAACATATCTAAAAAAGGGTTTGATGTTTTTGGCCTCTTGGGCTATCTTTTCCTCATAGGCCCTTTTGGCTTCTCTCACCGCCTTGTGGCACGTCTTCTGGTCGTCTTTGTGACTGTTTCAAGCCTTGGTTGTATTCTCGCGTTTCCATTTTTTAAATGAGTCCTTCTTTTCCCTAACTGCATCCTTCACCTCTTTGGCTAGCCAAGCTGGTTCTCTTTTGACTTTAGTTTTCCTTGCTTTGGTTATCTGCGGAATATATAGATTCTGTGCTTCGGTGATAGTATTTTTTAGTAGGGACCATGCTTGCTCTACCGTTTCAATTTCAGCTATCCTTTTCTTGATCCGTTTTCTTACCATGGCTCTCATGTTGTCGTATCTTCCTTTTTTAAAGTTAAAGGTCATGGTTACCCCACCATGTAAGCTAATATCAGTTGGACCCAAGGATGAGGCAGGGATTTATCTCTATAGTATCTTTGCTTTTCTATGGGTACGGTTTTTACCAGGACCACTGGTATTTAGCCTAGCTATTTCAGTTGTGCTGCTTATATTCTTTTTTCAGGAATTATAGTTTGTTTACATAAGAATGAATATATTGTGTGATAATTAGTCATATTTTCTAATTACTTAGTGATTACATATGTACTATTTTCAGAGATATTTGTACATAATTATTAGCCTGTTATTTTATACAGCTTGGTTTATACTGTAATATTCTTTTTATTTTCCTAATAAAATAAGTTTCAGATATTCTGGTCTCCAATAAGATTGCAAAAGTCTGAACCTGGTATATAGCATTGGGTGTAACTAGTATCCCTAGACACGAGCACAGATGCTTATCTGATTGCCTGACAGATTTATTGCACCTAATGGCTTTACAATAGGGTGGATCAAACTGATGGAAGCAGAGCATTATAGAAACAGAACATGACGGCAGAAAAGGGCCACGGCCCATCTAGCCTGCACACCCTAATGGCCCACCCCCTAACTATCTCCATGAAGAGATCCCACATGCTAATCCCATCTTTTCTTAAAATCTGGCACGCTGCTGGCCTCAATTACCTGTTGTGGAAGATTATTCCAGCGATCAACCACCCTTTCGGTGTTAAGGAGTAGGGTTACCAGACGTCCGGATTTTCTCGGAAATGTCGTCCTTTTGAGGACGAACAGGGCAGGGCTGGAGGCAGAGCTGAGGGCGGAGCTGAGGCATAATGAGGCAGGGTTGGGTGGAACTGGGTGGACCTGGGGGGCGGGTCTAGGGGGTCCAGATTTTACTGACATACAATCTGGTAACCCTATTAAGGAGGGTCTTGAATTGAATGGACTGAAAATCTACAGGAGCAGAAACACACCTTGGAATCCCTTTGGGTAGAAATTACATGTTTTAAGGGGGAAAAGGATAGTGATAGGCATGTACTACCATCCGCCTGACCAGGATGAACAGACAGATGCCGAAATGTTATCAGAAATGAGGGAGGTTAACAAACTGGGTAACACAGTAGTAATGGGTGATTTCAACTACTCTGATATTGACTGGGTAAATATATCATCAGGGCATGCTGGGGAGATAAAATTCCTCGATGAAATCAAGGACTACTTTATGGAACAGCTGATTCCGGAACGGACAAGAGGTGAAGCAATTCTAGATCTAGTTCTTAGTTGAGCACATAAATTGGTGAGGGAGGTAATGGTGCTGCAGCTGCTTGATAAGAGTGATTACAACATGATCAGATTTGATATAATCTCTGGAATAAGTTTACACAGGAGATCCAATACAACAGCACTTAACTTTAAAAAAGGAGACTATGATAACATGAGGAAAATGGTAAAAAAGAAACTTAAAGGTGCAGCTGCAAAAGTCAAAAATATACATCAGGCATGGCTGTTATTTAAAAATACCATCCTAGAAGCCCAGACTAGATATATTCCATGCATTAAAAAAGGAGGAAGGATAACCAAATGGCAGCCGGCATAGCTAACGAGTGAGGTGAAGGAAGCTATTAGAGCTAAAAAAGAATCCTTCAGAAAATGGATAAAGGATCTGACTGAAAATAATTGTACACAACACAAGGAATGTCAAGTCAAATGCAAGATGCTAATAAGGAAAGTGAAGAGAGACCTTGAAAAGAAGATTGCACTGGAAGCAAAAACATACCATACAAAGTTTTTAAGTATATTAAAAGCAAGAAGCCGGGAAGAGAATCAGTTGGATTGCTAGACAACTGAGGGATAAAAGGGCCTCTCAGGGAAGACAAAGTTATAGCAAAGAGATTAAATTAATTATTTGCTATGGTCTTTGCCGAGGAAGATGTGGGGGAGTTACCGATGCCCAAAATGGTATTAAATTCTGATGAATCAGAGAAACTCAAACAAACCTCTGTAATACAGGATATTGTATTGGGTCAGTTTGACCATTTGAACAATAGCAAATCACCTGGACCAGACAGTATACATCCCAGAGTGCTGATAGAATTGAAAAATTAACTTGCCACTAGGATGATCTCGGGGCTCAAGGGTCTCTCGTACGAAGAAAGACTAAACAAATTGCAGCTCTACACTCTAGAGGAGCGCAGGGAGAGGGGGGACATGATTGAGACATTTAAATACATCACGGGACGTGTCGAGGTGGAAGAAGACATCTTCTTTCTCAGGGGACCCTCGGTCACAAGGGGACATCCATTCAAACTCAGAGGAGGGAAATTTGATAGTGACATAAGGAAGTATTTCTTCACAGAAAGGGTTGTAGATCACTGGAACAAGCTTCCAGAGCAGGTGATCAAGGCCACCAGCATTATTGACTTTAAGAATAAATGGGATGCCCTAGTAGGATCCTTACGAGGGTCGAGTTAAGGAACTAGGTCATTAGTACTCAGACTTAATGGGGTGGGTCAGTAGAGTGGGCAGACTTGATGGGCTATAGCCCTTTTCTGCCGTCATCTTTCTATGTTTCTATGTTTCTATATTAGTAATAGTTTGTAATTTTTTTCTAAGATCAGCATGATACCAGAAGAATGGAGGGTGGCCATGATGCCGACTTTTAAAAAGGATTCCAGAGGTTATCTGTGAAATTACAGATCAGTGAGTCTGATGTTGGTGCTGGGCAATATGGTAGAGACTATTAATGCTGATGAGTCAAAGAAACAAATTTCTGTAAAGCTGGAAGATGTAATGGGGCAATTTGACAAACTGAAGAGTACCAACTTGTATACAGCTCAGAGTACTGATAGAATTGAAAAATTAACTTACTGAGCTATTACTATTTTGAAATATATTCAGCATGATACTGGAAGATTGGAGGGTGGCCAACGTAACATCAATTTTTAAAAAGGGTTCCAGAGGTGATCCGGGAAACTATAGACTGGTGAGACTGACGTCGGTGCCGAGCAAAATGGTAAAGAACAAAATGATACAACATATACACAAGCATGGATTAATGAGAGAAAGCTAACATGGTTTTAGTCAAGGGAAATCTTGGCTCACTAATCTACCTTATTTCTTTGAAGGAGTGAATGAGCATGTGGGTAAAGGTGAACAGGTTGATATTGTATATTTGGATTTTCAAAAGGCATTTGACAAAGTACCTCATTGGATAGGAGGTAATGTCCTATTATGGATTAAGAATTGGTTGAAAGACAGAAAACATAGAGTGGGTTTAAATGGTCAATATTCTCAATGGAGAAGGGTAAATAGTGAGGTTCAAGAAACTAGAAAAACTTCCCGTTCAGCAAACACAATTGTTCAAACTTGTATCAAATTGCTGTGTGTATTACATATGGAGTAAGCAAAGAGTTCATAGTTTATAATGGAGGAAAAGCCTAAGAGAGTCCCACTGGAGAGGGAACCCTCACCCAGCTTGAAAGGGCAGATGACCTCATCGGCTGAAAAACCTCCAGACCTCCAGACCCATATAATAATCATTGAGTCTGTTAGACATTAGTAATGGTAATTAAACAAACATAAATAGGATGCAATGCAAAATGCCTTATATGCCGGTGCACTTGTCTTTATTTCATGGTCCAAGTTTCTAAGTTTATTCCAAATTTGATATACCGTCTATCAATGTGTATCTAGACTGTTTACAATATTATAAAATTTAAAAAGGGTAAAAAATTAAAACTTAAAAGTAATATATATATATATATATATATATATATATATATATATAGAGAGAGAGAGAGAGAGAGAGAGAGAGAGACTAGACTTATTCATACAGAAACAGGAGGATCCCGCGGGGTTCAATGCCACAAGGCTCATCTGATTTTCCTACCTGCCCTGCTGCGAGGCTCGTCTTCCATTTCCTGCCTGCCCTGCTGCAGCACACAGAGCCAATCAGAAGTCTTCCCCGATGTCAGCGCTGATGTCGGAGGGAGGGCTTAAGCAAAGCCCTCTCTTCCTCTGACGTCAGCATTTCCCCCGACCGACCGACAACAGGCCCGGCCGTGAATCTAAATTACCTTCTTACAGCAGCTGGAGTATTGAAGCTGCTGTAAGAAGGTAATTTAGATTTGCAGGGAAGTTTGTCGGCCGGGCCTGTAGTCGGTCGGGCCTGTTGTCGGTCGGTCGGGGGAAATGCCACAAAGGTAAGGGGACCTGACAGGCTGTGCACGCTCCCCCCCATGGCTGCACCCGGGGCGGACCACCCCCCCTTTGGTACGCCACTGCCTTTTCCCTACCTGCCCTGCCGCACACAGCCGACCAGAAGTCTTCCCGATGTCAGCGCTGACATCAGAGGAAGAGAGGGCTTTGCTTAAGCCCTCCCTCCGACATCAGCGCTGAAATCGGGGAAGACTTCCGATTGGCTATGTGTGCTGCAGCAGGGCAGGCAGGAAATGGAAGACGAGCCTCGCAGCAGGGCAGGTAGGAAAATCAGATGAGCCTTGCGGCATTGAACCCTGCGGGATCCCCGAGAGCACGAGGGGCGTCCCCAAGGGATCCCCACGACCCTAGGGGGTGACCCATTGAATCCCCGTGACCCTAGGGGGCGTCCCCATGGGATCCCTGTGACCCTAGGGGGCGTCCCCACGGGATCCCTGTGACCCAAAAGGGGATTCCCGTCGTCCCCGTTCCCGTGCATCTCTCTACTGGGGAGGGCTTCTATGGCTGGGAGGGTGTAGATGGGCTGGTGTAAGCTTTGGCAGAGACTCCAGTAGATGCACAATACTGGTCAGAGCTCTGGATTTCTGGCCCAGAAATATCTAAGAAAAAGAACAATGTAAATTAAATCATTAAATTATTGAGAGTGTATATTTGGGCAAACTATTCAGGTCTTTATCTGCCATCATTTAAACATAGAAACATGATGGCAGATAAAAGCCAAATAGTCCATCCAGTCTGCCCATCCACAGTAACCATTATCTCTTTCTCTCTCTGAGAGATCCCACATTCCTATCCCAAACCCTCTTGAATTCAGACACAGTCTCTGTTTCCACCATCTCTTCTGGGAGACTGTTCCATTCATCTACTACCCTTTCATTAAAAAAGTATTTCCTCAGATTATTCCTGAGCCTATTACCTCTTAACTTCATCCTATGCCAAGGAAAGGTTTGGCACGGAAAGCCAAGACCGGAAGTGGAAACTAATGGCTGGCTAGAGTGCAAACTCACCCGGACTCCATGCCGATAAGCTAGTGTGCTGCCCCCAGTGAATTTTAGCGTTGCTGCGCCTTAAAGGAGATGCCTCTGCAGTGCCTTGGCTGTGATTGAGCGAGCAGAGAGGGGGAAAGTCCGGTCCACGGAGGAAAATATTTTGTATCCAGCAGACGAAGACAAGCTCTGTCGAGGGAGGAGAATATATTGTGAAGTGACAGCTAATAATCTCTGGTCTGTTTAACACTTGAAAGTGTGGATACAGATGTTTTGGAGATAATTTATTATACACTGCCATATAAAAACATGAAAATTCAATGGATTCAGTACAATGATATGGTATGGTTCAATCTCAAAAAGGGGTTCGCCAAATCTAACACATTGACCAAGGTCCTAAGCTTCAAGGACGCCAACTTCGAGGGCATGGGGGAATTCATCCATCAAGCACTACAAAACCAAGCGGTAACAGATAACGTAGAAGAAATGTGGTCAGCTCTGAAAGATACCATACAGGAGGCAACCAACCGATATATAAAATCAGTAAGTAAACGGCGAAGGAACAATAGGTCACAGTGGTTCTCTGCAGAGATCTCGGGCCTCATAAAAGAAAAGAAAAGAGCGTTCATTTCTTACAAACAATCAGGGAATCAGGACTCGAGAGAAGACTACCTGGCCAAGGCAAGAGCCGTCAAAACAGCAGTTAGAGAGGCCAAATTCCGAAACGAGGAGACGTTAGCGAAGAACATCAAGAAGGGCGATAAATCCTTCTTCAGGTATATTAGCGACAGAAACAGAAACACAGGCGGGATAGTACGCCTTAGGAAAACAGACGGGAACTATGTAGAAGCGGACTCGGAAAAGGCAATACTTCTGCTCGGTCTTCACCCGCGAGGAGCCGGGATCTGGCCCTCTGCTACAGACAAGGGATTGTGCAGTAGACCCGTTTAGTAGCTTCGAGTTTACACCAGGCAGTGTCTACTGTGAGCTGTCTAAACTCAAGGTTAACAAAGCGATGGGGCCAGACAACCTACACCCCAGGGTGCTCAGGGAGTTAAGTGATGTCTTGGTGGAACCACTATCCGCGCTCTTCAATCTCTCCCTTAGTGCGGGTATAGTCCCGTTGGACTGGAAAACGGCTAACGTCATTCCACTCCATAAAAAAGGTTGCAGAATGGAGGCTGCAAACTATAGACCGGTGAGTCTCACATCAATAGTGAGCAAGCTGATGGAAACTCTAATCAAACGTCAATTGGATACGATCCTGAACGAGGAGAATCTACGGGATCCCCGTCAACATGGATTTACTATGGGGAGATCCTGCCAATCCAACCTGATCAGCTTCTTTGACTGGGTGACGAGGAAGCTGGATGTTGGGGAGCCCCTGGACATCATATACTTAGACTTCAGCAAAGCTTTCGATAGCGTACCACACTGCAGGCTGTTGAACAAAATGAGTTCTATAGGATTGGGTGACACTTTGACAAAATGGGTTGAGAACTGGCTTGGAGGCAGGCTTCAGCGGGTGGTGGTGAATGGCACCCCCTCTGAAATGACAGAGGTGATCAGTGGAGTGCCGCAGGGCTCGGTCTTGGGCCTGATCCTGTTCAATATCTTTATAAGAGACTTAGCAGAAGAGCTTTGAGGTAAAATAACGTTATTCGCAGATGACGCCAAACTATGCAATGTAGTAGAAAGGAGTGCAACGGTCAAAAACTCAATATCCGACAATATGACGCACGACCTACTCCTATTGGAGCGCTGGTCTAGGATCTGGCAACTAGGTTTCAATGCCAAAAAATGCAAGGTCATGCACCTTGGCAGCCAAAATCCATGCAAAAGTTACACCCTTAATGGCAAGACCCTAGCAAGGACTGTAGCAGAACGGGACTTAGGGGTGATCATCAGTGAAGACATGAAGACTGCCAATCAAGTGGAGCAGGCTTCATCTAAGGCTAGATAAATCATAGGGTGTATACGTAGAGGTTTCATCAATCATAAGCCTGAAGTCATTATGTCATTGTATAGATCCATGGTGAGACCCCATCTGGAATACTGTGTACAATTCTGGAGGCCTCATTACCGCAAAGATGTGCTGAGACTGGAGTCGGTCCAGCGAATGGCCACCCGGATGGTCTCAGGACTCAAGGACCTCCCGTACGAGGAACGGCTGGATAAGTTGCGGCTATACTCACTCGAGGAATGCAGAGAGAGGGGAGACATGATCGAGACGTTCAAATATCTCACGGGCCGCATCAAGGTGGAAGAAGATATCTTCTTTTTCAAAGGTCCCACGGCTACAAGAGGGCATCCATGGAAAATCAGGTGAGGGAAGCTGCACGGTGACACCAGAAAGTACTTTTTCACCGAGAGAGTGGTAGATCGCTGGAATGATCTTCCACTTCAGGTGATTGAGGCCAGCAGCGTGCCCGATTTTAAGGCAAAATGGGATCGTCACGTGGGTTCTCTTCACAGAGAAAGGTAGGGGTGAGTCATTAAGGTGGGCAGACTAGATGGGCCGTGGCCCTTATCTGCCGTCTATTTCTATGTTTCTATGTTTCTAATGATAAAAAATACAGTGGTAAAAATCCAACCAGAACCTACACGATCCGTTTTTCGGCGAACACGCCTTCTTCAGGGGTCCAATTGTTTGCAAACTCACATATAAAGAATTGGACTGAAAACAGTCTATTGTCTTTAAACTCCTACAAATTCTGTCTGTGCCAGGCCCTTCAACCAGCTTCTCTAGCTCCTAGGTTCCCTCTAGCATGTGTGTAGGGTCTGGTTGGATTTTTACCATGTATTTTTTATCATTGTACTTTTCTCATTGAATTTTCATGGTTTTATATGTCAGTGTATAATAAATTATCTCTAGAACATCTGTATCCACAGTTTTTTGGTTTTGTTTTCATTGGTGGATTGTTTTCACTGTGGATCATTGGGTCTCCCCATTTTTCTTTGTTGTGTAACCCTTGAAAGTGAAATATTTTGGAAAAAATGGCTAATAAAAAAACTAGACCTGACCTTAAAGCATTTGCTTATCGTGCAGAAGAATCAGGGGAGATGTTAACTCTTAAACAGACTTCTATCCAGGAAGAAGCTGAGCCAAATATATGTGGTAAAGAAACAACAGAGACATTAGAACTTTCTCTGGCTGATTCAGTGATTGGATGAGTGGGAAGAATGGGGAGAGATAAATGGGAGGGGGTAGACTGGTTTTTATAGGGGGGGATTAGATGGGTTTGGAGGGAGGGGAAGGGTTCGGGAGATAACTTGATTACTGTAACATCGCTGATTCAGTACCAGCCAGTAAAGGTGATTTACAACATTGGATGGCTGATATTAAACTCTCACTAGCAGTATTCACCTCAGACATTAAAGTCAATATTGATGGCTTACATAAAAAAAATGGATGATAAGAGTCAGAATCTCCAAGAATTTGAAGAACGGATCATTTCACATGATCAGGAGATAGCTGACATACAAAAACATTGTAAACAAATGGACCTATCAATGGAGGAATTATCCCTCAAGGTCGAAGATGGAGAAAATAGAATGAGGCGAAATAATTTGAGATTTTGTGGAATCCCTGAAACAGAAGAACTTAAAGATTCAATGACTTTTATACAATCTTTATGCCATAAGATTTTGCAAATGGAAAATCCAGAAACCAACTTGCTAACTATAGAATTTGAATGGATACACCGGGCCCTGGGACCACGTAGAGCTGAGAGGCCAAGAGATATAATAGTATGTTTTTTAAGATACCCACAGAAAGAGAGAGTGTTACAGGCAGCACGGAAAATTGGCCATTTATTGTAGAATAATACAAAAGTGGAAGTATTTGCAGACATTTCTTCAGCCACTTTAAAACGACGATGAGACTGAAGTTACCAGATGTTTATAACGAAATAATATTCGATATAAATGGCACTATCCATTTGGGATCTCTTTCATGTTGAAAATAAACAATACAAAGTTACATCAGCTCTGGAGGCCCAACAGCTACTTATACAGGCTACATTTTGGACTAAAGAGGGAGAAAAACAACAGCTGGAACAAATACAACCTCTATCTATGGGATTGTTAAATCAGAAATGGAATAGAACAGATTTAAAAAATGACTACAGAGACAAGTAGAATAAAGATTTAAGCAAAAATGGGGACAGATAATTGATAAGGTGTGGAGATACCAGGATAGGGTTAACCCTTACCGACCCTGGCACCTGGAAGTGGACCTGGCATCTGGTTATTTCAACTGGCTGTCGGATCTGGTTCTAGAAGTAGAGAACGGGTAGGATTTGGGTGGATTGGGATGTGGGAGTGATTGGATGAGTGGGAAGAATGGGGAGAGATAAATGGGAGGGGGTAGACTGGTTTTTATAGGGGGGATTAGATGGGTTTGGAGGGAGGGGAAGGGTTCGGGAGATAACTTGACTACTGTAATATTGCTTATTTAGCAATTTCCCAAAAGAATATACAACGCTTACAATTGATGCAAAATGCAGCAGTCAGACTGATATTTGGGTTGAGGAAGTTTGACCACGTGACACCCTACTACCGGCAGCTGCATTGGCTGCCAATGGCGGCGCGCATAAAGTTTAAATTTGCCTGCTTCTGCTTTAAAGCACTACACGGACTTGCCCCTAAATACATAACTGACCTTTTCTTCTTCTCAGCCAACAGACACAAGAGAAGTTCACATTCCAATTTCGTTTCCCTCCCAGTTCGAGGTTGTAAACTGAAAAAACACCATGAACACCTTCTCTCACACCAGGCAGCATCGTGGGGTAGAGACCTAGAACAATTGCTTTCGCCCACTACTTATGAGGAATTTAGGAAACGTCTGAAAACACACCTGTTCCTAAAGTATCTAGACAACTGATCCTCTCTTCTCTCTCCCTTCTATAGCAATTAACTTGTCCTTTTGATCACTCTCTCCTCAACAACAATGAATTTCCTGTCCTATTAATTCTCTTTCTTCCTCCCCTCTTAAAGTCAATTCAATTTGTTACCTTTGCTTAATCTTCTGTAAACCTCATAGAACTTCACAGTATTGCGGTATATAAGCTGTTATTATTATTATTATAAGGAGGCCTGGGGAAAAAATTGTAAGATATGTAAGGATAGGAAAGTTAAAGAGAATAAACCGAAAAGGATATGGAAAAAATGAATGGAAGTAAGATAAGACTGGGAAGTCTGAATGCGATTGGGTTTAATATACCTCAAAAACGCCAGATGTTCTTAAAGGAGATAAAAAGGTTGAATTATGATATTTGTTATGTACAAGAAACGCATCTCCAAAAAAGGAGAAAGGATGATTAATTTTAGAAACTATCCGGTGTGAGTTTGGACTTCTAACAAAAAGGAGAAAAAGAAAAAAGGGGTGGGGATTTTATTTAATAAAAAATTGAAAGTTCTTACAAAGGTTGAATGGAAGGATGAGGAAGGGAGATGGATTATATGGGTGGGGGAATTGAATGGTGAAAAGGCGACTTTGGTGAATCTCTATGCTCCTAATACTAATCAAGGGAAATTTTTTTGAAGAACTTTTGAATATAATCTTGAAAAGCCAAGAAGGAATACTATTAGTGGAAGGGGATTTTAATTTGGTTTTGGATTCTTATTGGGATTCTACAAGTGATAAAGGTGATAGAACTAAAAAAGATAGGAAGTATTAAATTTATTAGATGGATGGCGGAACCTACACATGTTAGGAAGAGATTATACTTATAAGTCTTCCCCACATAAAGTTTATTCCCGTATCGATATGATTTGGTTGGATAAAATTGTAGGAGATAAATTAATAGATGCTAAAATAGAGGAAACTAGCTGGGCAGATCATGCCCCAATTTGGGTGGATCTAATATGGAGACATGCCAAGATAGGGACACGATATTGGAAACTAAATGATACTTTACTAAAAGACCCTGAGG
This sequence comes from Geotrypetes seraphini, assembly GCF_902459505.1. Lineage (NCBI taxonomy): Eukaryota > Metazoa > Chordata > Amphibia > Gymnophiona > Dermophiidae > Geotrypetes > Geotrypetes seraphini. The sequence continues at coordinate 408,796,252 of NC_047086.1, forward strand.
TGGTTCAGAAGATAGAACATTCTATTAAAAATTTTCTGCATAATAATAGTATTGATCATTACTCACCCATTACAATCTGGGAATCCCTAAAAACAGTTCTAAGGGGACAGCTGATTTGGTCTGGGAGAAGGAGGAAAAGAAATTGAGAGAAGAACATAAGAACATAAGAAGTTGCCTCCACTGGGTCAGACCGGAGGTCCATCTCGCCCAGCGGCCTGCTCCCGCGGCGGCCCACCAGGTCCTTGACCTGTGAAGTGAATTCTTGACCTTTATAATCTACCTCTACTTCTATAACCTACCTCTGCTGCTATCTGTACCCCTCAATCCCTTTATCCTTTAGGTACCTATCCAAACCTTCCTTAAACCCCTTTACTGTGCTCTCGCCTACTACAACCTTCAGAAGAGCATTCCATGCGTCCACCACCCTCTGGGTAAAAAATAACTTCCTAGCATTGGTTCTAAACCTGTCCCCTTTCAATTTCTCCGAGTGACCTCTTGTGCTCGTGGTTCCTCGCAGTTCGAAGAATCTGTCCTTATCCACTTTCTCTATGCCCTTCAGGATCTTGAAGGTTTCTATCATGTCTCCTCTAAGTCTCCTCTTCTCCAGGGAGAACAGCCCCAGCATTTTCAACCTGTCGGCGTATGTAAAGTTTTCCATACCTCTTATCAGCTTAATCGCTCTTCTCTGGACTCCTTCGAGTACTGCCATGTCTTTCTTGAGGTACGGCGACCAGTACTGGACACAGTACTCCAGGTGCGGGCGCACCATTGCACGATACAGCGGCATGATAACTTCCTTTGTCCTGGTTGTGATACCCTTTTTGATGATGCCCAGCATTCTGTTTGCTCTCTTTGAGGCTGTCGCACACTACGCTGATGGTTTCAAAGTTGTGTCCACCATCACCCCCAGGTCTCTTTCAAGGTTGCTCACCCCTAGCAATATTCCCCCCATTTTGTAGCTGAACATCGGGTTCTTTTTCCCTACGTGCATGACCTTGCATTTCTCTATGTTGAAACTCATTTGCCACTTTTTTGCCCACTCCCCCATTCTCGTCAGGTCCCTTTGCAGGTCTTCACAATCCTCCATGTTTTTGACCCTGTTGCAGAGTTTGGTGTCATCAGCATATTTAATGACCTCACATTTTGTCCCCGTCTCCAGGTCGTTGATGGGATTAGTAGCAAAACATAAGAAGGGATTTGGAGAGGAACAGCTTATGATTCAAATAAAAGAGATTCGTATGATTCTAGGAAAACCATTCAATTCAATTTAAACCGCCTTAGACTTAAACATTATGAATTGGGGAACCGGACAGGGAAATTGTTAGCACACCGTATCAAGGTACAACACTTGCAAGGTAATATTATGAGTAAATGATCTGGACTTGGAGATTTCCTGACAAAAGAGAAGGATATTCATGATAGGTTTGTGGAATTTTATAAGCAACTATATACATCAGAATATCAGGGACAGGGGGCCTCTCTGTCACAGTATTTGTCTCAACTAGAATTAAATAAGCTTCAAGAATTAGAGACACAAGAACCGGATGAAGATATAATAGAGGATGAGATATGAGGAGAAATACACCGTATTAAATTAGGTAAATCTCCAGGAATGGATGGATTCACAGGATTGTTTTATAGAAAGTTTATATCTTATGTAACCCCTCTTTTAGCAAGATTATTTAATCATTTAAAAGATAGAGAGCAATTGCCATACTTTATGAGATTAGCGGGAATTACAGTCCTACCTAAATCAGGAAAAGATAATACATATTGCGCTAGCTATAGACCTATTTCCTTATTGGGAACAGATACAAAAATTATGTCCAGAGTTCTTGCTGATAGATTATCACCATATATGCCAAAACTTATACATCCAGACCAAGTGGGTTTTATAAATGGGAGGCAGGCGGCTGATGGGATTAGGAAAGTGTTAGATTTGGTATGAAGGGCTGAAAGAGAAGGAACAGAATGGGTGGTAGTCTCAGTCGATGCTGAAAAAGCATTCAACCGAGTTGAATGGAAATTTATGGATGCGGTGTTGGGATGTATGGGTTTGGGGAACATTATACAGCAGCCCATTAGCATGTGTTAAAATGAACGGATTTAATTCCTCCACGTTTGAATTGCAGAGAGGGACAAGGCAAGGGTGCCTGCGGTCCCCTTTGATCTTTGCGTTAATTATAGAACCTTTGGCACAGAAAATCAGACAGTTCCAAGAGATAAAAGGTTTGAAGGTGGCGGGTAAAGAATGAAAGCTGTCCCTGTTCGCTGATGATATATTAGCTATAGTGAGGCATCTGAGTCGACTTTAATGGCCCTTAAGGATACAATGGGTGAATATGGTCAATTGTCAGGATTTAAGGCTAACCTATTCAAGGCGGAAGTGATTAATATATCAACATCTATGGAGAGGATTAAGGAGTTACAAAGATCAGTGCCTTTTAGATGGGTAAAGGGAACTATTCAATATTTAGGAATAACTCTGGAAGCAGATTGGACACTTTTGTTCCAGAAAAATTATATACCATTATTAGCGGAAATCCAGAGAGATGTAGAAAGATGGAATAAGATGTTTATCTCATGGTTAGGGCGTATGGAGGTGGTAAAGATGATGATTCTCCCTAGGTTTCTTTATTTATTCCAAGTACAACCGATAGAAATCCCAAAATTGTATTTCCAAAAATGAAATAATATGATATTAAGATTTATTTGGGGAGGAAAGTACCCAAGGGTTGGAAGGTATACAGTGTTTAAGTCTAAGGCGGAAGGAGGATTAGGCTTAACCTCTTTGGAAAATTATTAAAAAGCTGCACAGTTGAGAACAATAGCTGAATGGCATTCACACCCACCTAAATTATGGGTAAGGATAGAACAAGAAATGTTAGAAGGGACAGAGGGTATTAGGGATCTGAAATACTTACCATGGGTGCGGGAAAAAGGTTTAACAAATATAAGTAATTTTTAGTAATTGTTCTATGGGAATCTGGAAAAGTGTTCGAAAAAAACTTTTAAGAAAATAAAAAAGTCTTCTCTTCTCCCCTATAATATATGCCTTAGATTTTATACCAGGTAGGGAGGGGGGAACTTTTAAGAAGTGGGAGGCAAAGGATTTAAGATGTTTTGGTCAATTAATGGAGGAGGGGAAGATCAAAGCTTTTACAGATCTTCAGGTTCAATTTCCATTGGATGAGAGAGATCTTTTTCCTTTTGTTCAGGTAAAAAACTATATATTGACCTATAAGGGAATGGGGAAAGAAGTTTTAAAGAAATCTGAATTTGAGAAGGGGCCAGGGAAACCAGTTGAAAAGGGGTGTCTTTCCTGGTTATATAAAATTCTACAAGATGATAAGGAAACCAAAACATCATCTATGTATAGTACGAAGTGAGGTAGCAGGTAGGTAGGAGAATCATATTTAAGACCCCCCCCCAAAAAAAATAAGGTAAAGGCTTAACGGGAGGTCCCAATATCCATAAGAGCGGTTCTTAATCTATCCTAAACATTCACATCACCAGCTTCTTCATATCCAAGAATGTTCTAAGTTGTTCCGGTGCATAGAAGACATATTTCATTCCCAAGTACTGTACTTAATCATACCCTTGCATGGATCTGCCAAGAGGAATGAGGCACCAATACTCAGTGCCTCAGATCTCATTGCAAGAAATCTCTCTGCTCTGTGTTACTGGGGGGGGTTCTAATCTTGGAGGGCAGACTGTGGATTATTGGGTGCCCTAAGGTCATAAGAGTCAAAGCCCTGGGGGTATGCTTTCATTTGGGACTTTTTCGGAAGCATGGTCTACCTCGGTAATATATTGGAAATAATGATGCTGAGTTGGGGGGGTTGAGGATCTGAGGGGACAGGACGAGAGGGTTTACTGTGAAACACTGTTCTTTTTAATTTGCATGTTGCTTCCTTTGTATTTCGTTGTTGCTCTGCTTTGTGAAATGTCTTTAAAAAACTGAATATAAAATTATTATTGTTAGATTTGTAAACTGTCTAAATGGTATTTGTAACTTGAGAGGTTTATCAAATGCTAAATTTGGAAAATTGGGATGTTCCTGCCTGTTTCAGATGACAATTGGTAAAGTGAATTTATAAAGCATTCCTGAATTGTGGGAGTCCGGGACTGTCAATCGGTCCGCAAATTTAATGACCTCACAGATCGTCCCTGTCTCCAAGTCGTTAATAAATATATTGAACAGGAGCGGTCCCAGCATCGACCCCTGTGGGACTCCACTCGTGACCCATTGCCATTCTGAGTAATGGCCCTTTACTCCAACCCTTTGTTTCCTGCCTGCCAACCAATGTTTGATTAATCGGTGGATATCCCCTTGCACCCCGTGGTTCCACAGCTTCTTAAGCAGCCGTTCATGGGGTACCTTGTCGAAGGCTTTTTGGAAGTCAAGGTAAATGATGTCAATGGATTCCCCTTTATCCATCTGTCTGTTTATTCCCTCAAAGAAGTACAGCAAGTTCGTGAGGCATGACCTTCCCTTGCAGAAGCCGTGCTGGCTTGCCTTCAGCTGCCCATTTTTTTCTATGTGGCCGCAGATGGTGTCCTTAATCAGTGCTTCCATCATCTTTCCCAGAACCGAGGTCAAATTCACCGGCCTGTAGTTTCCCTGGTCACCCCTTGATCCTTTCTTGAAGATGGGCGTGACATTTGCTATTTTCCAGTCCTCTGGGATCTCCCCTGTTTCTAAGGAAAGGTTACATATTTTGCGAAAAGTTTCTGCTATTTCGTTTCTCAGTTCTTTTAGTACCCTTGGGTGGATGCCGTCCGGACCTGGTGATTTGTCGCTTTTTAGTCTGTCTATCTGACGGAGGACTTCCTCCCGGCTTACTTCTAGTTTGACCAGTTTCCCCTCCTGGTCTCCATGTAAGATCTCTTCGGGTTCTGGAATATTGGATGTGTCCTCTCTCGTGAAGACTGACGAGAAGAACTTGTTTAACCTTTCAGCTATCTCTGTTTCTTCCTTTACCACTCCCTTCCTGTCTCCATCATCCAATGGTCCCACTTCCTCCCTGGCCGGTTGTCTCCTTTTCACATACTTGAAGAATGGTTTGAAATTTCCTGCTTTCTCTGCTAGTCTCTCCTCATATTCTCTTTTTGCTTTCTTTACCACTCGGTGACATTCCTTTTGGTACCTTTTGTGTTCATCTTGTTTGTCCTTGGTTTGGTCCTTTTTCCATTTTCTGAACGATGCTTTCTTGTCACTTATCGCCTTTCTTACTGCATTTGTTATCCACACCGGGTTCTTTGTTTGATTCTTCTTGCACCCTTTCCTAAACCTGGGGACGTACAGGTTCTGTGCTTCGTGTACCGTGTCCTTGAGCAGGGACCAGGCTTCTTCTACGGTCTCCATCTTCCCTGAGCTCTTGCTGAGTTTCTTTCCTACCATTTTCCTCATGGCCTCGTAGTTCCCTTTTCTGTAATTGAGTGCTGTCGATGTGGTTTTCTTTACTTTTGGTGTTCCTATTTCTAGCTTGCAATGGATCATGTTGTGATCGCTGTTTCCTAGTGGCTCTAGTACTACCACCTCCTTTACGGGTCCCCCTAGCCCGTTGAGGATTAGGTCAAGAGTGGCTTCTCCTCTTGTTGGTTCCATGACCAGCTGTTCCATGAAGCAGTCCCTTATAGCTTCCAGGAATTTTGTTTCCCTTGTGGAGTTTGAGTGTCCAATACTCCAGTCTATGCCAGGGTAGTTGAAGTCCCCCATCACCACCACACTTCCGCTTTTGCATACCTGCCTTAATTCAGTCTCCAGGTCCTGGTCGTTTGCTTCCGGTTATCCTGGTGGGCGATAGTACAGTCCCAATTTTATGTCAGCTCCATTACCTCCTGGTAGTTTAACCCATAGTGACTCCAAGTTGTCCGCCCCTATAGCTGTTTCCATCCTGGTTGAAGGAATGGAGTCTTTTATGTATAGCACTATTCCTCCACCCTTCTTGTGTGTCCTGTCTCTCCTGTAGAGTTTGTACCCTGGTAAGACCACATCCCATTTGTTGTCCTCGGACCACCATGTTTCAGTGACTCCAATTATGTCTATGTCCTTTTTACTGACTATGACTTCTAGCTCCTCCATTTTGGCTCTTAGGCTCCTAGCATTTGTGTATAGGCAATTTAAGTCCCGGTTGTTTACCTTCCTTGTTGGTTTTCCTCGTGGTTTGGTGTTCCTGCCTAACCCCTCATGGGCTGCCAGTCCCCGGGCCTCGCTTTGTTTATCCTCCTCCTGTGGTGTGTCTGTTTTTCCTCATCTCCCTCCTGTGGTGTGTCTATCTCGTCCTCAGCCTGCTTCCCCTTTTTTGGATGTCCTTCCGACTGTTTCCTCCATTTCTTGCTCCTGTAGAGCTTGTTCTTTCCCAGGAAAGTTGTCCAGTTCCGTACAAAGTGAAAACCTTCCTCTTCGCACCATCTCCTCAGCCCACCATTAATTGCTTGCAGCTCTGTCTGCCTTCTTGCATCCGCCCTCGGTACTGGCAGGATCTCTGAGAAGGCTATCTTCCTTGTCCTCAGCTTCAGTTTCCTCCCCAGTATCTTGAACTGCTCGGTCAGTGTTGTCCTGTTGTAGTTCCTTCTGCAGACGTCGTTGGTTCCAACGTGGATTATCACTGCTGTGTCCTCCGTCTCAGCTCCTTCCAGGATTCTCTCGATTCTATCTGTGATGTCCTTAGTTCTCGCCCCTGGGAGACATGTCACTAGTCGGTCATCTCTGCCTCCTGCTATGTGACTGTCCACCTCTCTCAGGATTGAGTCTCACACTACGATTGCGGATTTCCCCTTTCTCAGCTTCCTCTTGGGTCTCAGGTCTATATCAGTGACTCGATCCGCCAATCCTTCCTCCGGATTCTGATGGGACTCCGCCTCCTCTGTCTGCTCAGTTCCTCCACAAGGTCCTGTTGAAATCCGTCCTTCCCTTCTGGAATCTGGTAGAATCTGTCCTTCATATATTGGTTCCTGCCCCCCGGCATCTGGTGGATTCCGTCTTCCGACTGTTGGTTCCCTTCCGACTTGTTGGTGATGCTGTGCCCCCACCATCCTGCAGGCCTCCTCAATGAATCTCTCGAGCTCTCTAACCTGCTCATTGATGTGGCACTCTCTGGTGGTATCTTCAGCAATGCAGCATGTGCCAGGGGAGTTAAAGGGCTGCAGTTCCTCCAAAGGGTCAACAGGTGGCAGCCTAACAATCTTCCTAGAAAGAACTGTTGGACTCCTTACGTCACGCATCACATCTCCACCTCTAGTTCTGGGCCCTGAGAAACTTCCTTCAGCACTGCGCATGTGCGATGCCCTTACCTGAGGCTCCGGTAAAAGCCACAACATTGAACTGCGCATGCTCCGTGCCCGGCCCGCGAGAGGGAAAAGGAAATGAGTGGCAAGGGGTCGGCTTCAGGTGAAGTCGGTAGAACGCAGGGTAGTTAATTTATGCATGCCCAGAATACCTTGCGAGACGGAGTTGCTTTCTGTTTAAAAGCTTTGCTGATTTTTGCCGACATGTTCAGGTTTTTCTTGAGAATAAAATGTCTGTTTGTGCTCGATGTTATCCGATGCTTTATGCAGACATGTCTCGGCCGTTTCTGTTTTTCACTCGCTCTATCTTCTTCAGGAGCTGCTCCTGGTGGCATTGGGAGCGTGAGGCATCGACGGTAGCAAAATTCTACCGAAGGATGATTCTCAGCTCCGTCTTCTTTCTTCAGTGTGTATTTAATTTTTGGAGGCTCTGTCGTTGGTGATGGAGTCGAAATGAGTTCTAACGAGAGAAAGGGGGTTGGACTGGGACTGACTGAAAATTCTTCAAATCTTATCTCCCATATGAAATATTGAAAAGTTGTTCAACCGCAAGGGGTGTTTTTTTCTAGAAGCTATACAAGAGATCCTTTGAAGTTGTATTTAATAACTCAGCAAAGTTAAAAATCCTGAAATTTAAACATCTAGTAAAGTTCTCAAAATTTTGCAACTTCCAGTGTATAAAACCATTTAATTTTGTATAAAGCTAGTTTGAGATGTTTTAAGTTGACCTTGAAAATTCAATGTCTTAACATTTTCTGAATACATTCTTCCTCACATTTAAGAATCTTATTTGTATTCAGCTGTATTTGTGGAGAAATTCCTGCACATACCTTGTAGAGTCCACTCCAAAGCCATTCAAATCGCCTCAGTAATTTCTACAGGATTAACCAGGGGAAGAATAGATTATTATTATTTTTTTTTTTTTAAGTTGCCTCCGCTGAGGTCCATCTTGCCCAGCAGTCCGCTCCCGCGGCGGCCCATCAGGCCTATTGCCTGAGCATTGGTCCCTGACTATTTCTATAACCTACCTCTACTCCTATCCCTATAACCTACCTCTACTCCTATCTGTACCCCTCAATCCCTTTGTCCTCTAGGAACCTATCCAAACCTTCTTTGAAGCCCTGTAACGTGCTCCTGCCTCCGGAAGCGCATTCCATGTATCCACCACCCTCTGGGTGAAAAAGAACTTCCTAGCGTTTGTTCTAAACCTGTCCCCTTTCAATTTCTCCGAGTGCCCCTTGTACTTGTGGTTCCCCATAATTTGAAAAATCTGTCCATGTCTACTTTTTCTATGCCCTTCAGGATCTTGAAGGTTTCTATCATGTCTCCTCTAAGTCTTCGCTTCTCCAGGGAGAACAGCCCCAACTTTTTTAGTCAGTATATGAGAGATTTTCCATACCCTTTATCAGCTTCGTTGCTCTTCTCTGGACTCCCTCAAGTACTGCCATGTCCTTCTTGAGGTACGGCAACCAGTACTGGACACAGTATTCCAGATGCGGGCGCACCATTGCACAATACAGTGGCAGGATGACTTCCTTCGTCCTGGTCGTGATACCCTTTTTAATGATACCCAACATTTTGTTTGCTTTCCTTGAGGCTGTGGCGCACTGTGCCAACGCCTTCAATGTTGTGTCTACCATCACTCACAGGTCTCTTTCAAGGTTACTTACCCCTAGCAGTGATCCCCCCATTTTGTAAGTGAACATCGGGTTCTTTTTCCTACATGCATGACCTTGCATTTCCCTATGTTGAAGCTCATTTGCCACTTTTTGGCCCACTCTGCCAGCCCCTCTGAATCACCTGCAATTAGCATAGCTGGGTTTAAGAAAAGTTTTGACAAGTTCCTGGAGGAAAAGTCAATTGTCAGCTATTGCAACAGACATGGGAGAAGCCACTGTCTGCCCTGGGATTGGTAGCAAGGAATGTTGCTACTACCATGTTTCCCCGAAACTAAGATACTTATATTAATTTTGGGCCCAAAAAAGGCACTAGGTCTTATTTTTTTTATGTACAATGATCATCTCTCCCTTCCTCTCCTCTACCCCAATTCTTCCTATTTCCTTTCTCTCCCCCACATGTGCAGCAACTTTCTTCGCCTTCCTCCCATCCCTTGTGCAGCAGAACCCTTGAAGCTTCTATCCCTCCCTTCCTCCCATCCCCCTGTGAAGCATATTTCTATCCCTCCCATCCCCCTGCTGCCACACCACCCATGCCCCCCTGCTGACCCTTCCATCTCTCTCTCCCAAGTGAACCCCCAACCACTAGCCAAAATACCTGGAATTAACAGCAGTGTCGGCAGCATAGGCTGGATCGTGGCCTGCCCTTCTCACATCCGGGTGTTCCTGTGCTGTATCACTGATGATGTCATCAACAACGCAGCAAGAACGGCCAGGTGTGAGAAGGGCAGACCGCGATCCAGCCTGTGCTGCTGACACTGCCATTTGTTTCCAGATATTTCAGGTTGGGGTCAGGGCATGGGAGGGAGAGATGGAAGAGTCGGCGGAGGGAAGTGCTACGACTAGGGGGTAGGGCTTATTTTTGGGGAAACACAGTATTTGGGTTTGTGCCAGGTACTTGTGACCTGGGTTAGCCACTTTTGGCTATTTTTATGTTATCATGGTAGATATACTTAGAGCAGTGTATAGGCTGACCCCTATTTGTCCTCTTTGTCTGTTTTGATTGAATTTTAAGCTCTATTGAGTAGGGATTGTCTGTGGGGTAAGTGATAGAGGGGTTGGAGGTGGGTCCTTTTGAGCAGAGTTCAGCATGGCAAAGAGACGGCAAGGGTTGGAGCCGAGAGTCAGGCGGGCGTAGTAGTCTTGTTTGACAAGTGAAAGATCAGACTGGAAGGAGGTGAGGAGGAATTTTAAGTGAATAAAGTCAGCATGAGTGCAGGATTTGAGACAGAGACATTCAGTAGTGGATTTTCAGGTTCAACCAAGGCTGGGATTCAGTGCCCTTACAGAAAATGGGGTGTGGGGGGGGAAGGGTATCAATTTCTCTGTAGCCCCTGGGAACTCATTATCCTTATACTCAATTCTTATCTAACCGGATATAGTTACACACCCACCCAAATTTCCTTCCAAAGATATTTATAGATTTCCACCTCATCCAAAATATAATTTGCTATCTTTTTTCTTTCCTCCACATTCCTCAACAGCTCCATTTCTCACAGCTTCTTCACTCCCAACCATCCTCCCTCTTCAGACCAACATTTATTTATTTAGATTTCTATCCCATCCTCCCAACAGCTCAGAACAGGTTACAAAAGGACATTCACAGTGTAGGATGAAGACATGAAGCTAAAGACAGGGACTACAGAGGGCAAAAGTATTAAAAAAAGGAAGATGGGATACTGATAGAAGCATGCAAGGAAACAGTTTCCTAACTATATAGGGGCGAGAGGATGCAGATAGAAGCTTTCAAAGGGGTCAGTTTACAAGGAGCCAGTATCTTTGGTAAAAAGGAAGGTCTTTGTTGCTCTCCGAAAGATCATTAGCGAGTCCAGTGACCTGATCTGAGTCGGTAGTTGGTTCCACAGGCGAGGGATAAAGTGTCTGTATGAGCGTTTGCTTGCTGTTTCTAGTTTGAGAGATCTTCCTGCGGGGATACAGTCATCTTTCCGAGTCAGAGCGGAGCGAGCGATTAGAGAATGACACAGGTAGCCACGGGTAACCCGCCAAAATGGTGGAGGGGAAAAAAGTGCTCACTGCAGGCACGGGGACAAGGCCATCCACCGCCCCATGGAGCGGTGAATGGCCTTGTCCCCGCAGTTAAGGGAGGGACCGCATGCGGCTCCCCCTCCTCTACCTACCAAATCTATCTCCCTCCCTCCCCCTTACCTTTGCGGCGTGTTAGTAAAGTAACTCGCTGAAGCCGGCCGAGCCTGCCTGCAGTCACGTGTGTGTGGGAGGAAGCTTCTTCTCTGACGCAACTTCCAGTGGGGAGAAGACACTGAAGGGAAATGGGGATTGGGGAAGACAGAGTGGGGAGAAGACCCTGAAGGGAAAAAAAATGGGGAATGCAGAGTGGGCAGAAGACGCTGAAGGGAAATGGGGATTGGGGAAGGCAGAGTGAAGAGAAGATGCTGAAGGGAAATGGGGAAGAGAGAGTGGGGAGAAGACACTGAAGGGAAATGGGGATGACAGTGTGGAGAAGGCGCTGAAGGGGATTGGGGAAAACAGAGTGGGGAGAAGATGCTGAAGGAGATTGGGGAAAACAGAGTGGGGAGAAGACGCTGAAGGGAAAAAATGAGGAAGGCAGAGTGGACAGAAGATGCTAAAGGGAAATGGGGATTGGGGAAGGCAGAGTGGGGAAAAGACACTGAAGGGAAATGGGGATTGGGGAAGGCAGAGTGGGGAGAAGATGCTGAAGGGAAATGGGGAAGAGAAAGTGGGGAGAAGACGCTGAAGGGAAATGGGGATGACAGTGTGGAGAAGGCGCTGAAGGGGATTGGGGAAGATAGAGTGGGGAGAAGATGCTGAAGGGGATTGGGGAAAACAGAGTGGGGAGAAGACGCTGGAAGGGAAAAAATTAAGAAGGCAGAGTGGGCAGAAGATGCTAAAGGGAAATAGGGATTGGGGAAGGCAGAGTGGGGAAAAGATGCTGAAGGGAAAGGGGGAACAGAGAGTGGGGAGAAGAAGATGAAGGGAAATAGGGAACAGAGAGTGGGGAGAAGACACTGGAAGGGAAGAAGACAGAGATGCCAGACTATGGAGGGAAGAAGATGGGTGCCAGAAAAATTGTGGGGGGGGGGTGAAGGGAGAGACACAGTAATAGAGCAAATGGAAGACGCTGAGAGAAAACAGTCAGTGGATGAAAGGAATTGAATGAGAAGATGAGGAAAGCAGAAACCAGACAACAAAGTTAGAAAAAAAATTATATTTATTTATTTCCTTTTTTTTTTTTGCTTTAGGATAAAGTAGTATATTTGTTGTGTTGATAAAAAATTATTTTATTTATTTATTTATAATTTTTCACAATAATTTCCAAGCATAACACACTTGTACAGAAAGGTAGATTGAGCAAAAATATTCAAATTAATACTTCGAACTAGAAGGAAACTCAAACTATATGCTGAATCTATCTCAAGTCCTCAACTAAAGATCCAAGATTATACATCAGAGTGATTTCAAGGAAAGCAAAAGTTATCAGAAATTCTCTAGATTAACAGCTTAACTGTTGAGTGAGGGAAACCTTCCAAATATAATAAATGTCAATATTAAACTTCTCTCTCAATGCGTTTAAGGGATATGAAACTAGACAACTGTGAAGGTTCAAGGAAAACATACTTTAAGAATTGATATCTAATCACACACTTGCAGGGAAATCTCAAAAAGAAAACACCTCCCAACTCAGTCACTGTTGGTCTTAAAATCAAGAACTTGCGTCTCCTTTTTTGTGTCTCTCTCGAGACATCTGGAAACTTCTGGATTTTGTGTCCCAAAAATTCTTTAGATCTATTTTTGAAAAACATTCTTAAAATCCATTCCTTATCTGGTTGCAAAGCAACCGTGACCAAAAGTGTTGCTGGAGAAGCCATAGATGCATCAGATTACATTACATTATATTAGTGACTTCTATTCCGCCTGTACCTTGCAGTTCTAGGCGGATTACAAAAGAGCTAACTGGACATTTCCAGGATAGTTACAATTTTTTGCTACAAGTGAGATAAGAAAGCTGGATATTTCCAGGAGAAATTGTGAATTCGATAACAAATAAGATAAGTGGACATTTCTAGGCAATATTACAAATAGGATAACAATTATTTGTTACAAGTGAGGTAAGAAAGCAAGATATTTCCAGGAGAAATTGCGAATTAGATAACAAATAAGATAAGTGGACATTTCTGGCAATATTACAAATAGGATAACAATTGGGAAAGCTGGACATTTCCAGGAGCTTTACATTTTAGGGGACTGTAGTCTTGGTTGATATTTAGAAGAGGAAAAGGTTACCAGAGAAGTGAAGGCTTTGAGAGGGGATTTTACCAGGGAGGAGAGGAAAGAGGGTGAGAGTTAAGGTGTCTGGACAAATTTCTTGAATAGCAGGGTTTTGATCTCTCTTCAAAATGTTTTGAGGTCGCAGGTTGGAATGGAGTGGTCGAGTTTTGCTGCTTGCGTCGCAAGTAGGTTGTCAAACATCTTGCGCTGTGTACCTTTGAGTGGAGGATAGGTAAATGGGGTCAGAGTTCTTCTTTGTCTAGCAGTGAGGGTCTGATTTAGGCGGTTGTTAAGGTAGAGGGGGGGACAGAGCCATTTAATGCTTTGAATAATAGGCAGTAAAGTTTGAATTGAATTCGTGCCTGTATTGGTAACCAGTGCGAGTCTAGGTAAGCAGTGGTGATGTGGTCATATTTTCTCAGTGAGTAGATCAATCTGAGAGCAGTGTTTTGTATAGTTTGCAGTTGTTTTAGCATGTTGGCTGGGCATGGCAGATAGAGGGAATTGCAATAGTCCAGTAGACCTAAGACTAGGGATTGGACAATGAGCCTATATTGCTCTGTGTCGAAGAATTTTCTTATTTTACGTAGATTTACATTACATTACATTAGAGATTTCTATTCCGCCTGTGCCTTGCGGTTCTAGGCGGACTACAAATTAGAAGAGGTCTGGACATTACCGAGAGAATTACATAACAATGATTCATGTAAATTACATGATATGGTAGAGAATTACAAATTAGAGGATAACTGGATTTTTCTGATAGAGTTACATAGCAAAGATTCAAGTAATTACAGGATACAGTGGAGAATAACAATATATTCGGATAACAGAAGAAAGTTACCTAACATTGAAGGAAGAAGTTTATTGGATACAGATGGTAGGTGCTTGTTTAGGAATCTGAATATTTTTGGTTGGTGTGGTTCGAGGGGTTGACTGATGTGTTATTCACGGAGGAGAAAGCATGTGCAATTGGAGAGGAGATTATTAAGTAGGGACGTGTTTTTTTGAATAGAAATGCTTTGATTTCTTTTCGAAACACTTTAATGTCTGTTGTTTTGATTTCTCATGGTTAGAAAAGCTTTCTGTGTTGTCTTATTGATTTGGGCCTGCATTGTGCAGCATCTGTCTATCATTACTCCTAGGAGTTTGAGTTCAGGCTGTATTGGGTATTTGGTGGCCTTAATTTCTAATTCTGTGATGGTGGGGGTTTTGGCCTTTTCGAGCAGAAGGAATTTTGTTTTGTCTGTGTTTAGTTTCAGTTTGTGAGCTACAATCCATTTTTCCACTACATCTAGTGTTTTTTCCAGTTTTATTGTTGAGGTGGGATCTGGTGAGTCAAAGGGGAAGAGTATGGAGATGTCGTCTGCGTAGCTGAAAGATGTTACATTTAAGTTGTCTAAAGTGTTTCCGAGGGAGGAGATAAAGAGGTTGAAGAGCGTAGGTGATAGTGGAGATCCTTGTGGAACTCCGCAGGGGTTGGACCATGGGTCTGATTTGTGATCGTTGGACTTTACTCTGTAGGTTCTTGATTTTAGGGATCCTTGGAACCAGTTGTATACCCTGCCTGAGATCCCTATGGCTTCAAGTATCTGTAATAGTATGGAGTGGTCGACTAGGTCAAATGCAGCAGAGAGATCTAGTTGAATTATCAGCATCTTTTTGCCTTTGCTAAGGTGCTATCGAGCTGTGTCTAGTAGGGTTACTAGTAGTGTCTCTGTGCTGTGGTTGGTTTGGAATCCTGATTGTGAGGGATGAAGTAGGTTGTGGTCTTCCAGGTAGCTAGTGAGGAATTGTGCGACTAGACCTTCTATTATTTTAACGTATATTGGTATTGAAGCGATGGGTCTGTAGTTGGAGGGGATGTCTATTGGGCCTTTGTGATCTTTCATAATTGGGGTGATTATGAACTCTCCTAGGTCCTGTGGGAGTTGTCCTTCCATTAGCGTGGTTTGTATCCAATAAATAGAGACATCTAATGGGATCACTTGTAGATTTTCATTCCCAGATTTTTGCTGTTGATCAATTCTCTGTGGTAAATGGTAAACTCTTACAAGCGGAGGCGTGGATTGTTCTGGTATATCCAAAATTTCTCTAAAGTACCTTTTAATCATCTCTATTGGAGTGACTACGGGTATCTTAGGAAAATTAAAAATGCGTAAATTGTTAGCTCTGCCCAAATTTTCCAGAGCTTCCACTTTTTTCCTCAAGAGGATTTTATCCATTATCAGGGCTTCTTGAATTTTTTTCCCGAAGTCACTTCTGTGGAAAATTTTTGTAGGTCATTTTTAAGTGTCATAGTGTCTTGTTTTAAATTTAAAAGTTCTTTTCCTTGTTCATTTAGTCTCTCTCCGTGTTTGTTAATTAGTGGGGCAATTGAATTCCCAAGTTTTACTACCAGGTCCCATAGTGCATCCAGAGTAACTTCTGGAGGTTTAGTATCCATTGGAAAAAGTACAAGTGGTGAAGAAGAACTCTCAGCTCCAGACATACCTCTTGACTGCCTCGGTCCGCCTCCACTGGAAGTCCTTCCTCAGGCATTCTCTCCGGAGGAAACACAACCTCTCCAGGAGTCTCCAGCAAGCTCTCAGAAGCCTCCCCTGGCTCAAACACCGCCTCTTCGGACGTGTTGAGCACATACGGAAAGCTCGCTCTCTGAGGCTGCGGGGGCGGGAGTCTGACATCGGGATTCAAGGTGGCGTTTAGCCCAAGGAGATCCACCATTGCGTCACTCCTCACTGGTGCCTCCTGCGGGCGAGTTCCCAGCTGTTCTGTTTCCCTCTAAAGTTGCTGTAAAAGTTCATCAATACTACCGATCGAGGGAATAGAAGAGCGTCGGGAGGCATTACCGGCGCTTCTTCCCCTCCGTTTCAGCATGGTTGCAGGAGATATTGCAGGTAAAGTTCACAGCATATGTCTCAGCAGTAAGCTGTGACGTCTATCTTGCTTGATAAAAATTTATAAACAAAGCCCTGCCAGCTGAACATCTCTTTCTCTAGTTCAGCAGCCAGAACTTTGATTTATAAGGAAGGAATAAGTTAAATATTGCAGTACTGAGGCTTGTATGGATGCTGTGGGGACAGTGGTCGTAGGGACGGGGCAGTGACGGGGGACAATTTTTTCCCAGTGTCATTCTCTAGGAGCGATTGGGAAAGTATGGTCGTAGTTTGGCCGCTATGTAGGTTGGGGTTTTGTGGTAGAAACTTTTATGTGCTATTACTAGGGCTTTGAAGGATCTGACTCAGGGGCTTCAGGGTAAAATAACATTATTTGCCGATGACGCCAAACTATGTAACATAGTATGTGAATGCAATTTGCAGGATAGTATGGCACAGGACCTGCTTACATTGGAAAGATGGTCCTCGACCTGGCAGCTGGGCTTCAACGCTAAGAAATGTAAGGTTATGCACCTCGGTAGCGGTAATCCTTGCAGAACTTACACCTTGAATGGAGAAACTTTAACTAGGACTTCAGCAGAACGAGATTTAGGAGTAATCATCAGTGCAGACATGAAAACTGCCAATCAAGTAGAGAAGGCTTCATCTAAGGCAAGGCAGATAATGGGATGTATCAATATAAGTTTTGTCAGCAGGAAGCCTGAAGTCATAATGCCATTGTACAGAACCATGGTGAGACCTCATCTGGAATACTGTGTACAATTCTGGAGGCCACATTACCGTAAAGATGTGCTCCGAGTCGAATCGGTTCAGCGGATGGCCACCAGGATGATCTCGGGCCTCAAGGGTCTCTCGTACAAAGAGACTAAACAAATTACAGCTTTACACTCTAGAGGAACGTAGGGAGAGGGGAGACATGATTGAGACATTTAAATATATCACAGGACGTATCGAGGTGGAAGATGATATCTTCTTTCTCAAAGGACCCTCAGCCACAAGAGGGCATCTGCTCAAACTCAGGGGCGGGAAATTTCATGGTGACATCAGGAAGTTTTTCTTCACAGAAAGAGTGGTTGACCGTTGGAATAAGCTTCCGGTGCAGGTGATTGAGGCCAGCAGCGTGCTGGACTTTAAGAATAAATGGGATGCCTATGTGGGATCCCTACGAGGATTGATCTGAAGAATTGGTCACTAGGTATAGACTTAAGTGGATGGGTCAGTAGAGTGGGCAGACTTGATGGGCTATAGCCCTTTTCTGCCGTCATCTTTCTGTTTCTATGACTGGTAACCAGTGCGCATCACGCTGCACTGGAGTAATAGGGTCACGGAAGTTTAAATTGTATAGAAGGTGGATCGCTGAGTTCTGTATCCATTGAAGGCGTTTCAGGTCTTTTGCGGTGAGTCTGTTTTTTTTTTTTTTTTTTAAGGATTTTATATACCGCCTATCAAGGTTATCTAAGCGGTTTTACAATCAGGTACTCAAGCATTTTCCCTCTGTTGAAGATAGTGTTGCAGTAATCCATTTTCGAGAAAACATAGGCATAGAGGAGCTGGACCAGGTATGATTTTGAAAGGCAGGGTTTGATTTTTTGAAGCTGGCAAAGGTAGTAGTAAGAAGTGGAGATCACTTGAGAGATGTGGGCTGAGAGGGATAGGTGGCTTTCTAAGGCGGTGAACCTGGTCTTTTGCTTTTAGGGTGGTGGATTCCCAGGACAGTGTTGGTCGAGTGAAGCTGGTATTCTTTTTTCTGATCCAGAGGAATTCTGTCTTTGAGGCATTTTGTTGGAGTTTATTGTCCGTCAAACATTTCTTCATGTCATCAAGAATGGCTCAGTCTATACATAGTAGGATCAACAGTTATAAGTCATCGGCATAGGAATGGATAGTGATCTTATATTTGTGGGCGATGTCGATGACTGGCTTTATGTAGAGGTTAAAGAGGAGTGGGGGAGCAGTGCGCCCTGGGGCACTCCATATTTATTTGGTTTTGGACTAGATTTGTCTTGACCTAGTAGCACAGATTGTGTTCTCTGGTGTAGGAAGGAAGTGAACCATTGAAGAGCTGAGTCTCTGATTCCTAATCCAGCGAGCCTGTCCAGGAGGAGTTGATGGTCGTTGAAATGGACCTGGTCCGGTTCTGGTCCCAATACTGCCTTGCCCACACTCTGCCGTCTCTCAGATATCTGGAGACAGTCTCTTTAAGAAGAAAGGACGCTCATGCAAAAGCTTATTCCAAAGAGATGTCCATTTATTATGAGTGCTGCATACATAGTTATAGCATTTTACATCGGTCAGTTTTTTCAGCATATGACTGTAGGAAAGACCATATTTGGTAACAGGATACATAAAAGCAGCAACAAAGAGGTAGCAAACATAAGGGGGGGTTTAGTGGGAAATTTCCATAACTATGGCATATAATACTGTCTTTTTTTGTCTAAGTACGAGCAAATGTTTCTTATCTAAATAAGAAGCGAAATCACCCACCAACTAAAACACAGGATGTGGGGGTTCAGTACATGAGGAGGAATGTCCTTGGCAAAACTAGTTAGCTTACAGAACAAAATGAGAACACAGAGCTCAGAACACAAAGAGAAAAAGACCTTGTAACTTCTTAGCAAAATGAAAACAGTTTCAGCAGTTCTTTTTTTATATGCTACACAAGCAGGAATAGAAAAACTAACAAGAAATATATGTGCCCCTTCAATCCCCTCTTACGTCATGAAAATGACATCATACGTGCACAGCATGAGCTTGGAGGGAGAGATATTCCAGATATGTCTCTCGAGGAGGGGGTTTAGGAGCAGTAATACGAGCAATACAACACATGAGCAATTTAAAAATGATATAAGCAACAAGGATGCAGATAATAATAGAGATTATGACAATAAGAAGGTCTTTTACCCATCCCTGCATCCAACTAAAGTACTGATCCCAAGGATTAGATAAACCAGAGTTACATTTGAGCTCAGCAGAGAGGTCCTCTAATTTCTGAATGGCCATAGTAACCTTACCCGTGGGACCTGTATTGTCAGGAATAAAGGTGCAACAGGATAAAGTACTGGGGATAATTTTACAGACACCCCTCTTCTCAGCAAGGATTATATCTAGGGCCATGTGGTTTTGGAAAGTCATCTGAGAAGTGGGGCCTAACTGATCAGCAATACCTTGCAAGGCGTTCCTAGTGTAGTTCACAAAGAGTTGCTGATTATAATAAATGTAATTAATCCAATCAACATTCTTATTGATAGTGAGAAGGGGAATAAGAGACTCGAACCCAGCCTTAACTTGGTCTCGGGCCTTGAATTCATCTGGGACCCTTCTTGGGACCCCTATGGCATCTATGTATACATGCAGATCAAAACTACCAAGGAGATCACGTTTATGTCAAGGCAAAGGGGAGGAGGAACCATGCAAAGAAGAAGGGTGCCCTTCAGAGAAGATATGCAGGGGCATGATAACCTTAGCTAAAGCGCACTGTCCTGTCTGTCCACTGGCTGGGTAATTTAACATGGAGCCGAAGGTCTCCACAGAGCCAGTAAATATCACCTAGGGTGAAAATCTGATGCGGCAACAGTGGAGCATACATATAACCAAGACAGAACAATAACCAGGGGGGGGGGGGAATTGCCTAAAAAATTGCCCTGCGTCAGATTAGAATTATAGATGGTAATGGCTATGTCAGGCCTTTTCTTTCCAGGCAGCAAAGGGTATTTGGAACGCCACAGCACACAAAGGGGATCGGTGGAATTAGAGGAAGTATTGGTAAATAACCCAAAAAAGCATGATTGGACACCAGGAGGGAGGTCCAAAGGTACAGTTCCTAAATGGGGTCTAGCTTGAGCACATATGTAACAATTACTCTTATTATGTTGGTCAGCAGTGAATTTCATCCATTCTAGCCAGAGGTTACGCTCTGAAAATCCTGCCTCATAGAAACATAGAATATGACAGCAGAAAAGGGCCACTGCCCATCAAATCTGCTCACGCTAATGACCCACCCTCAGAACTTCACCCCGCTAGAGATCCCACATGCATATCCCATTTCTTTTTAAAATCTAGCACGCTGCCAACCTTAATCACCTGCAGTAGAAGTTCATTCCAATGATCGACCACCCTTTCGGTGAAGAAATACTTCCTGGCGTCGCCATGAAATTGCCCGCCCTTGATTTTCAGCGGATGTCCTCTTGTGGTTGAAGGTCCTTTAAGAAAGAAGATATCGTCTTCCACCTCGATGCGGCCTGTGATATATTTAAACGTCTCAATCATGTCCCTCCTCTCTCTTCATTCCTCCAGCGAGTATAGCTGCAATTTGTTCAGTCTCTCCTCATATGGGAGGTTCTTGAGTCGCGAGACCATCCTCGTGGCCATTCATTGAACCGACTCAATTCTCCGCACATCTTTTTGATAATGTGGTCTCCAGAATTGAACACAATATTCCAGATGAGGTCTCACCATGGATCTGTATAAGGGCATTATGACTTCGTGCCTCCGGCTGACGAAACCTCTACGGATGCATCCTACCATTTGTCTAGCCTTGGATGCAGCTTTCTCCACCTGATTGGCAGTTTTCATGTCTTCACTAATGATCACTCCCAAATCACATTCTGCCTTAGTCCTAGCTAAGGTCTCACCATTTAGAGTGTAAGTTCTGCACGGGTTTCTGCTGCCAAGGTGCATGACCTTACATTTTTTAGCATTGAAGCCTAAGAGTAGGTCCTGCTCCATACTGTCGGGCAAAGCACTGTTACCCACTACATTGCTTAGTTTGGCGTCATCGGCGAATAATGTTATTTTACCTCGCAGCCCTTCTGCCAAGTCTCTTATAAAGATGTTGAATAGGATCGGGCCCAGGACCGAGCCCTGCGGCACTCCACTGATTACCTCCGTCATTTCGGAGGGGGTGCCGTTCACCACTACCCTCTGAAGCCTACCTCCAAGCCAGTTCCCAATCCATTTCGTCAATGTGTCGCCCAATCCTATAGAACTCATCTTGCTCAGCAACCTGTATGGTTCTCTGTGGAGATCTCAGACCTCATAAAAAAGAAGAAAAGAGCGTTCATCATCTACAAACAATCAGGGAAGTGAGAATCTATGGAAGACTATCTGGCCAAGTCAAAAATGGTCAAAACGAATGGAGGAGAACCTTGCGAAGAACATCAAGAAGGACCATGCGAAGAACATCAAGAAGGGCGATAAATCCTTCTTCCGGTATATTAGTGACAGAAAAAGAAACACAGATGGGATAGTACGCCTTAGGAAACCCGATGGGAACTATGTAGAATCGGACTTCGACAAAGCGAAAACTTTTAAATGAATACTTCTGCTCGGTCTTCATTTGCGAGGTGGCGGGATCCGGCCCTCAGCTGCCGACGAGGGAAAACTCGGAAGAACTGTTTCGAAATTTCGAGTTTACGCCCAGCAGTGTCTACGAGGAGCTATCAAGACTCAAGGTGAACAAAGCTATGGGACCGGACAAACTATACCTCAGGGTGCTCAGGGAGTTGAGTGACGTACTGGCGGAACCGTTATCCGCGCTCTTCAATCTTTCCCTAAGTACAGGAAGAGTCCCGTTGGATTGGAAAATGGCTAACGTCATTCCACTCCACAAAAAGGGATGCAGGACGGAGGCTGAGAATTATAGACCGGTGAGTCTCACATCAATAGTGAGTAAACTTATGGAAACACTAATCAAATGCCAATTGGATACGATCCTGAACAAGGAGAATCTACGAGATCCCCATCAACATGGTTTTACGAAGGGAAGGTCCTGCCAATCAAATCTGATCAGCTTCTTTGACAGGGTAACAAGAAAGCTGGATATAGGGAAGTCCCTGGACGTCATGTATTTGGACTTCAGCAAAGCGTTTGATAGCGTCCCACACCGCAGGTTATTGAGCAAGATGGGTTCGATGGGACTGGGTGAAACATTAACCGTTTGGGTTAGGGACTGGCTTAGAGGTAGATTTCAGAGGGTAGTGGTAAACGGTACCCTCTCCGATACGACAGAGGTGATCAGCGGAGTGCCGCAGGGCTCGGTCTTGGGCCCGATCCTATTTAACATCTTCGTAAGAGACTTGGCTGAGGGGCTTCGAGGTAAAATTACATTATTCGCCAATGACGCCAAACTATGCAACATGGTAGGCAAACGCACAACAGATCAAAGCACAGTGCCCGACAAAAGCTCAATGCCCGACAGTATGACGCAGGACCTACTCCTGCTGGAGCATTGGTCAAAGACTTGGCAACTAAGTTTCAATGCCAAAAAATGCAAGGTCATGCACCTTGGCAGCAAAAATCCATGCAGGACTTACACCCTAAATGGTGAGATCCTAGCAAGGACTGTAGCAGAACATGACTTAGGGGTGATCATTAGCGAAGACATGAAGACTGCCAATCAAGTGGAGAAAGCTTCATTCAGGGCTGTATCCGTAGAAGTTTCGTCAGCCATAAACCTGAGGTCATAATACCGTTGTACAGATCCATGGTGAGACCCCATCTGGAATACTGTGTACAATTCTGGAGGCCGCATTATCAAAAAGATGTGTGGAGAGTTGAGTTGGTTCAGCAAATGGCCACCAGGATGGTCTCAGGACTCAAGGATCTCCCGTATGAGGAACGACTGGGTAAGTTGCAGCTGTACTCACTCGAGAAACGCAGAGAGAGGGGAAACATGATCGAGACATTCAAATATGTCACAGGCCGTATCGTGGTGGAAGAGGATCTCTTTTTCCTTAAAGGACCCACGGCAACAAGAGGGCATCCGTTGAAAATCAGGGGTGGGAAATTTCATGGCGACACCAAAAAATATTTCTTCACCGACAGGGTGGTTGATCGCTGGAATAATCTTCCACAACAGGTAATTGAGGCAAGCAGCGTGCCAGATTTTAAGAAAAGATGGGATTGGCATGTGGGATCTCTTCATGGAGGTAGTTAGGGGGTGGAACATTAGTGTGGGCAGACTAGATGGGCCGTGGCCCTTTTCTGCCGTCAAGTTCTATGTTTCTATCCTAGGGTGGATTCCGTCCGGGCCCGGTGATTTGTTGGTTTTTAATTTTTCTAACTGCCTACGTACGTCTTCAAGGCTTACATCCATGGATGTTATTTTATTTGTTTGGTCTCCTTCGAAGATTTGCTCAGGTTCTGGTATGTTGGATGTGGCCTCTTTTGTAAATACAGACGAAAAGAACATGTTTAGTCTTTCCGCCACTTCTCTCTCCTCCTTCACCACTCCCTTCCTGTCTCCGTCGTCCAGCGGTCCCACCTATTCCCTAGCCGGCTGCTTCCTTTTAACATATCTGAAGAAAGGTTTGAAATTTTGTGCTTCCTTGGCTAGACTTTCTTCATTATCTTTTTGGCTTTTCTGACCACATGGTGACATTCTTTTTGATACTTCCTGAACTCTTTCCAGTTCTCCTCAGTTTTGCCTTTTTTCCATTTCCTGAATGAATTAAAGCAAGAAATTAGTTCTTCTAAACTTCATTTTGAAAATATTGATAAAGATTTGACAGAAATACAGCTAGGTCAAGAAGCTTTGATTAAAGATAATGTATATTTACAAAGGAAAGCGGAAACATTGGAGAATAATTTTCGTAGTAATAATTTGCGGTTTTTAAACTTCACCGCAGGTATATGCAGGAACACTTTGGAAGTCTTGAGGGTACCTGAAAAGTCAATTCCCCCTTTTGTACAGATTTACTACATGTGTACTTTACTACTGTGTTTCCCCGAAAATAAGACAGTATCTTATATTTAGGCCCAAAAAACACACAAGGTCTTATTTTTGTGGTATGTACATGATCATCTCTCCCTTCTTCTCCTTCACTCCAATTCTTCCTCTTTCCTTTTTCTCCCCCACATGTGCAGCATCTTTCTTTCCTTCCCTCCCTCTTATCCCTCGTGCAGCAGGACCCTTGCCCCGCTTCCCTTCCCTCCTATCTCTTGTGCAGCAGAACCCTTCAGTGAGCACCCCCTCCCGCCGCGCAGCTGAACCCCGCTGACCGCAAGTGAGCCCTAATACCTCCCTAAGCAGCGTCTGGCCGGAAGCACTCTAAACAGGCTGCTTCAGCCTTGTCCGCCCATGAATTCACTCTGCCGCGTTACTGATCAGCCTAAGATATCCATGTAAATGTATAATTAAATATCATTCTGTAAAATATGTGTTTTTGAACCTTCACAGTTGACAGTTTTCCTATCTATGAAATGCCTTGAGGGATAAAGTATGTAGAACTCGTATTAATAGAACATGTCTCTCTTGTAGGCTTGAATAGATCTACTTTTTCCTTCCTTTTCTTTTTGTGTATCTAGAATATTCTAGAAGTACTTTTAACCACTTGTAGTATTCTTGGATTCTAATGTAGACTTAAGAAGGATACGTCAATATTTCTTTCTGATGTTTTATTTCTTTAACTGTATTCTTTCTGTACAAGATGATAAATAATGGAAACTTGACAAAGATTTTTAAAAAAACCACTTCTGTGTCAGATTAACAGATAATAGCCTAAACAGCTTTTCACAAATAATTCAAGTTTCAAGTTTATTCAAAATTTGTTATACACGCAATAGCAAATACTTCAATGCGTATGACAATCATATTCCAATGCAATTTATAAATAAAAGTAAAAACAGGGTTTAATAAAAACCACACATACTTTAAAACTGTGACACTGGTTTAACTACAATGCATAATAAAATAAAGAGAACATAGGGGTTAAGGCAATAGGATAGGGAATTGTTACCCACTCAATTTTCATTGAAAGGATTTTAGCTCAGTTGAAAGCGTCCTTAAAGAGGCAGCTTTTTAAAAGACCTTTGAACTTACTAAGTGATTTTTCTTCTCCAATATAAATTGGAAGCGAGTTCCAAGTTTGAGGTGCCGTAACAGAGAAGATCGTATCCCTCCGCGTGTAAATGAATCTTAATGAAGGGACTGAGAGGAGAGATTTCTCCTCAGATCTTAAAGATCTTGTAGGAGCATATGGGATTAGGAGTCTAAGAATGCAGGAGCGTTGTTCGTTAATGTTTTATGTGTCAGTAGTGCTATTTTATAGATGATTCTTTAGTTTATAGGTAACCAATGTGCTTCTTTTAAGAGGGGAGTGACATAATCAAATTTTTTCTTTTTGGTAATTATTTTTATTGCAGTGTTTTGTATTATTTGTAATCTGCATATTTCTTTTAATGTTATTCCAACTTTGAGCAAACAGCTTTAACCATTTTTCCTTCAAAAATGTTCTGCAATTTTAAAGAAACCAATGATATTCATTTTTATAACTTACATCAAGTGCATCAAAAAGTAACACCATTTTGACTTAAATACATCACTTGAAACACTACAATTCTTTAAATTACATAGAATTACCCTTTCCCTCCCTTCCCTTGAATACCTCATAACGCATATACCATATAATATAGTCCCCCCTCGCCCCACCCCACTTTCATTTGTACTAACCAGGGAAATGATATTTATTCTTTGTAATAATTTGTTATTGGCCCCCACACATCTTGAAATTTATTAAAATTTCCTTTATGAATAGCTAATGTTCTTTCCATTTTATAAATATAATTCCACCAAAAACTGTAGTTTAATCTATTCCAATTTTTCCAATTACAAGTTATTTGTTGTATGGCGACTCCCAGTGGTGTACCTAGCATATGGGACACCTGGGGCCCATCATTTTTTGGCACCCCCCCATCTGTACGAAAAACATGATTTTTAGTAACAAGCCACACGTTACACATGAGTACCTAGGAAAAGGCAGCATCTTTCATATGCAGTGAGCAGTAGAACATCAATACACCCATTGTAAAACTAAACAAACCAGACTAGTACAGATCAATCCTACACCGTCAATCCTAACAGAAAACCATGTCTTTCGAACACACAGAACACAGAAAATACCTTCGCCTAGTATGGAATATGTCATCACAAACTAACCCCTCCCCCTTTTACAAATCTGTAGTGTGGATTTTAGCCATGGTGGTAACAGCTCTGATGCTCATAGAATTCTGAGCATCAGAGCTGCTACTACCATGGCTGGCACTAAAAACGCTCCACAGTTTTGTAAAAGGGGGGATAAAATAGAAATACATAGACAAAGGTTAAATTGAACCAGCAAGAAGCTGGACTCTGCAAACAATGCAACACCACAGAAACAGTGACACATGTCTCCTTAAAGCAATAAATAAATAGAAATGTTTTTTCTACCTTTGTGTTCTGTGGTTTCTGCTTTCCTCATCTTCTTGTTACTCTCTTCCTTCCATGCACTGTCTGCCATCTCTCTGCCCCTATATGGCATCTTCTCTCCTTCTAGGCCCTTTCCTGAAACTGTATGCCTCCCCCTTCTATCTCTCCTTTCACCCCCATTGGTCTGGCATCTCTCTCCTCTCCTTCCCTCTCCCACACCTCTCTTCTGCAATCCCTTTCTTCCCTCATTTTCCTTTTCAATTTATTTTCTGCATCCATCTAGATTACGTTCTTACTACCCTCTCATCAATTTCCTTTTTTACTATCTACCTACAGCTCGCCACCTCTTTCCCTCACCCCCTCCAGTATTTCCCTAACTCAATCCTTTTCCCTCATCATGTGCCCTCCTTTTATTTATCCCCTCCTTCCATCCTCTGCCCTCTTCTCTCTCTCCCTTCTCTCCACTTCCATCATCTGCCCCTTCTCTTTCCCCCACTTCCATTATCTGCCCTCTTCTCTCTCCCCACTTCCATCATCTGCCCCTTCTCTATCTTTCCCCCCACTTCCATCATCTGCCCTCTTCTCTCTCCCCCTTCTCTCCACTTCCATCATCTGCCCCTTCTCTCTCTTTCCCCCCTCCATCATCTGCCCATTCTCTCTTTCCTCCTACTTCCATCATCTGCCCTCTTCTCTCTCCCCCTTCTCTCCAGTTCCATCATCTGCCCCTTCTCTCTCTTCCCCCCTCCTTTCATCATCTGCCCTCTTCTCTCCCCCCACTTCCATCATCTGCCCTCTTCTCTTTCCCCCTTCTCTCCACTTCCATCATCTGCCCCTTCTCTCTCTTTCCCCCCTCCTTCCATCATCTGCCCTCTTCTCTCTCTCCACTTCCATCATCTGCCCCTTCTCTCTCTTTCCCCCACTTCTATCATCTGTCCCCTTCTCTCTTCCCACTTCCATCATCTGCCCCTTCTCTCTCTTTCCCCCACTTCCATCATCTGTCCTCTTCTCTCTCCCCCTTCTCTCCACTTCCATCATCTGCCCCTTCTCTCTCTTTCCCCTCTCCTTCCATCATCTGCCTTCTTCTCTCTCCCCACTTCCATCATCTGCCCCTTCTCCCCACTTCCATCATCTGTCCCCTTCTCTCAATCTCTCCATCCACCACAGGCCCATCTTTCTCCCTCACCTTTCCGATTTTGGCAACAAGATCGGCAAGGCCCCCCCCTCACGATGGCACTGAGCGGCATCGGCGCCCCCTCTCCGCGACGGCACTGAGTGGCATTGGCGCCCCCCCCCCTCTGCAACAGCACTCAGCGGCATCAGCGCCCCCCCTGCCCTGTGACAGAACTCAAGTTCGGCCTCTTTCTCCTGGCATCAGCAGAACTTCAGATCGGCAACAGGTGCTCAGTCAAAAGCTTCCCCTGACTGAACTGCCTGGGCGGAAACAGGAAGCTGAGTCAGGGGAAGCTTTTGACTGAGCACCTGTTGCCGATCTGAAGTTCTGCTGATGCCGGGAGAAGGAGGCCGAACTTGAGTGCTGTCGTGGGGCAGGGGAGGCGCCGATGCTGCTGAGCGCCGTCGCAGCCCAGGAATTTTCCGGACCTGTCCAGCTGTGCACCCCCCATAAGGCTGCACCCGGGGTGGACCTCCCCCCCGCCTCCCCCTTGGTACGCCACTGGCGACTCCTGTTAAAATAAGTAAGAGTTTTTATTTTTGGAAGATATTAGGCTCTTAACCCTCATAGACATACCACTGTATCATACGATAATGCCACATGATTTTCTAATAAACTATTAATTTGGCCCCAAATTGATTTCCAAAAATCCATAATAAATGGACACTAGAACAATAAAGATCTAAAGTCCCTGCTTCAAGATGACAATGCCAACATCTATCCAACTTAGAGCAATCTAATTTTTTTTAAACGAACAGGGGTCCAGAATGCTCTATGCCAGTGTTTTTCAACCTTTTTACACCCGTGGACCGGCAGAAATAAAAGAATTATTTTGTGGACCAGCAAACTACTAGGACTAAAATTTAAAAACCCATTTCCTCCCCATCTCCTCGAGTTCGGTCACCTCAGTAACTATAGAAAAATAGACAAATATAGTGCAAAATATAGACAGCAGATATAAATTCTCAAAACTGACATGTTTTGATCACTAAATTGAAAATAAAATCATTTTTCCTACCTTTGCTGTCTGGTGATTTCATGAGTCTCTGGTTGTGTTTCCTTCTGTCTGTGTATCCTTTCTTTCATTTCTTTCTTTCTGCACTCAGGCACAAGAATTGTCCCTTTCTATTCCCTCCCTCTTTCCTTCCTATGTCCTGAGTGCCCCCGGTGCCTCCTTCCCATGTCTTTAGTACCCCCAGTGCCTCCTTCCCATGTCCTTAGTGCTCTATGCAACAGAAAAAAAACATGTTTGTCTCATAGATGCAGACATTGTGTATCTCATCCTCCAAGACCAAATTCGTGGCCATTGAGACGCAGTAATTTGATGCTTAATCTCAATGCTCCAAATGTCTCTTAGGCCAGTCTTTGTTTTTTTATTCACAAATCCAGATATTAATTTGTACCACTGAGTGGCCTGGTGTCCCAGAAAATCCACCTGAAAGCATAAGAACTCTAAGCTATATTGATTATTAAGATTTTTCCATTTAGGGAACCAAAAAAACCCCCATAAAAAACTCTGTGGAGTGACGATGTTCCTAAATGGACTTTATTTGAAAGTGTCAAAGTTCCAAAGGTATACTGAAATCATCCACATAAGAGCCTTAAAGGACCTAGGGATACAGGACCCAACACGGTCCGCGTTTCGACAAAAAGTCTTCTTGAGGGGTACATTAAGAATGCATGTAAGTTATGAATAGTAGTGGTGATAAGATGTGAAACTGTGAATGATATCTGATATGCAAAGAGTATGAAATATATGTGATAAAGGACACAGTGATGTAAATGGTACTAATAAAAATGAGCTGGTGAAAAAAGTGATAAATATCATAAATATGTGAAAACAGAAAATATTTGAGTCTATGCAAAATGCAGAGTGAAGTGAAAAACTTAATTGTATTATAAAAATGGTGGACGTGCGAAGACCATGCTAAACAAATGATCTGTGAATACTTGTGTTTAAACAAGCTAGAAAGACACAAAGGGAACTATATAGGACAAAAAATGAATGAGGAATACATATAGGGGTCCTATAAAGGTGAGTACGTGGGAAACTAAAATAATACTGAATTTAAAATTTCAGGAGTTAAAACCATATATAAAACTCCCTACCTGAATGGCCTGCTTCAGTTGCATCCATCTCAAATTTTGTGATTTATTAAGGCCATATTTATGTTGCAACCGTGAAAACTCAAGTAGTTTACCATTAGAAATAACATCTTCTAATACACGTATTCCTGCAATCATCCAATGCTTCCAGATGACCTTATATCCGCCAATTTGAATCTTGGAGTTCAGCCATATAGTTTGATTTGTTGATCTGTGAATTGGAATAGGTGATAAATTACTCACATATCTTATTGTTTTCCATGTGTCTATAAATAATCTATTTTTTAAATATAATCTAGGCATTTTGATACTAAGTAAATATCATAACCGCAGAGGAAACATGAGGCGCCATTCCAACCATAACCAATCCGGGATATTATCAACAGGCTTTGAGAGGATCCAATACATACCCTGGCGCATAATATAGGCTTGGTGATACCTATAAAAGTTTGGAAAATTTACCCCACCTTCTGTAATCGGTTTTTGTAGAGATACTAAAGCAATTCTAGCCTTTTTGCCCAGCCAAATAAATTTTGTAAGAATAAAATTTAACTTTTTATAAAAGGACCCCTGAAAATAAACTGGTAACATACTCATTAGATAACAAACCACAGGCAAAATCATCATTTTAATAGTTTGGACTCTCCCCCACCAAGACAGATGTAAAGGATTCCATTGCTCACACATTTCTGTTACTTTCTGTAATAAAAATTTTTCATTTACTTTCATTGTTTCTTCCGTGTTTTTTATCCAAATGCCTAAATATTTTATTCCATCCTCTTTCCATAGAAAGGGAAATGTTTCAAATAAACCTTTTGTGCAATGGACATTAAGTGAAAGAACTTCTTATTTACTCCAATTTATCTTGTACCCTGAAAATTTTCCAAATTTTTCTATTAATTCTAGTAGGCTTGGAATGGTTGTTTTCGGATTTCTCAAATGAAGCAATATATTATCTGCATAAGCAGAAACTTTATATTCCCGATCTGAATAAGGATTACCCTGTATCTCCTTCGCTTGCTGAATAGCTAATAACAAGGGTTCTAATACAATATCAAAAAGCAAAGGAGACAAAGGACAGCCTTGTCTAACCCCCATCTGCAAACTAAAACGCTCTGAGAAATTATTATTAATATACAATCTAGCAGCAGGGGAGCTATACAATGTTTGGATCATTTGTATAAATCCTGAACCTATACCAAACCATTCCATTGCTTGATACATGAAGGCCCATTCTATCCGATCAAAGGCCTTCTCTGCGTCCAAGGATACAGAAAAGGCTGGATCATTCATGGCTTTTGTTAAATTTAACATATGAAAAGCCAATCTGGAGTTATTAGAGGAATGTCTCTGAGCAACAAATCCTGTTTGGTGCATACCAATAATAAAAGGGAGAGCCTTGGCCAAGCGTAAAGCCAATGTTTTAGCTAGCAGTTTGCCATCTACATTAATTAAGGAAATAGGCCTATAATTTGAAACCAATGCGGGATCTTTATTTGGCTTTGGCAAAACTATAGTAACAGATTCTGCCATAATACCTATGATGCAACCATTAGTTAGTTGGATCTGATATAAATTTAACAAATAAGGTAATAGGATATTTTGAAATGATTTATAAAACTCTACTGTGAAACCATCACCACCTTGAGCGGATCCAACTCTAAAGGACTTCAACGCTGTTCGCAACTCTTTTAGAGATATTGGCTTTTCTAAGCATTCTTTTATATGCTCAGGAATTTTTGATCCCTTAATTAATTTTAAAAATTCTAAACCATCTTTTTCTTTATCTAAATAAGGCTCAGAAGAATACAGGTCTTTATAAAAATTTAAAAATTGTTTTAAAATCAGTCCAATTTGAGAATGAGTATTCCCTTTTTCATCTTTTACTGCCACTATTTTTGTTTTTTTGCTTTTAGATAATTTGCCAATAATCTTCCCGCCTTATTTGAGTTTCCATAATACAATGCCTGTTGAGAAAATAAGTCTTTTCTAATCATTTTAGAAGAAATTTCATTATATTTCCCTTTAGCTTTCAAAAGATCCTGTAGTGTAGAGCACTGTTCTTCAACCTCCGGTCTGTGGACGGGTGTCGGTCCGCAGAAAATTCCTGCCAGTTCGCGCAGGACCAGCAAGATCGACAGCTGAAGTCCGCGCAGGGCTGGCAAGATCGACAGCTGAAGTCCACGCAGGGCCGGAGAGATCACGGAGAGCCTCCGACAGTGTGCTTTCTCCCCTCCCAGCGGCTCTCCTTACTTACCAGCGCAACGATTTAGGATAGCAGCCTTGGGGCTTTTGCTGAGTCGCGGCCGCCTATGATGATAAAACTTCCTCTTTCCTCAGAGGCGGCGCGACCCAACAAAGGACCCGAGGCTGCCTTCCTGAATTGCTGCACTGGTAAGTAAGGAGAGCTGATGGGAGGGGAGAAAGACACTGTTAGAGGCTGGAAAGCTGCTGGGCATGGTATAAAAAAAAAAAGGGACAGCTGCTACTGGACCTGGAGGGAAGGATAAGGAAAGATGCTACTGGGAGGGGAGGAGGGAAAGGAGGCTGGAAGCTGCTGGGCAAGGGAAAAAAGGGACAGCTGCTACTAGACCTAGAGAAGGAGGAGAGATGCTGCTGGAAGGGGAGGAGGGAAAGGAGTCTGGGAAGCTGCCGGGCAAGGGAAAAAATGGACAGCTGCTACTGGGCCTGGAGGGAAGGATAAGGAGAGATGCTGCTGGGAGGGAAGGAGGGAAAAAAGTCTGGGAAGCTGCTGAGCAAGGGGAAAAAAAGGGACAGCTACTACTGGACCTGGAGGGAGGGAGAAGGAGAGATGCTGCTGGGAGGTGAGGAGGGAAAGGAGTCTGGAAAGCTGCTGGGCAAGGGGAGAAAAGGGACAGCTGCTACTGGACCTGGAGGGAAGGAGAAGTAGAGATGCTGATGAGAGGGGAAGAGGGAAAGGGAATGGAGTTACTGCTGGACAGGTGGAGGAGGGTAGGGAGAAGAAAAAAGTAAGGAAACAGCTGGCAGGGAGATTAGAGGAGGGGAAGGGGAGAGACAGGAATGAGATGGGAAGGGGGGTCAGCAGAGAAATTGAGAGGGATAAAGATGCTAGATCTGGTGTAGGAGAGATAAAAATGAAGAGAGCAGTGAAGCTGGAATGAATCATGTAAAAAGGAGGGGCATAGGCTGGATGGAAAGGGGAGAGGGGCATAGAAAGAAGACAAATACCATATGGAAGGGGGAGAGGTCAGACAGTAGATGGAAGGGGCAGATGCTGGACTGAAGAGGCAGAGAGGGCGGACGCTGAAAGGGAGAGAATGAAAAGAAGATGAAAGCAGAAACCAGAGACAACAAAAGGTAGAAACAAATAATTTTATTTCTATTTTGTGATTAGAATATATCAGATTTGAAATATATATCCTGCTAGAGCTGGAGACATAAATGGGGACTGCAAAGTCCAGGCAGTGGCTTAGGGCTCTCTCTGACCAGGGGGGAAGTTGCCCTAGTTGCACTTCCCTAACCCTATTCCTGCTATGTGTGACTGCGGTATTCTGTTAGCATGATATTTCTGTGTAGCATTCTGTAATAATTTGGCTCATTGAGTTTTCGTGATAGTAGAGGGGATATATGTGAATGGGAGGGGGGCAGGGGTTTTGTTGATCCTTGCTCTGTATTATTTGTATTTATAAAATGACAATTGTACAGAATATCGTTTCCTTTTATACTTTAATAAAATACATTCAATATAAAATCATAACTGAGGCTTGTGTGGATGGGATCAGATGTTTTGCAAGCACTGAGCTCATGGAGATGGGGCGGAAAGCGAAGTTACTTACCTGTAACGGGAGTTCTCTGTGGACAGCAGGATAAGTCAGCCACACTTTTGGTGACGTCATCTACGTCCCCAATTCGGATTTGCTCTCCCAGAGCTCAGGTGAGGCTTTGGGAGCCTCATCTGAGCATGTGCAGGTAGCCCTATATATACCTCACTAATCCAGTGATTTCCCTAGCTTGAGTCTTATTGCAGTATCACCCCTTAGGGGAGGAGGGAGGGTCAGTGTGGCTGACTTATCCTGCTGTCCACAGAGAACTCCCGTTACAGGTAAGTAACTTTGCTTTCTCCATGGACAAGCAGTATAAGTCAGCCCCACTTTTGGTGACTCTCCAGCTGCGGGGGGGCAGAGGGTGTAAGAGGACGGGGTCCCCATCAGGGTATGGTCCCCTCTGCGTCTCCGCTACCTTGCTGCGGTAGGGTGAGGCTGCATAAGAGCCAGGTGAGGGACAGGTATAAAACCCCAATTACTGAGGCCAGTCAGAGGTTATGTGTTGTAAACAATAGGAACTTTATTTTGGTCCTCAGAACTGGACCGACACTTTCTTTCTTACCAACATGGCAGAGTATGTATCTCAATAACAGATGCAATTATAACAAATAACTGTGCAAATTGTGCTAACATGTGCAAACAGTGCAAATTGTGCCAACATGGCAGAATATAATCTGTTAACAGTCTGTTCTATCTGATTCAGGCTCATAGTCCTGTTCAGCTAGTTCAGGTATTGGTGTCCTTAGCTGTGTCTGTTTTGATCCCCCAATCTTAATATGTTGAGGCCAAAGTCATTGGAGGTCTGTAGCGGGCGATCCAGACAATAGTGTCTGGTGAAGGTGTGTGGGGTAGACCATGTGGCTGCTCTGCAAATGTCCTGGAGTGGCGTGTTGCTGAGGTTTGCCAAAGTAGCAGCCATGGCTCTTAGTTGGTGTGCTGTGGCCTTTCCTTCAAGGGACACTCCCTCCTGCTCGTAGCAGAAGGCAATGCAGTTTGAGATCCAGTTGGATATAGTGCGTTTCCCCACTGGTGATCCCGGTTTGTTGGGATCAAAGGAGACGAATAGTTGTACTGCCTTCCGCCAGGGTTGTGTTTGCTGAATGTATAGGCGGAGTGCAAGGGTGCAGTCCAAAGTGTGTAGGAGTTGTTCCGTGCTATTGGTATGTGGTCCCGGGTAGAAGGAGGGAAGTACTATTGCTTGGTTTATGTGGAAAGGTGAGACTACCTTTGGTAGGAACTTTGGGTGAGTTCTCAGCACTGCATGATCATGAAGGATCTGTGTGTAAGGTGGGTATGTCACCAGGGTCTGTAGCTCGCTAATGCGTCTTGCTGATGTGATGGCGATGAGAAAAGCTACTTTCCAGGTGAGGAATTTGATTGGCACCTCCTCCAATGGCTCGAAGGGGTGCGCTGTTAACCTGTGGAGGATGATGCCCAGGTCCCATGCAGGTGGCGGGCGGCGCACTGGGGGGTGCAGGTTTGTAAGCCCTTTCATGAACCTGGACACTAGCGGGTGTGTGGCTAGAGTCCTGTCCTCGATGCGGTTGTGGAACGCTGAGATAGCGCTCAGGTGGACCCTTATGGAGGATGTTCTGAGGCCCGTCTTGGATAGGTCAAGTAGGTATTGGAGTACTGTTGGGACCTGGCAGTTCAGTGGGTCTTCTCCTTTTGAAACACACCAAATGTGGAATCTTTTCCACTTGAGCCTGTATGATTTTCTAGTTGACGGGCGTCTGGCTGCTAGTAGTACTTCAGTCACCCCTGTTGACATGTGTAAAGGGTACAGGATTAGCCTTTCAACATCCATGCTGTAAGTGTTAGAGTTTTCAGACTGGGGTGCAAAGTTTGTCCCTGGTCCTGGGTGATCAGGTCCGGTAGCAGTGGTAGGCTGATCGGCGGCCGTGTCGATAGCCGATGTAGGAAGGGGAACCACACTTGTCTCGGCCAGTAGGGCACGATGAAGATCACTGAGGCTTCCTCCTGCCTGATCTTCTGGAGCGCTCTGTGGATAAGTGGTATGGGGGGAAAGGCGTAGAGTAGGTGTTTTCCTCAATGTATGGCAAAAGCGTCCCTGGTTTGGCTGTAATGTGCTGGTCTTTTGGAACAGAATTGTGGGTACTTTTTGTTGTCCTCTGTTGCAAAGAGGTCTCTTGTTGGGAGGCCACACTTGTGGAAGAGGACCTGGGTTACTTCCGGGTGGAGGGACCATTTGTGGGGGTCCAGCTTTCTGCTGAGGCTGTCTGCCAGGGCGTTGTTCTGGCCCGGGAGGTAGGTGGCCTGGATGAGAGTGTTGGATTGCTAAAGCGAATATCCAGATTTTGTGGGCCTCTCTGCAGAGGGTGAGTGAGCCCGTGCCTCCCTGCTTGTTGATATAGAACATTGCCACCTGGTTGTCTGTCTGAATCAGTAAGGTCTTGTTGGAGATCCAGGGGGCAAAGGCTTGTAGGGCATTCCCAATTGCCCTGAGTTCTAGCAGGTTGATGTGTTGTTTGGCCTCGGATGGGGACCAGGGGCCCTTGGTTCTCAGGTGGAGGAGGTGGGTTCCCCACCCCTGCTTTGAGGCATCTGTGGTGAGTGTCAGTTGGTGTTGTGGCTGCTGGAAGAGCCTGCCCTTGAACAAATTCTGCTGCTGTGTCCACCACTCGAGGCTGTTGCAGATTTTCTGGTCCATTATGATTCTGTGGGACAGAGGCTGTATGTGTTGGTTCCAATTTTTTCTGAGGAACCATTGCAGGGGTCGCATGTGGAGCTTGGCGAGCAGGACAACGTGTATGGTGGCTGCTTGATGTCCCAGGAGACGTAGTATCGTTCTGGCTGTGACTGTACGTGTCTCTGATATTTTCTGAGTTAATTTTTGTATTGCTGTTCCCCTTGAGCGGGGCAGAAAGGCTGCGTTCTGGGGTGTGCAAATTCTTGCCCCTACAAACTCTATTGATTGTGTTGGTTGTAGTATGGATTTTTTGATGTTTACGATGAACTCCAGGGATTGCAGGAGTGACATCGTCGTATTTACTGCTGTTGCCTGGGCTGATGGACCCACCAGTAGCCAGTCGTCCAGGTAGGGGAACACACATATGGCGTTCTTGCGGAGGTGGGCCGCTGCTACGGCGACGCATTTTGTAAAGACTCTCGGTGCAGATGAGAGTCCGAAGGGCAGGATCCGGTATTGGAAGTGCTGGTTTAGGGTCCTGAATCGTAGAAATTTTCTTTGGGAGTGATGCATAGGGATGTAGGAATATGCATCTTGAAGGTCCAGTGAGGCCAGCCAGTCGTCTTTTTGAATTAATGGAAGGATTGTCCCTAGGGAGTGCATCCGAAATTTTTCCCTGACTACGTGTTTGTTCAGTCCTCGTAGGTCTAGGATGGGTCTGAACCCTCCCGTCTTCTTGGGGATGAGAAAATAACGGGAATAGAATCCCTGGTTGTGCTGTGACCTGGGTACTGGCTCTATTGCTCTTGCTTGGAGGAGAGCTTTTATCTCTCTGGAGATGAGTTCTGGCTGCGGTTCCTTGCAGTTTCCTTTTGGTGGGTTGGACGGTGGGTAGGTGCGGAATCTGATGCAGTATCCATTTTTTATGATTCGCAGCACCCATTTGTCTGTGGTTGTCCTTTCCCAGGTCTTGTGGAAAGCAGAGAGGCGGCCCCCTACTGGGGTGGGGGGCTTTGTTGATGAGTCAAAAACTGGGCCACGCTTTCGTACCGGTGGAAGTGGCTGGCTTGTGCTGCTTTCGTTCCCTTTGGCACTGCCTTTGCTGGTAAGGGGCGCTGGGTTGTTGTGTCTTTTGTCTGTATGACGGCCACCTGGTCTGGTTGTCATACCGCCTTCCATTGGTGTTGTGTCGGCGGTACTGGTTGATGTTGTGCCGTCTTGTTGTTGCGGCTTTTACAAGGCCATCTGAAGAGAGGGTTTGGAGAGTAGTGCAATGCTTTTTCATTTTGTCTACTGCTTCTGTCACTTTGTCTCCGAATAAGTTCTCCCCTGAGCATGGCATGTCTGCGATACTCTCATGGGTGTCCTCTCGGAGCCCCGAGGCTCGTAGCCATGCCAGACGTCTGGCTGCTATGGCTACTCCAGCTGTGCAGGTCGAAGTTTCGAATGCGTCAAAGGTTGCTTTTATCATATGTTTTCCGCATTCTTCCATATCCTGCAGTATGTGAGTTATGCAGGCTTTTCCCTCCGGGTGTAGTGTGTCTAGGGTTTCCTCTACTTTCCTACGGAGGGTATCGTTGTACAGGGTAAGGTGGAATAGATGAGTATCAATTCTTGTATTTAACATGGAGCCATGGTAGACCTTTTTAGCAGTGGAATCCAGGGTCCTGTGTTCCTTGCCCGGGGGGTCGTTGGCATGAGGGCGGTTGCTCTTAGCCTTTTTGAGTGCAGATTCTACTATGATAGATTGGTGAGGGAGCTGTGGTTTGTCAAAGCCTGGTGCCTCACTGATCTGGTATTTTTGGTCTAGTTTCTTGGACACAGCGGTGCCTGACATTGGGGTCTTCCAGATCTCGTCCCGGCGATCTAGTAGTATCTTGTAAGCTGGTAGTGCCGCTGTGGCTTTTTGCACTTTCAGGTATTTTAGCAGTCCTGGTGCTTCGTCTGTCGCTTCTGGCTCTTGTTTTGGAGTGAGTGCTAGTGTGGACGCTACCTTCTGGAGGAACTTCGGGTAGGTTAGGTCCTCCGCAGGAGTGTCAGACTGTGTTGTACCCGAAGCAGGCTCTGTGTCTGGGGTCTCCTGGGTTGCCCCTTGTTGAAGCATAGCTTTGCTGGTAGCGCCCACTGCGGTCGGAGGTATAGCCGTCGGAAGCTAGAGTGTGTGCCGCGGCTGTCTCTGTTCCATGGCTCCAATCAGTCGGTGGCTGCAGTGTCTGCTCTGCGTTCAGCGCTGGGCTTTGTCTCTGCGCCCTTTGCTCGGCGAGTTGTTATGCGATGAATCTGTTGAAGAGTTCAAGCAGACCATGGTCAGCGATAGTGGCGGATGTGTGTGGGTAACCCTCCGACTGGTGGGGGTTGCCCCTGGCCTCTTGCCCTGCTGATCTTCTGTGTCTTCGCCGTTTTGGTGAGGCAGCTGAGGAGGAGGAGGAAGAACTTGCTCTGTATCTCCTTCTTCTTCCCTCCTTGCAGGTCTGAATGTGCTGGATCCTGTGAGGCATGTCGTCCTGTCCCTTTGAGTGGGCAGAGGATGGATCCATGCTTGCAAAAGCACTATCTGTAGTCAGGTTTGCCTTTTTCTGTGGCTGTGCCTTTAAGGGGGCGGAGCTTGGCACGCTGACGTCATCCTGAGATCGAGTCGAAGCCACTGGAGTCCTGGGGCTGCAGGCAGCATGGCGTCGAGCAGAGTCAGAGTCGACCTGCCTCTCTGCTTGTGAAATGGCTGACGGAGGGGATAGGAGACCCTCGGCCATTTTTGCCACTGTCTGTGCCTCTGCATTCAACCCGGGCCTTGGAGCAGCCGACGGGGAATGTCTCATTAAGCCAGAGAGTTTTAAAAGCAGCCTGCTCTGCTGTTGCTGGGTTTCTTTAGTTAGCAGGTAAGCAGGGTTTGCTGCAGCTGCCGATTGGGCTCCCCGG
Organism: Geotrypetes seraphini; assembly: GCF_902459505.1. Lineage (NCBI taxonomy): Eukaryota > Metazoa > Chordata > Amphibia > Gymnophiona > Dermophiidae > Geotrypetes > Geotrypetes seraphini. The sequence goes on from NC_047086.1 coordinate 408,835,216, forward strand.
GGGGCTTTTCCGGCATCGGGTGTGCCGATGGTGTCTTCCCTGCTGCTGGTGGGGATTTTTTTTCCCCTTCTGCTTGTCTTCCCCCAGGTTCTGAAGCGTATGCAGACGATTTTTGCGGGCTCTCGGGGACATCTTGAGGCACTGAGGGCAGGCAGCCATGAGGTGAGCCTCTCCTAGGCATTGGACACACACCTCGTGGGGGTCCGTGGAGCTCATCTTGCAGGTCGGGCACTTCTTGAATCCCAGTTTTGCAGTGATTTTTTCTGCTTCCATTGCCCTTTTCTTCTGGTTTCTTGGTCTTCTTTTTTTTTTTTTTGGAGAGCTGTGATCCGGCCGTTGGGAGGGCGGATGAATTAAACTGGATTAGTGAGGGTAAGCACAGGTATATATAGGGCTACCTGCACATGCTCAGATGAGGCTCCCAAAGCCTCACCTGAGCTCTGGGAGAGCAAATCCAAATTGGGGACGTAGATGGCGTCACCTAAAGTGGGGCTGACTTATACTGCTTGTCCATGGAGAAATGGGATGTCTTCTTTGATCCTCCCCAATTGACGACTTTCCTGTCCTTGTCCTGACTAGAGAAGGAGAGTGCTAAATAGATTAGAGGCCCTTACTCTCTGATAGCTTATAATTCTATAAAGATTGTTTCTTTTTGATGTACTCGCATTTGATTTACATCTTGGATCCATTTGAGGACTTAAGAAGATTTATGTTAGGTTATTTTAATTGCTTGTTTAATTTTCTTCTGATAATTATCTTTTCATGAATCATCTTTCTGTACAAGTTTATCTTGATTGTATAATTTGAAAACTTATAAATAAATTAAAAAAAAAAAAGAAAAACAGGTAATAAATTTCAAGGCAATAAAGTTGATGCTTGGAGAAATTCTGGCAAAATTACTTAGAGCAAATGAAAACCACTCTCATGGCATACTTGTTATCTCTTCTCCTTTACCGGAAATAAAATTAGATAAAAGTTGAGGTTCAAAAAGAAAATCTTATTCCAGAATAAGGAACTAGACATTTGCATGGTATCTTAGAATAAATGTAACTCTCAGCTGCACTATCTGGGATCTCAATGACAAAAACTGTTTTCTTCTCTTCTGGGTTGATCTTGATACATCGGGGAACAATCTTATTTGATATGTCATAAACAAGGTATCCACCCTTCCCCATCTAGTGAAATGACATCACTCTCATTCCCTTTCCCCAGTGGTCTGTCATCTTACCTTCCCTTTTTTCTCCCTCCCTGCAGTCTAGCATCTCTCTTACCCTCCCCATAGTATCCCCTCCCCAGATCTGGTGGTTGCTCACCTGGCACTGCTGTTAAGGCTTCGGGTCATCCAGCAGCATGACAGGTAAACACACTGCCTTCAGTGACCCAGAAACTCTTCCTCTGCTACTGCTTCCTATCCCCGCATAGGCAAAAAGCAGTAGCAGAAAGAAAGCTTCCAGGCTGCCAAAGTTGTTCTGCCACTACTTTTTCCCAAGTCTGATTTCACACAACTACTCTATGCCTCTCACACATACTTGTCCGTTCACACATGGACTACTGCAATGTCTCCAGCATGTATAAAACGCAGTAATCAGACTATGAGCGTGGCTCCCAGGTTTTATTGTCAGCTCACTGGCTGCCCAAAGCCAAACATTGTGCCTTCAAGGGCCTGATGCTAGCGTTCAAATCCTTGCATGAGATGGTGCTGGGCTACATGATAACCAAGCTTCATTCGTACATGCCAGTCAGGTCCCTCTGCTCCCAAGTATGAAATACATCTTAAAATTTCACGTTCTTGTCCTTCAACTACAAACTGCCAAATGATGTTCCTACTCCCACTTCATACCATGCAACCGGAATCAACTGCCACCACAGATCAGATCCCTTGAAGGACTCCTGAACTTTAAGAAAGCAATAAAAAAATATCTCTTCACCTAACTCCCCTGCTCTCGACCGATGGAATACAAAGAAATGTATATTGGTACTAGATCCTCGGAATGTTAGGATAAAAACTTATATTGAAAAATCTTGCACTGTAGCAATGGCAAATTTTAAACCGTTAACTGTATATTATGTATGTTAACCTGTAACCCGTTCTGAGTTCGTTTGGGAGAACAGGATAGAAAACAAAAATAAATAAATAAATACTCCTAGAGTTCTTAGAGGCCATATAACCTACACTCAAGCCTCTAACCAAATCAGCAGGTAAGCCCTTTCCAGGGGGATGGACCCCGAGCTCCTGAAAGGACCCAGAGTAGGCTGGCTCTGCAGATACTCTGTGAGATTGGCCTGGGAGCAGCAGTCCTCCCACGTGGGACTGTGTCTTTCCCAGAGTATGCCTGAGCAGGGGACCTCCAATCACCGAAACCACAAAGAACTGCAAAAATCCTGCAGAAAAACAATAAAGAAAAACCTTCGGAGTTTGTTTGCAGAAGTAATAACTGAGGAGGGTACTATACTCTACATCAGAAGAGATGAAGTTTCAAGTTGTGCAAGTCATGGGAAATGGGATTCTGGTGTATCCATAACAGAAACCACATTTAGATAATGCCACAATCTACAAAACTATAAACTTATGTAGAGTACACTACAATGTTTGGATGAAAAAAAACACATGCTACTATGGGTAAAAAGAAAGTACTATAATGCAAAGTCTATACTTGTCTTACAAAAAAAACAGCAGAACATTTAACACTCTTTCATTAACATCATCATTGACTCCATCTCTAACGATGAAGTCTTCAAAAATTTTGACGTAAAAGTCAAAGGAAACATGAGACGCCACTCCGAAGTTTTCCGATGAGCTCTGGGAGGAAAAAAAATTGCTATAGTTGACGCACGCTGCCAATGCCACAAGAAGCAGCTCCTAAAGAAGTGGCAGAGAGAAAAGGACGAGCCGTGTGAAACACACCAGCATAAACTACAGAATAACAACGAGAAAACCAAACACTGTATTCTCTAGAAAAACCTGAACGGACGGTACAAATCTGCCAGGTTTTTCATGAGAAAGTAGCACCGCCTCGCAGAGCATTCTGGGCATACATAAATTAACTGCAGCTCGCCCCTCCCCGAGACAAAGAAGCGTCACGCCTTCCCTTAGTGCGAGCCAGACACGGAGCATGCGCAATGCAACGTTCCCAGAGCCCCAGCTAAGGGCAGCGCACATGCGCAGTGCTGGAGGAGGTTTCTCAGGGCACCAGAACTAGAGGTGGAGATGTGATGCGTGACGTCAGGAGTCCAGCAGCTCTTTCTAGGATGATTGTTAGGCTGTCACCTGTTGGCCCTTTGGAGGAACTGCAGCCCTTTAACTCCCCTGGGCACGTGCTGCATTGCAAGCAAGAGGAGATGGAGTGGTTGCAAGAAGTCAGATCTCTCCCATTGCAAGACAAAGGGAGGCTGCTGGGGGGGGGGGGGTCCAGAGACTCTGGCACATGGGCACCTCACACAGCCATACTGGCAGGCTCTGTCTAGAGCAGTGGTCTCAAACTCAAACCCTTTGCGGGGCCACATTTTGGATTTGTAGGTACTTGGAGGGCCGCAGAAAAAATAGTTAATGTCTTATTAAAGAAATGACAATTTTGCATGAGGTTAAACTCTTTATAGTTTATAAAACTTTCCTTTAACAGTTTTACCTTATGCAAAATTGTCATTTCTTTAATAAGACATTAACTATTTTTTCTGCGGCCCTCCAAGTACTCTATTTTTTCTGCAGCACTCACATTTAAAGTTTAATATCTTTTCTTTCTCAAAACTGGCACATTTCTATTACTAAATTGAAAATAAAATCATTTTCCTACCTTTGTTTGGTAATTTCATCAGTCTCTGGTTGCATTTTATTCTTCTGACTGTGCATCCAATATTTCTTCTCTTCTTTCAGCCTCCTGTATGCTTCCTCTTCTCCAGACCTCATTCCCTCCCCCAACTTTTTCTTTCTTTTTCTATGTCTGTCTTTCTCTGATTCCTTGTCCCATTTTTTGCTTTGTTTCTGGCTCCTTGTCCCTCCTCCCCCCTTCTTTCTTTTTTCCTTCTGGCTCCCTGTCTTCCCCCCCTTCTTTCTTTTTTCCTTCTGGCTCCCTGCCCCCCCCTTCTTTCTTTCTTCCTTCCTGCCCTCCCCCATGCCACCGCCGCCGGGGAATAGGCTGCTGCTGCTGCCGCCATCGGGAACAGGCCGAGATCTCCACGGGGCCGACCAACTCTCGCCGCCCGACGTCAGTTCTAACGTCGGAAAGGATGTTCCGGGCAGCCAGGCAGCGATTGGCTAGCCAGAACGCCCTCTCGACATCAGAATTGAGGTTGGGCGGCGATAGAAGCAGGGAGTTCAAAGAGCATGGTGCCGGCCTGTTCCCCGATGGCAGCGGTGAGAATGGAAGGGAAGCAGTTGGGCACCCCTGCTCTAGACGAGCTGCGAGCCGCACTCTAGGAAGAACAGTGGAGGCTGACCAGCTGTGCGGACCGCCCCCCCTTGGTACGCCACTGGAACAGCAGCGTGTCTGGCCGGCTCATTCCATTCAAAGCCGAGGGGGGCGGCTACTTGCGAGATTCGCGCCTGCGTCTGAAGCCTCTCTGATGTTGTGATGTCAGAGAGGCTTCCGATGCAGGAGTGAATAGCGCAAGGAGCCGCCAACCCACGCCTTTGAACGGAACGAACCGGCCAGACCCGCTGCTGCTCCAAAAGGAAGGGAATGATCCAGTCCAGACCGCGGGCCGCAAATAAAACTTGGAGAGCCACATGTGGCCCGCGGGCTGCGTGTTTGAGACCGCTGGTCTAGAGGTAAATGTGATGCCAGGAAGGTGCACTAGCTGCTCCTCAGAGGAAAGTTTAGCATTAGAGAATGACACGGTGGTTAACCCGCCAAAACGGTGACCAAAAAAAAAGGTCACCGCAAAATCGGGGACAAGGCCATTCACCGCCCCATGGAGCGGTGAATGGTTAACATGCACAGTGAACGAGCGTTCGATCCAGCAGCTCCTTCTCTCCCGCCAGCCATCCATCTCCCTCCCTCCCTCCTTTACCCTTACCTTTTCATGTTGAAACTGGCAATTTCTATAAGGCTATGTGTTGTATTACAGCCGGAGCCTTGAAGTTGCGTTGCGTTGCCTGCTGAAAAAAATCTCCTCTGACGCAACTTCCTGTTTCCGGTTGCATCGGAGGAGACTTTTCTAGCAGGCAACCCGACGAGACTTCAAGGCTTCGGCTGTAATACAGCGCATAGCCTTATACAAATTGCCAGTTTCACCACAAGAGAAAGTAAGAGGGAGGGAGGGAGATAAATGCACGGCTGGCCGGCGGGAGGGTGCTGCTGGACCGCATGAAGGGTGCTGGGGGTGGGGGGATGGAGAGGAGTAGACGCTGAAGACAGGGACGGGGCGGTGAAAGGGAGAGCGGGGACGGTGACAGGGCGGTGAAGGAGACGGCAGAGACGGGGATCGGGTGGTGAACGAGACGGCAGTGACGGGGTGGTGAAGAGGATGTTGGTCCGGGGACAGGGCAGTGATGGGGATAGAAATTTTCCCCATGTCATTCTCTATTTAGCATGTCTGAAAATGATACCAAATGATTCTGTAAGATTCTAGGAGACACCACAGACTATGGGCCTTTGGAGGGACACCTCAGCCAATCAGGGCCACCTCAGCCAATCAGAGACTTCCTTAGGGAGGAGTCTAGGGATGTCCCTGATTGGCCATTGTTTTGGGCAATCAGGACTTCAGAAGACTCCTCCCTAAGGAAGTCCCTGATTGGCTGAGGTGCCCCAGGCCCCTCCAAAGGGAGGAGCCTGAGGCACATTAGCCAATCAGGGCCTTAGGCCTCTCCTCGTGCATCAGATGATGCGCCCAGGTGGGGCCTAAGGCTGCTGTTGGGCGGCGGCAGGCTACAAACTCTATAGGAGGGACAGGACACATAAGAAGGGTGGAGAAATAGCGCCATATATAAAGGACTCCATTCCTAAACTAAACTAAACTAAACTAAGCCTTAAGTTTATATACCGCATCATCTCCACGGAAGCGGAGCTCGACACGGTTTACAAAGCTTAAAAATACAAGAAGAGAGGGGAGAGAGAGTTTACAAGGGCATATGAAAAGAGGGGAAGTAAGAAGGAGATGTTATATATTAGAGAAAAGCCAGGTTTTCAGTTGTTTCCGGAACAGTTGGAGGGAGCCCAGGTTCCGCAGCGGGATAGTGAGATCGTTCCAAAGGCCCGTGATTTTGGAGAGGAGGGATCTTCCCAGTTTGCCTGCGTGGGGGATGCCACGTAGAGAGGGGAAGGATAGTTTATGTCTGTGGGCGGATCTGGTTGTAGCAGGCGTTTGGGCGAGGAAGGATAGGGGGATTAGTGGCGGAAGGATGCCATGAATTATCTTGAAAGCTAGACAGGAGCATTTGAAGTGAATTCTGGAAAGTACAGGGAGCCAGTGAAGATTGGTAAGTAAGGGGGAGACGTGATCAAATTTGCGTTTAGCAAAAATTAATTTGGCTGCAGTATTCTGGATGAGCTGGAGTCTGTGAAGACTTTTTTTTGTTAGGCACAGGTAAATGGCATTACAGTAATCGAGTTTGGATAAGATGATGGATTGTACCAGGACGGTAAAGTGTTGTTGGTGGAAATAGGATCTAACTTTCCTCAGCATGTGGAGGCTGAAAAAACATGATTTTGCCAAGGAGTTCAGGTGATCGTTTAGGGAGAGGGAGGAATCGATAATGATGCCGAGGACCTTGCTTGAGAACTCAAGGCGAAGAGCGGGACCTGTGGGTAGAGTGAAGAGGGTGGGCAGGTGTGCTAACTTTGGGCCGAGCCAGAGTAGTTTTGTCTTTGATTCATTTAATTTCATCTGAACAGAGAGGGACCAGGCATGAAGTCTCATTATGCATGAGGTGATGTTCTCTTGGAGGTTTGTAAGGTTCTGGTCTGTTTCGAGGAGGATAAGGATATCGTCTGCATATGTGTAAATTGTTTCAAGGGGGGATAGTTTGAGAAGCTTCAGGGAGGTCATATACATGTTGAAGAGGATAGGGGATAGGGGAGAGCCCTGTGGGACCCCGCAGGATGGTGTCCACGAAGTGGATTTGGAGCCGTTTGCGTTGACAGTGTAGGAACGTGCGCGAAGGAAGTTTGAGAACCACTTTAGGACAAAGGAGTCTATTCCTATCTCGGAAAGTTGGTAGATTAGTATGTCGTGGTGCACAACGTCGAAAGCTGCGGAGAGATCGAACTGTAGGAGAACCGCAAATTTGTTTCGGGCGTGTAGTTGTTGCACCTTTGAGATTAGGGAAACTAGGAGGGACTCGGTGCTGAAGTTGGGCCTAAATCCGAATTGGTAGTGTTGGAGGATGGAGAATCTCTCTAGGTAAGAGGAGAACTGGGTAGCGACTATGGTCTCCAGAAGTTTTGTTAAAAGAGGGATGTTGGCTATGGGGCGGTAGTTCGATGGTAAGGAAGGGTCGAGATCGGCTTTTTTCAGAAGAGGGGACAAGGCAATGTGGCCCATTTCTGAGGAGAACAGGCCCGATAGTAAAGCTTTGTTTATAAGGTTTGTAAGGGAAGAGATGGCCTGCGCTGGGATGTTTTCGTAGAGGTAGGATGGGAAAGGATCTAGGATGCACTTGCAGGATTTAAGTTTCAGGCAGAGTTTAGAGATCTGGGGCTCGGATACAGGTTCGAAAGTAGTCCATGATCTGTCAGCAGGGATAGGGTCGGAGTCTTTCAGAGGAAGAGAGTTGTAAGAGATAGCTGGGGGGAACGAACTCTTTATGGTAGTGATCTTCTCGTTGAAAAAATTGGCTAAGTCATTTGGAGATGGGAGGGTGGGGGAGGGGGAGGAGTCGTTTTTAGAAGTTAGGTTTCGCCAGATGTGGAAGAGTGTACTGTTTTGGTTTTTTGATCTGGAGATTTTATCTCCATAGAAGATCTTCCTAGCTTTTTTTAGTATGGAGTTGTAGGATTTGATGTTTTCTCTCCAGGATTGCCTATCTGAAGGGGATTTCGATTTTTTCCATCTTCGCTCTAGGGCTCGGCATTTCTGTTTTAATTCCCTGTGGTATGGGAGATACCAGGGGGCCTTGTGAGAGTAGGAGATGGATTTAGTGGCTAGAGGGGCAAGAGCACGGTACGTGGTTTCCGAAAGAGTCACCCAGTTGTGCCAGAATGCGTCTGGGTCCATGAGAGTGGGAAGAGGAGGGAATTTGTTGAGGAACTGGGACCAGAATAGTTCACTAGTGATTTTTTTGCGGTAGGTGATGGAGTTTGAGGCTCGGGTAGGGGTACCAAGGACTGACATGAAGACAGGGAGGCAAAAATAGCCTAGGAGGTGATCAGACCAGGGAACAGATTCCCAACGGGTCTCAACAGTGGAGGTTTTGTGCTCAGTCAGGTCTAGAAAGCTGATGATGTCGATGGAGTGCCCCTTTTCGTGGGTAGGGGTGGGTGGTGGGGCGGTGAAGCCTAAAGAAATGAGGAAGTCTTTGAAATCAGTTGTGTCCTTGTTGGTGTTGTCCTCTAGGTGAAGGTTTATGTCGCCGATGATCAGTAGTCTTTGGAATTTTAGATAGGCCCTTGTTATGGTCTCAAGAACAATTTCGGAGGATTTGTTCCAGGGGGTAGGAGGGCGGTAAAGTAACAGGATGCCTAATGGGTGGGGATGAAGTTCGTCATTTATTGAAGCTAACATGAATTCTAAGGAGGGATGGCTGCCCTTTTCAAGAAGCTCAACATTAAAGAATAATTCCTTCAACCAGGATGGAAACAACAGTAAGGGCGGACGGCTTGGAATCACTATGGGTAAAGATGACAGGAGGAAATGGAGCAGACATAAAATTGGGACTGTACTATCGCCCACCAGGACAACTGGAGGCAAATGACTAGGACCTGGAGGCTGAATTGAGGCAGGTATGTAAAAGCGAAAGTGTGGTGGTGATGGGGGATTTCAACTACCCTGGGATAGACTGGAGCATCGGACACTCAAATTGCATGAGAGAAACAAAGTTCCTGAAAGGACACATTTGAAAGGACATAAGTTTTCTGTCTCTGTCTGTGCTGGAGGTAATCAAACACTTGATGTTTGGGAAGAGGCCATTTAATCTTGTTAATGAAGTTAGTTGTTTGAAGACAATGGAGGTTCGACCCCCCCACCGCCATGTACCGGTTGAGAGTGATAAGGGAAGCTTTAACACCTTTAGATTCAGACAAAGAAGCACATATCCTGCTCACTCATTCACCCCCCCCCCCTTTTTCTAGTGTTGATTACTTCTTTGAAGCCTATGTATCCTGTCACCAGATATGGTTTGTACTTACGTCATCTGCTAATACCACTGACCCATGTTAAAAAAAGTATAAAAGCTGGATGTAAACTAATAAAAGATAGGCAATCTCTTTAGGACACTGTGTATCTTTTCTCTCTAAGGAGAATGCCTCCGGATATCTGTACCCAGACGACAGGGTGTGGGCAGGGCGGTTTTGGGACCAAGAAACGGACATTGTTCGCTTCATTTGGGGGCTCGGTCCGGGATGGGCTGGACATTACCAATATTTTGTGAGTATTTCTGAATTTTGAATTCTGTTCTTTAATACTCACTGGTATTGGCGTCCTGTTCCAACCCTTTATTTATATTGTGGAGTTATTGGGAAACTCCCGCCGCGGTTACTGTTCTTTTGGGAAGAACAAGATTAATGTGGAGTTTTCGGGAAGCTCCTGCCGCGAAAATAAGCAGCTGCCATTCTTTCGGGAAGAATGAAATTAAGTGAAGTTTTGGGAAGTCTCTCTATTGTGGATTTATAGAAACGCCTGCCCACTCTATCGTCTGTACCACTCTTTGCATGCGCTTTTCTCTTCTATCGTTTAGATAAGATTTTATAGAGTATAAGATTATATTGTATATTATTAATGTACCTCGCTTATAAGTTAAGGTAAGCGAAAATTTCTGCATTGTTATATTGTTTTTGTTATTGCGAAAATTCCTGCATTGTGATATTGATTTTTTTATGGGTCATAAAAACACTTAGGATTCTCCCCCTCCTAGACAGATGAGACTTGTAAGGCTTATGTTGCCCGTGTGTGTGACACTCTCCTTCCAGCTCATCTCTGTGTCATAGGTTTAAATTTCTGCCGTTTCTTGTGCTGTGTCGCCAGAAAGAAAAAATTCCATTTTAGGTTTCAGGTTTGTTTGGGGAACTTACCGAAACAAAATGAAAAAGAGTAGAAATACATTTGTGTAATGAAAAAGAGAGGGAGAAGGTTCAAAACAAAAGATAGGGAACAAAAAATAAATAATCTAGCACTTTGTAGAAAAGATTAAAATGAATAAGAAAAGCAAGGAGCAAAGTTCCATTACAGTCCTTAAAAGGACTATTATACTCCAAATGCGTCTTTAAAAAGAAAGGCCTTCAAGCTACTTTTAAATTTATCAAGTGATGAAATTTCTCTTATATAATTTGGTGCTGAATTCCAGATGGTAGGGGCCGTCACAGAAAAGATTAGTATGCATGGTGCCAATGTGTCTTAAAGAGGGAATGGATAACAGGTTTTGATAAAAAGAACGTAATGTGCGATGGGGTTTTGGGGGATTAATAACCTGTTGATGAAATCAGGTAGACCGGTTTTATGTATCAGTAACATTATTTTATAAGTAATTCAATGATCTATGGGAAGCCAATGGGAGTTAATTAAAATTGGTGTGACATGATCAAATTTTCGAGCTTTTAAGTTGAAATGATTTTAAAGGCAGTATTTTGATTAATTTGGAGGCGTTATCTTTCTTTCTTAGTGATGCCTTTATATAATGCATTGCTATAGCCTAAACATGAAATGATTAGTGAATGAATAAGAGTATTTAATTAAGGGATTGCAACAGTTAATTGCATCAATTAGTATTTACGAGCACAACTGGCTGCCTACTGTTCTGTAAGGTTTGGCACATAACTCATAGCATGAATCTGAAAAGGGAGTATGGCCAAGGACAAGTTGAGGTATTCTACTGGCCACTCAGGCAGCAAAGATAGACAACCAAGTCTCCAACCTATTGACAACAATCCCAGACTACAAGATGTTCAGAAAGGAAATAAAAACTAGACTCTTCAAGAAATCCCTTAATAAAGCTTAATACCATGATAAAGCTTAACCCCCCTCTTACCATCCCCTCCCTAACCCCAGATTCTACTTTTCCCTCTCTTGGACACCTTCTCTGATCTAACGTTGTAACCCTTCTTCCATAACTCTTTTTGTAATCCGCTTTGAACCGAAAGGTAATGGCGGAATAGAAATCTGTAATGTAATTCTGAAAAGTTGCATGCAGAGTTACAGTATACTGCCTAATTGTGCCTAACTTGGGTGCTGGAATTTACACTAGGTTCTAGCAGGCAAAGTCTGGCACCCAAAAGTTAAGTGTGGGACTTTTTTTTTTTTTAATTGTCTTTATTAGCAATTGCAACAGAATCAAGATACAATGCAGATAGAATTGGAAAGAGTAAAAAGTGATTTGACAGCCAGAAAAAAACAGTGTTAGTGCATAGGGATGTCCTGACTTTCTGTGTCCAAATGCCAAGGTCACTCAAACCTTCACAGCCCTGCCGGACTCCTATCACTTTCCTGTGGACTCAATTTTGGAGACGCAGGATAAGGGAAAGAAGTCGGACTCTGAATTCAGCTTGAGGTGTGTGGCAGCTTTGATTTTGGACACTTGCAGCCGCCCCAATGTTAATACTACCATAGAGGGTCAGGATAAATTAACTTTAATTAATAGAGGGGACAGAATCAGTTTTAAAGATAGAGCGCCTCCTACTGGAGATCAGAAAAATATGGAAATTTGTGAGATTCAAGTTTCAAGTTTATTTTTAACTTATTGAATAGCTTAAATTTGCTAAGCGATTTACAAATAAAAACAAAAGGTGTACACATAAGCTTATTTATAGTAAATTACATGAGTTTGACATATTGACATACAAATTAACAGATACATAAGGGAAAAAGGGTAGAACTACAGTTGTATTAATAAAGCACAAAAGAAGACATGAATGGTGAAAACAATAGGAATAGGGAATAAGTAAATTAAAGGCGTCTTTAAAAAGGAAGTTCTTCCGATTGCCTTTAAAATGGTTTAGGTCATTTTCTTCTCTTAAATGCTGAGGTAAGGTGTTCCATAATTGTGGGGCCTTTACAGAGAAGATATCATGACGACGAGTTCCGATAACTTTCAGTGATGGAATTGTTAAGAGTTTTTGATTAATGGATCTTAAAGAACGTGATAAACTATGGGGAATAAGTAGTTATTAATGAATTGGGGTTCGTTCAAAGACAGTGTTTTAAAAAAACTAAAAGTAGGATTTTAAAGGTAATGCGATGAGTAACAGGAATCCAATGTGATTCGATCAGGATTGCAGACAGAGCTTGATAAGTGTGGAAGAGGTTTAATGAAACCTGGACCCAAGAGGCAGGTCTTAGTGCCCAAACAAATATGGATTCCCTACTTATTCAGACTTTCCTTTCTAACCTCCGTTCTCCTTTGCAGATTCTGGTCAAACAAATGATTTCAGAATGGCCCACTAGTTCTCGTGCAGAATTTCAGAATAAATTAATGAAAAAAAAAAAAAAAAAGAAGAAGAAGCCGCAGGTTGCTTTGAGATCTCTAAGCCTCGGGAAATCCTGCATTATCAGGGCCGGCTACCCACCTGGGGACCGCGTCTGTCCACTCCTCGCGGAAGAGGGGGTCATGGGTTTCGTAGGGGACGGGCCCCTGCCTCCAATCGAGGTGGTAATAATCCATCCAGAAGTACTGGATGTTTTAATTGTGGGGACCCTGGTCACTGCCTTGATCAATGCCCATCTGGCCGGTGCCCAAAGCCGCCTTTCGGACAGACTTTGGTGCAAAGAGGGGAAACCCTGTATACCAGCTGCTAACTCTCCCTTATTCATTGCCCAATATCATGGCATTGGTCACCTCAGTGCTCGCTCGACATCTCAACTTCTTGCCAGTGATTTTTTTCATTCTTGACCTTTGCTCCCTGATACAGACATATATAGTTCGACACCTTACTTACCCCACTTCTCCTTTTACACACTTACAGATTGACTTTACTCATATTCCTCATGCCACCGGGACTCGCCAGGATTATGCCCTTGTTATTGTTGACATGTTCTCCCGATGGCCTGAAGTTTTTTCCCACTACAAATGAAACTGCTCAGACTATGGTGAACATTTTACTTCGCGAAATCATCCCTAGGTGGGGATGTCTCACACACATAAACTCAGATAATAGTCCTGCTTTCACTGCCAGAGTATGCAAAGATTTAGCTATCGCACTCCGCATTGAGTGGAAATTTCATCTCCCATATCACCCACAGAGTTCCGGTATTGTCGAATGGATGAACAGGACTATTAAAGACAAAATCTGGAAAGCCACAGCTGGCACATTTGTGAATTGAAAAAAATTCCTTCCTATTGTTTTAGCTGAAATTAGGATGTTGCCAAATTAAAATGTTTTTTTTTTCTCTTTCTTAGCAGCAGTTCGGATATATACATAGCCATCCCAGTTTTGGCACAAGGATATTTCTGGTGTTTTCTAAGGATCCTCTGCAGAGATAAAGACGATCCAAAGAGACATTAGCTTTTCTGAATATGAGATGGTTACTCATGTGTTCATCTTTATTTTGGTTCTCTATAACAATGTGTTTATTTGCAGAGTTAAATTCAGCCCTGCACACTTGACAGATGGAAAAATATTGTGTTTTATGTTTTGTCTGTGCCATGTGGTCTGTGTTTTGTCCACTTGTTTTAGTTTAGTGGGTACCCCAGGATACATAACATTGGCCATTTCTAGAGCTAGCTCTTTTCCCACTTTTTACTAGCCTAATTGCGCAATGTTCTCTTTACCTATAGTTTGCATATGCTAAATGTAGCTTAGTTAGGGGTTATATTTTTAAGAAAAGGTTTTACTCTATATCTATACAGTGTTTATTCTATGGTGCTCACTAGATATGAACCATTCAGTACACATTTCTGACATAATTTTTTTTAAATACATTCAGTACAGAATTATGGTCTCTCTGAAGTGCCATAATAGGTATATGCAGCACACAAAAACATATCTTTTTGGAATGTCTGATTAAGAACCTTAAATAACTGAATATTGTCTCTCTTTTGCCATAACTATATCAAGTAAATGCATTAATATTGTCACATGTTGCCACATTCAGTACAGGCAACATGGTTTCTCTCACGTTTTCTGTCTCTTATTTGGCTCACACTGGAGTACAGCTGCTGAATGATATCTGGACTTTTTTCAAGCCGGTGTATCCCTCCCTGTATGCACAGACATCATTTAATCCCAAGGGTGAACACCACCAGTTTCCAGTGACTGAAAGATCCTGTGCAGACATCGTTTCATCCCAAGCGTGCATCTCACCAGTTTAAAGAGACTGTAATTCATCTTCCTGCACCCTGACTCCAAAGACTTTTCTACCTTCTCACACATGCTGTACACAATGTTTCCTGTTCATTGGATATACGGATTCATGATAGCCACCTTCCTAAGAACGCTTTGCTGTACAGTTCAACCTATTTACTGCTATGGACATTCCAGACTTTATTTCATATGCTGTGCATCCACTACCTCTTGGTATGGGGAACGAGACATTCCACAAGCTGCTGAACTTTACTGAACAACTTAAGAAAACCTCCAAAGAAGTGAATCATACTATCACTTTTGAAAATGGACAGATTGCACAAACTGTAGAAAATTTGCCACAAGACGCTCATGTCTCAGTTTGGGAACTTTTCTTTGAGTATTCACCCACTGCAAACCACGTATTTAATGTTTTAAAGCAACCTATCATTATCTTAATTATTCTACAAATTTTGCTATGTATTATTATGATTCTCCTTTGCTGTAAAGTGAAACACGTGTACATTTCTTTTCTCACAAGATTCCTTCTAGCTTTTAAGGCAGTTAGACATGAATTTTCAGTATCTTCTCTGACACTTGCTAATTTGGCTAATTTTGTTCTAATTTGGTTTTAATCTGGCATATTGCATTGCATTACCAGGGTCAGAGATAATATTATCCCATACTTGCATGCTCTCTCGTGACATCTTTGTACCTTTTTGCCTGGGCCTCCTGAAAATAGCTTCCTGCATCCCTTATGCACTGTTCATTTGCTCAACGACGGGTAAGATATAAGCATACTGGGATCCCCTCCCAGATGATGGTGTACAACCTAAGACAGAGGTTTGAACTCATAATGGGAACTGTTTATCTTCATAGCTTGGAGATTCTGCAGGACAGGGGATGTGCTACTATAATGTTGGAGGTAAGCAAAGCATCTTGCAAAATGCAGACTGGCTGTTTATAGAAGTTTATAGAAGGGTACCACAAGCTTGTCTTCATTTCAAAGAATAAAAATAAAAATAAACAAACAATGGGAGACGTCAGCATAGCTGTTGCTAGCATTCAGCATTTTCAGTTGGCATAACTAATGTCAGCCAAGGCCTATGGGAAATTATATCAATCTGACTCTGGCATGGGAATGCAGAAATAGCATTGATTAAATCATGATTAGCTAAAAGGTGTTAATGTCTCATTAAGAGGGTACTTAGGACAATGGGTCCAGGTACACAGATAACTAAGATTAATCAGAAACTATTGTCAGAGGCATACTGGAAATTACATTTAACTGCAGCCTAGTGTTCCTTTTTTGGAATCATAGGTATGCTTCACTGTTGCAGCATCAGATTTTTGCTTTAGGTGATATTTACTGGCTCTGTGGAGACCTCCGGCTCCGTGTTAAACTACACAGCCAGTAGATAGGCCAGTGCACTTTAGCTAAGGTTATCATGCCCCTGCTTCCTATCCGCATGGTTCCTCCTCCCCTTTGCCTCGACATAAACGTGATCTCCTTGGTAGTTTTGATCCACATGTATACATAGATGCTATAGGGGTCCCAGGAGGGGTCCCAGATGAATTCAAGGCCCGAGACCAGGTTAAGGCTGGGTTTGAGTCCCTTATTCCCCTTATTACTATCAATAAGAATGTTGATTGGATTAATTACATTTATTATAATCAGCAACGCTTTGTGAATTACTCTAGGGATGCCTTGCAAGGTATTGCTGATCAGTTAGGCCCCACTTCTCAGATGGCTTTCCAAAATCGCATGGCCCTGGATATGATCCTTGCAGAGAAGGGGGATGTCTGTAAAATTCTCCCCAGTACTTTATCCTGTTGCACTTTTATTTCTGACAATACAGGTCCCACGGGTAAGGTCACTATGGCCATTAAAAAAATTAGAAGACCTCTCTGCTGAACTTAAACGTAATTCTGGATTATCTAATCCTTGGGATCTGTATTTTAGTTGGATACAGGGCTAGGTGAAAGACCTTCTTATTGTTATAATCTTTATTATTATCTGCACTCTTGCTGCTTATGTAATTTTTAGACTGTTCCTGCATTGATTGACTCATATTACAGCTCCTAAAACCCCTCCTCAAGAGACATATCTAGAATATCTCTCCCTCCACGCTCATGCTTTGCATTTATGACATCATTTTCATGACGTAAGAGGGGATTGAAAGGACACATTTGAAAGGACATAAGTTTTCTGTCTCTGTCTGTGCTGGAGGTAATCAAACACTTGATGTTTGGGAAGAGGCCATTTAATCTTGTTAATGAAGTTAGTTGTTTGAAGACAATGGAGGTTCGACCCCCCCCCCCCCCACCGCCATGTACCGGGTGAGAGTGATAAGGGAAGCTTTTAACACCTTTAGATTAAGACAAAGAAGCACATATCCTGCTCACTCATCCACCCCCCCCCTTTTTCTAGTGTTGATTACTTCTTTGAAGCCTATGTATCCTGTCACCAGATATGGTTTGTACTTACGTCATCTGCTAATACCACTGACCCATGTTAAAAAAAAGTATAAAAGCTGGATGTAAACTAATAAAAGATAGGCAATCTCTTTAGGACACCGTCTGCGTATCTTTTCTCTCTAAGGAGAATGCCTCCGGATATCTGTACCCAGATGACAGGGTATGGGCAGGACGGTTTCAGGACCAAGAAACGGACATTGTTCGCTTCAGTTCCTGGAGGCAGTGAGGGACTGTTTCATGGAGCAGCTGGTCACTGAACCAACAAGAGGAGATTCCACCCTTGACCTAATCCTCAACGGGCTAGGGGGACCCGCAAAGGAGGTGGTAGTACTAGAGCCACTAGGAAACAGCAATCACAACATGATCCAGTGCAAGCTAGAAATGGGAACATCAAAAGTGAAAAGAACTACAACAACAGCACTCAATTTTAGAAAAGGAAATTACGAGGCCATGAGGAAAATGGTGGGAAAGAAACTCAGCAACAGCTCAGGGAAGATGGAGAACGTAGAGGAAGCCTGGGCCCTATCCAAGGGCACGGTGCACGAAGCACAAAACCTGTATGTCCCCAGGTTTAGGAAAGGTGCAAAAAAAAATTGAACCACAAACCCGGCGTGGATAACAAATGCAGTGAGAAAGGCGATAAGTGACAAGAAAACATCATTTAGAAAATGGAAAAAGGACCAAACTAAGGACAACCAGAAGGAACACAAAAGGCACCAAAAGGACTGTCACCGAGTGGTTAGGAAAGCAAAAAGAGAATATGAGGAGAGACTGGCGGGGGAAGCAAAAAAATTCAAACCATTCTTCAGGTATGTGAAGGGGAAACAACCAGCCAGGGAGGAAGTGGGACCTTTGGACGATGGAGACAGGAAGGGAGTGGTTAAGGAGGAAAAAGAGATAGCTGACAGGTTAAACAAATTCTTCTCGTCAGTCTTCACGAGAGAGGACACATCCAATATCCCAGAACCCGAGGAGAACATAAACGGAGACCATGATGAAAAGCTGGTCCAACTAGAAGTAAGCAAAGAGGATGTTCTCAGACAGATAGACAGACTGAAGAGCGATAAATCACCAGGTCCGGACGGCATCCACACAAGGGTATTAAAGGAACTGAGAAACGAAATAGCGGAAACACTACGCCTAATTTGTAACCTATCTTTGAAAACTGGGGAGATCCCAGAGGACTGGAAAATAGCCAATGTCACGCCCATCTTTAAGAAGGGATCAAGGGGTGACCCGGGAAACTACAGGCCGGTGAGCTTGACCTCGGTTCCGGGAAAGATGATGGAAGCACTGGTCAAGGACACAATCTACGAACACATAGAAAACAATGGACAACTGAAGGCGAGCCAGCACGGCTTCTGCAAGGGAAGGTCATGCCTCACGAACTTACTGTATTTCTTTGAGGGAATAAACAGCCAGGTGGATAAAGGGGAATCCATAGACATCATTTACCTTGACTTTCAAAAAGCCTTCGACAAGGTACCTCATGAAAGACTGCTTAGAAAGCTGTGGAGCCACAGGGTGCAGGGGGATGTCCACCGATGGATCAAACACTGGCTGGTAGGCAGGAAACAGAGAGTTGGAGTAAAGGATCATTACTCAGACTGGAAATGGGTCACGAGCGGAGTTCCACAGGGGTCGGTGCTGGGACCGTTCCTGTTCAATATATTTATCAACGATCTGGAGACGGGGACGAAATGTGAGGTTATTAAATTTGCTGATGACACCAAACTCTGCAGCAGGGTTAGAAACACGGAAGACTGCGAGGACCTGCAAAGAGACCTAACGAGACTGGAAGAGTGGGCAAAAAAGTGGCAGATGAGTTTTAATATAGAGAAATGCAAGGTCATGCATGTAGGGAAAAAGAACCCGATGTTCAGCTACAAAATGGGAGGATCACTACTAGGGGTGAGCAACCTTGAAAGAGACCTGGGGGTGATGGTGGACACAACATTGAAAGCATCAGCACAATATGCGACAGCCTCAAAGAAAGCGAACAGAATGTTGGGTATCATTAAAAAGGGTATCATGACCAGGACGAAGGAAGTCATCATGCCGCTATATCGTGCAATAGTGCGCCCACATCTGTAGTACTGTGTCCAGTACTGGTCGCCGTACCTCAAGAAGGACATGGCAGTACTTGAGGGGGTCCAGAGGAGAGCAACTAAACTGGTAAATGGTATGGGGAAACTTTTCATACGCTGACAGGTTGAAAATGCTGGGGCTGTTCTCCCTGGAAAAGCGGAGACTTAGAGGAGACATGATAGAAACCTTCAAAATCCTGAGGGGCATAGAGAAGGTGGACAGGGACAGATTCTTCAGACTGTGGGGAACCATAAGTACAAGGGGTCACTCGGAGAAATTGAGAGGGGACAGGTTTAGAACAAATGCGAGGAAGTTCTTTTTTACCCAGAGGGTGGTGGACACATGGAACGCACTTCCGGAGGTTGTGATAGGCCAGAGCACACTACAGGGTTTCAAAGAAGGTTTAGATAGGTTCCTAAAGGATGAGGGGATTGAGGGTTACAGATAGATGTAGAGGTAGGTTACAGAAATGGTCAGCAACCACTTCACAGGTCACGGACCTGACGGGCCGCTGCGGGAGCGGACCGCTGGGCGTGATGGACCTCTGGTCTGACCCAGTGGTGGCAACTTCTTATGTTCTTAATGAAGGGACTGAGAGGAGAGATTTCTCTTCAGAATCTTAAAGATCATATAGGAGCACCTGGGGTCTCAATGACAAAATCTGTTTTCTTCTCTTCTGGGTTGATCTTGATACTTTGGGGAACATTCTTATTTGATATGTCTTAAACAAGGTACCCACTCTTCCCCATCTAGTGAAATGACATCACTCTCCTTCCCCTTCCCCAGTGGTCTGTCATCTTTCCTTCCCTTTTTCTCCCTCCCTGCAGTCTAGCATCTCTCTTACCCTCCCCATAGTATTCCCCCCCCCCCCCCCCCTGGGATCTGGTAGTTGCTCACCTGGCACTGCTGTTAAGGCTTCAGGTCATCCAGCAGCGTGATTGAAGTAAACACTTCAATCACGCAACCAAGAAACTCTACCTCTGCTATTTCTTCCTATCCCTGCATAGGCAGAAAGCAGTAGCAGAAAGAAAGCTTCCAGGCTGCCAATGTTGTTCTGCCACTACTTTTTCCAAGTCTGATTTCACGCAACTAATCTATGCCTCTCACACATACTCGTCTGTTCACACATGAATGTCTCCAGCATGTACAAAATGCAGTAATCAGACTGTGATCGTGGCTCCCAAGTTTTATTGTCAGCTCACTGGCTGCCCAAAGCCAAATGTTGTGCCTAGTGTTCAAATTCTCAAATGACACGATTCTGGGCTACATGATGACCAAGCTTCCTTCGTACGTGCCAAACAGGTCCCTCTGCTCCCAAGTATGAAATACATCTTAAAATTTCACGTTCTTGTCCTTCAACTACAAACTGCCAAATGATGTTCCTACTCCCACTTCATACCATGCAACCGGAATCAACTGCCACCACAGATCAGATCCTTTGAAGGACTCCTGAACTTTAAGAAAGCAATAAAAACATATCTCTTCACCTAACTCCCCTGCTCTCGACCGATGGAATACAAAGAAATGTATATTGGTACTAGATCCTCGGAATGTTAGGATAAAAACTTATATTGAAAAATCTTGCACTGTAACAATGGCAAATTTTATGTTTAAATATGTTTATTAAGATTTTACAATAAAGAACAACAAAAATATGAGCAACGTAACCGTACCAACACTCCCCCTCCCCCCCCACCTCCCACCCCCCCACCCCCAATCCCCAATACACAAATGCAAAGCAAAGCAAAACAACCATCTTCCAGAGAAAGACATATCATGGGTTTAGCAAATTACTTCGAGCTCTATGTGATAAAGTAAGCCAAAATGGCTCCCAAATGGAGCAGTAAGTGCGTCCCCTAGGAGAGTCCAGCGTGTGTATAAACAAGCGCTCCATAGATGCCTGCTGAAGCATAAGAATCCGCCAGTGGGATAAGGTTGGTGATTCAGGTACAATCCAGCAATGTAGAATAGTTTTTTTTCCAAGCAACAAGGCCCTCTCCAAAAAACCCCTAAATCCTTTAGGAGATGCTCTAGGTAAATGGTCCAAAGTGAAGAGCAGTTCGGGGCCCTGAAGGTAAGTATGATGCCACATGTTGGTGATATGACGTTGTAGTTGAGCCCAAAAGCCCTGAATTCGAGGGCAAGTCCAGTATTGATGTCCTAAAGATGCCTGAGGTTGGTGGCATTTGAGACAAGTATCTGTAGAGCATAGTTTAACTTTATGAAGATAAACCGGAGACCGGTGAAGTCGAAGAAAAAATTTATAGTTCATCTCAATCAAAGCAACAGATGTTGTGAGAACCAATATTCTTTTGAGACCAGTTTGTATTTGTAGTCCAGTAATCGCACAAGATAAATCTCGAGACCAAAGAGCAGCATAATGATCATAAGAGATAGGTCCCAGGCTCTCCCGAAGATACCGAATATGGTACCGCAATGGAATCTGGTCTTGAGCTGACAAACATAAGGCTTCCGATAGAGCCTCTCTACTATGGTTGGTAAGACCTGTCCTCTGAAGAGACCGCACATAGGAGACCATCTGAGAATACGCTAACCAATCTCCAGGCTTCCATTGATAATCCGCTTGCATCACTGGAAATGATGGCACAACACCCTGCGAAGTAACCACCTGAAAAATGTATTGAAGATTAGTAGTTCTCCATATGGAAAGGGGGTATCTAGAAGTTCCCGGAGGAAAGTCCTTATTGTCTAGAAAAGGCAGGTAAGCCGTATCAGTAGTTGGTATGTTCAAAGACTTGCATAACCTCCTCCACACCTGGCGAAGGGGAATAATAAACATACCCCCACCATACCCACTCGGAAGGTGACGAGTATGAAGCAAATAACTGAAGTGGTATGGGTCACAAAGCGTGAGCTCCGTAGCAGTCGCAGAAAAGTAGCGAGTGCCCCGGAACCAGTCATTCAAATGACGCATTTGACACGCTTGCGAAATCAAGCGCAAGTTCTGCAATCCCAAACCCCCTTGTGATTTGGGAAGCATCAAGACACGTAATGCCAGTCTTGCGCGCTTCCCATTCCACAAGAAAGATGTCAGGCTCTTGCTCACTAATTTATCATGTTTAATAGACAACAAGATCGGAAGCATTTGAAGCACATAAAGCCACTGAGGCACCAAAACCATATTATACAGAGCAATTCTGCCCATCAGAGACAACGGAAATTCCCTCCAAAGTTGCAATTTTTGCTGTGTAAGAGTCAGGAGGGGCAAGACATTCAGTGTGTACAGTCTAGTGAGGTCCATAGGTATCTTAATCCCCAAGTAGGTCAAATGGTCAGTCGCCCACCGTAGGGGAAAGTCTCCCGTCCAGGTGCCAGGGACCTCCCCAGACAAAGGCAGAACTATTGATTTTTGGGTATTTAGAATCAGCCCCGAATATAAACTAAACTCATCTAAGATGGCTAAGGCCCTGGTCAAGGATGACTGAGGAGAAGATAAAGTCAACATAATATCATCCGCAAAGGCTAAGACGCGTAACTGAGAGTTCCCCTCTGGGAGGCCACTCAATTCATCATCGTTCAGTAAAGTACGTAAAAATGGATCTAAATACAGCAAAAACAAGAGAGGAGATAGAGGGCTCCCTTGACGCGTACCTCGAAGTATGGGAAAGGACTCCGTCTTAGTGCCATTGACCAAGACGCTTGCCGTTGGAGACGAGTATAACAATCGTATCACTTTTTGGAACCAACCCGTTATCCCCATATGGGTGAGAACCGCGAACAGGTAATGCCAGTTGACCTGGTCGAAAGCCTTGGCGGCGTCTAGGCTAACCAGGATACCGGCAGTGTGTGTAGCTTGGGATCTATGAATAGCCGTCAACAGCCGTCTAACATTCAAAACCGAGTGCCGGTGTTTCACAAAACCCACCTGTTCCGGAGTAATCAGCTGAGGAAGGAAGGTCGCCAACCGATTAGCTAACACTTTGTCTAGAATTTTTATATCCACGTTTATGAGGGATATTGGGCGATAAGATTCTACTTCAAACTCCGGCTTACCGGGTTTCGGAATTAATGTAACATAAGCGTGATTGGAACCCACCGGAAATGCACCCTCAGCCAACGCCTGTGTGTAGTATGCCTCCAATGGGCCACAGATGTGTGGAAACAGAGCCTTGTAGAACTCCGGGGAAAACCCGTCCGGACCTGGGGCCGTGCGGTTCCTCAGCTGTTTAACAGCTGATTGCAATTCTTTCCCCTGTATGGGCCTATTCAGTGCTGCACGCATAGGAGAGGACAGACGCGGCATACCTGCGTCCTCCAAATAGTCCTGCGCCTCAGGCCCCCCCTCTCCCTCAACAGAAGAGTAGAATTGTTTATAATGACGATAAAAGCAATCAGCTATATCCCCCGTTTTGGTAACCTTTGTGCCATCTGGCAAATGCAAACAGGGGATATAACGATTAGAACGTTTAGGTTTGGTCAGGGCAGCCAGCAATCTACCAGGCTTGTTCCCATGTTTATAATAACTAAATTTGGTGTAGTACAATGATTTCTTTGCGCGGTCATGTAACATCGTATTGAGAGCATTTTGTGCGGATGCTAACTGCTCACCAGAACTAAGCGTAGGTCGACGTAAATGTTGCCGCTTAAGTGTCACACATTCCCGCTCCAGTCGTACTATACCCTGTGCTATTCTTTTCCTGTGGGCAACCACATAGGCAATAACATCCCCCCGGAGAACCGACTTAGCCGCCTCCCAGAATAAGAGTGGCGTCTCCCGATGTTGCGCGTTAAAACGAAGATAGTCTTCCCATTTTCCAGTAATATAGTTAACAAAGTCCGGGTTATCTATTAAATAAGATGGGAAACGCCAACCCCCCAACCAAGGAGAGTCCCCCAAGAGGACATCAATCCACACTGGGCAATGATCCGAAACCGAAAGAGGGCCAATTTCTGAGGCATCAATCAAAGAAAAGGAACCCCGAGAAATCAAAATATAATCAAGTCTAGAATAAGTCCGATGAGCTCTGGACTGATGGGTGAAATCCCTCTCTTGAGGATGGAGTAGCCTCCATGGGTCGAGCAACTCCAACGCTTCACATATGTAAGGAATGCCTCTACCCATGGCGGTTCTCTGTATCGATCCCGGGCCTGACCTGTCCTGAACATTATCCAGTACCTGATTAAAGTCTCCCAGGACCAGCAAAGGATGGGTTTGGTCCCTTTTACCTATTCGAACCAGGGTCTTAAAAAATTTGTGGTCATATTGGTTCGGACCATATACCATTAATACATTAAACACTTGTTCAGACATAGTCACTCTGCAGTAAAGAATCCGACCCAAAGTATCTGCAAAAAGCTGTTCAATCTTCCCCGGAAATCCCTTCCGAACCAATAGCACCACCCCTGCATGTTTAGTGGAGGAGGACGAGTGAAAGATCTGGCCAACCCATCCCTTCAACAGTTTGGCATGTTCTGTGCTAGACAATCTGGTCTCTTGCAAACAAGCAAGATCTGCCCTGTGGTGCTGTAATCTACTCAGGATCTTGGTACGTTTCACAGGGGACGTAATACCTCCCACGTTCCAGGATAGCAACCGGAATGTCTTACCACACACCAGGGCCACAGAAGCATACCTGCCACAAATACAATTCCCGTGGGCCCCCGGGTGCCCAGCCTTCACCCAGGAGACAACCGGAAACAATGAACCATGTTAACCCATATGAAAAAGCAAACAGTCTAAATAAACATCCTCTGGAAGTTAAAACAAAAGCATCTGTGTCCAAAGCCCCCATTCCCTTACCCACCCCCCCTCCCCTCCCACCCTTCCCCCTTCCCCCCAGCATCCCTATATCCCCCCTTACCATCCCCGAAAACCCAAAGTCCTTCCAGCACCCGAAGGAACACTGGAGGATAGAGCACGGTTCTTGTGCCATCGGAACCTGTCCCTCTTTTAAACCAAAACATATTGTACAGTGCAGGAATAATAGTCAGCACTCCAAGTAACCCTGAAAACAGCAAACATGAATAACATACAAAAGGAAATATTGCTCAGGTGGGAGGAGGTGTAGTAGAGCCCAAGCGGTTGACAAAATCCCCAGCCAAGGTGTCCGAGTCAAATACATGCCATTTACCATCGAGGTATATTTTCAAAATTGCAGGATACAAGAACAGAAAACGGCATTTAAGATCCGCCAGTTTCTTGCAGATAGGATAGAAAGTTTTTCTCCGTTCAGTCAGGGCCGATGAGTAATCTTGACCAATCCGTATTGGAGCAGAGTCATAATGTAAGGTCTCCCGTTTCAAGCGAAATTCTCGCAAAATCTCAACTTTGTGCCGGTAATTATGCAGTTTCCCTATCACCACCCTGGGCCGCTGATCATTTCCAGCGCGAGGCCCGACTCTGTGGACACGCTCGAAGCGAGCCGGGCCTAACGCTGCAGGCATAGGCAGTTCACTGGCTAACCAGGATTCCACAACAGATAGCAGCACTGAGTCGGAGATAGTCTCCGGGAAACCCATAAAACGCAAGTTACCCCTTCGGGACCTGTTTTCCAGGTCCTCAAGTTTATCCTGGTGTTGGCGTAATTGCGATTTCATGAGAGCCATTTCCGTGTCCACCCCTCGTGCCCCATCCTCTACTGTGGATACACGCTCCTCCAGAGCTGTAAATCGAGCTGAGTGATCTTCCAGGAGGGACTCCAGCTTGGTAAGTTGAGCAGACAGTTGCTCCATACAAGGTGTGAGGGCCTGGGCGATAAGCTGTTTGAGATCCGCGAGCGTCTCTGTAGAAAATTGCTTGAGCGCGCCACCCGAGGGTTCCGCCATCTTCTCCTCTGCCGGCCTGTTTTTGTCTTTTTCTTTATCTTTCTTTGCCGATTTTGACGACATTGCTTTGGGAGATTTCGCCAAAAATTTGTCCATAGACTGTCCCACCGATTCCTGTCAAAAATCGGCGTGGGTAATCGCTAATTCTCCTGCTGTAAAGATTTCAGAGGGGCCAGGCTCCGGAGCAGGCAATGCAAGCTGCTTGCCCGTTCACAGCATCACGTGCTCTTTTCCAATGGCAAATTTTAAACCGTTAACTGTATATTATGTATGTTAACCTGTAACCCGTTCTGAGTTCGTTTGGGAGAACAGGATAGAAAACAAAATAAATAAATACTCCTAGAGTTCATAGAGGCCATATAACCTACACTCAAGCCTCTAACCAAATCAGCAGGTAAGCCCTTTCCAGGGGGATGGACCCCGAGCTCCTGAAAGGACCCAGAGTAGGCTGGCTCTGCAGATACTCTGTGAGATTGGCCTGGGAGCAGCAGTCCTCCCATGTGGGACTGTGTCTTTCCCAGAGTATGCCTGAGCAGGGGACCTCCAATCACCGAAACCACAAAAAACTGCAAAAATCCTGCAGAAAAACAATAAAGAAAAACCTTCGGAGTTTGTTTGCAGAAGTAATACCTGAGGAGGGTGCTGTACTCTACATCAGAAGGGATGAAATCTCAAGTTCTGCATGTCGTGGGAAATGGGAATCAACAGTTACAGTGTGATCAAGCCTGAACTGTGCTGTTGATATCCATTAGACATGGTACATCTTTTTTGTGAAAATAAAAAAAAAAAAAAAAATATATAGAAATTTTATAAGTTATAAAATAAAAAAAAAGAATACTCTCCTTGACTTCTTTTCTCAACCTACACCGCTTGTTCTCTTTAATTTAACATACTTCTAACTGCATATTCAGCTAACTGCATTGCCTGTTTCTTTTACTGCATATTTAGCCAACTGCATTCTTTGTCTCTTTTAACTGCATATTTTGCCAAGACCCATTCCAAATTGTCCCACGCTAAGTTCCAACCCGTCCATTATCACACTTGAATCTGTGAGACACAAATTCCTTATCAGCCTTTGCCCCTCTCCCATTCGCTACCAGCCCTCCAAACTTCTCTCTTCCCCCCCCTCCTGGCAAACTCTCTGACCTGCCCCTTCTCACTGTCCCACCTGACCCCAACCATGAAGCCTTCACTCTGGCCTCTTATCCTCCTTCTCTGCTCCCTCCCAAACGCTTCCCACTCCCAAAAACCTCTTCCCCTAAACTCCCCCAATGCTACATTCCCCAACAACATCTGTCCTGGCCTCAAAATCCCCTCGCTAGTACCTAACAGACCCCATCTTTTCAAAAAGCACCGAGGTGCTAACCTCTCCACCCTAAAGCCTATTCCCCTAGCAAACCCGCCCAACCATACCTCAGACTCTCTCGCCCCAGTCCCTACTCTCTATTGTAATGCCAGATCCGTCAGAAATAAGACCCAAATAGTAAAAGACTTACTCCAGGATTTTGATCCAGGTTTTTTGTGCATCACTGAATCATGGATCGAAAAAGATGACTTACTCACCCAAAATGAACTCTGTCCTCCAGGCTACCATGGTCTTTTCTCTCCTAGAATAAACCGAAAAGGAGGAGGTCTAGCCCTTCTCTATAAATCATTCTTTAATGTTGAGCTCCTCGAAAAGGGTAGTCATCCTTCCTTGGAATTCATGCTAACCTCAATAAACGACGAACTTCGCCCCCACCCTTTAGTCATCCTACTACTTTACCGCCCACCCACCCCCTGGAACAAATCCTCCGACTTAGTTCTTGAGACCATAACAAAGGCCTATCTAAAATTCCAAAGACTATTGATCATTGGTGACATAAACCTTCACCAAGAAGACAACACCAACAAGGACACAACTGAGTTCAAAGACTTCCTCACTTCCTTAGGCTTCACTGCTCCCCCGCCCACCCCTACCCACGAAAAAGGGCACTCCATTGACATCATTAGTTTTCTTGACCTGACTGAGCACAAAACTTCCGCAGACATGACCCGTTGGGAACTTGTCCCCTGGTCTGATCACCTCCTTGGCTCTTTTTGCCTCCCAGTCTTCATGTCAGCCCTTGATACCCCAACCCATGCCACAAACTTCATCTCCTACCGCAAAAAAATCTCTAGTGAATTATTCTGGTCCCAGTTTCTCAACAAACTCCCTCCTCTTCCCAATCACAAGGACCCAGACTCAATCTGGCACAACTGGGTGACTCTTTCCGAATCCACGTACTGTGCCCTTGCCCCTCTAACCACTAAAACCATCTCCTATTCTCACAAGGCTCCCTGGTATCTCCCATACCACAGAGAATTAAAACAGAAGTGTCGGGCCCTAGAACGGAAATGGAAAAAATCAAAATCCCCCCTAGACAAGCAATCCTGGCGAAAAAACATCAAATTCTACAACTCCGTGCTAAAAAAAGCTAGGAAGATTTACTATGGAGATAAAATCTCCAAGTCAAAAAACCAAAACAGTACACTGTTCCACATCTGGCGGAACCTAACTTCTAAAAACAACTCCGCCCCCTCCCATCTCCAAATGACCTAGCCAAATTCTTCAATGAGAAGATCACTACCATAAAGAGTTCATTCCCCTCAGCTATCTCCTACAACTCTCTTTCCCCGAAAGACTCTGACCCTATCCCTGCCGACAGATCTTGGACTACATTCGAACTTGTATCCAAGACCCAGATCTCCAAACTCTGCCTGAAACTTAAATCCTGCAAGTGTATCCTAGATCCTTTCCCATCCTACCTTTATGAAAACATCCCTGCGCAGGCCATCTCTTCCCTTACAAACCTTATAAATAAAGTTTTACTATCTGGCCTATTCTCCTCCGAAATGGGACACATTGCCTTATCCCCTCTTCTGAAAAAAGCCGATCTCGACCCTTCCTCACCATCGAACTACCGCCCCATAGCAAACATCCCTCTTTTAACAAAACTTCTAGAGACCATAGTCGCTACTCAGCTCTCCTCCTACCTAGAGAGATTCTCCATTCTCCAACATTACCAATACATAGAAACATAGAAATAGACGGCAGATAAGGGCCCACGGCCCATCTAGTCTGCCCACCTTAATGTCCCTCCCCTACCTTTGCCCTGTGAATAGATCCCATGTGCCGATCCCATTTGGCCTTAAAATCAGGCACGCTGCTGGCCTCAATCACCTGTAGTGGAAGACTATTCCAGCGATCAACCACTCTTTCAGTGAAAAAGAATTTCCTGGTGTCACCTCGTAGTTTCCCGCCCCTGATTTTCAACGGATGCCCTCTTGTTGTCGTGGGACCCTTGAAAAAGAAGATATCTTCCTCCGCCTCGATGCGGCCCGTAAGATACTTGAACGTCTCGACCATGTCCCCCCTCTCTCTGCGCTCCTCGAGCGAGTATAGCTGTAATTTGTCAAGCCGTTTTTCGTATGGTAGATCCTTGAGTCCCGAGACCATCCGGGTGGCCATTCTTTGCACCGACTCCAGTCTCAGCACATCCTTGCGATAATGCGGCCTCCAGAATTGCACACAGTATTCCAGGTGGGGCCTCACCATGGATCTATACAATGGCATAATGACTTCCGCCTTACGACTGACAAAACCCCTTCGTATGCAGCCCATGATTTGTCTTGCCTTGGACGAAGCCTGCTCCACTTGATTGGCAGACTTCATGTCCTCACTGACGATTACCCCCAAGTCTCGTTCTGCTACCGTTTTTGCTAGGATCTCGCCATTAAGGGTATAAGACTTGCATGGATTCTGGCTGCCCAGGTGCATAACTTTGCATTTTTTGGCATTGAAGTTGAGTTGCCATGTCCTAGACCATCGCTCCAGTAGGAGTAGGTCGTGCATCATGTTGTCGGGCACTGAATCTTCGTCTGTTGTGCATTTGCCCACTACATTACTCAGTTTGGCGTCATCGGCGAATAATGTTATTTTACCTCGAAGCCCTTCTGCCAAGTCTCTTATAAAGATGTTGAATAGGATTGGGCCCAAGACTGAGCCCTGTGGTACTCCACTAATCACCTCCGTCATTTCGGAGGGGGTGCCGTTCACCACCACCCTTTGGAGCCTACCTCCAAGCCAGCTCCCAACCCATTTCGTCAATGTGTTACCTAATCCTATAGAACTCATCTTGCTCAGTAACCTGCGGTGTGGTACGCTATCGAATGCTTTGCTAAAGTCCAGGTACACGGATTTAGGCCCAATTTCAGCACCGAGTCCCTCCTAGTTTCCCTAATCTCAAAGGTGCAACAACTACACGCACGGAAAAAATTTGCTGTTCTCCTACAGTTTGATCTCTCCGCAGCCTTCGACGTCGTACACCATGACATACTAATCTACCAACTTTCAGAGATAGGAATAGACTCCTCTGTTCTAAACTGGTTCTCAAACTTCCTCCGCGCTCGTTCCTATATTGTCAACACAAACGGCTCCAAATCTGCTTCATGGACACCATCCTGTGGTGTCCCCCAGGGCTCCCCCCTATCCCCTATTCTCTTCAACGTGTATATGACCTCCCTGAAGCTCCTCAAACTATCCCCCCTTGAAACAATCTACACATATGCAGACGATATCCTTATCCTCCTCGAAACAGATTCAAACCTTACAAACCTCCAAGAGAACATCTCTTCATGCATAACGAGACTTCACACCTGGTCCCTCTCTGTACAGATGAAACTAAATGAATCAAAAACAAAATTACTCTGGCTCGGCCCAAAACTAGAACACCTGCCCATCCTCTTCACTCTACCTACAGGCCCTGCTCTGCACCTTGAATTCTCTAGCAAAGTCCTCGGCATCACCATCGACTCCTCCCTTTCCCTCAACGATCACCTGAACTCCTTGGCAAAATCTTGTTACTTCAGCCTCCACATGCTGAGGAAAGTTAGATCCTATTTTCACCAAAAACATTTCACCATCCTTGTACAATCCATCATCCTATCCAAACTCGATTATTGTAATGCCATCTACTTGTGCCTAACAAAAAAAAGTCTCCGCAGACTCCAGCTTATCCAGAATACTGCGGCCAAGCTGATTTTTGCTAAACGCAAATCCGATCACGTCTCCCCACTACTTACCAATCTTCACTGGCTCCCAGTACTTTCCAGAATTCACTTCAAATGTTCCTGCCTAGCCTTCAAGATCATTCACGGCATCCTTCCGCCACTAATCCCTCTATCCTTCCTCGCCCAGACGCCTGCCACCACCAGATCAGCCCACAGACATAAACTATCCTTCCCCTCTCTACACGGTATCCTCCATGCAGGTAAACTGGGAAAATCCCTCCTCTCCAAAATCACGGGCCTTTGGAACAATCTCACTGTCCCGCTGCGGAACCTGGGTTCCCTCCAACTATTCCGAAAGCAACTGAAAACCTGGCTTTTCCCTAGCATATAACTTTCACTCCTTCTGTTCTACATCCCCTCTTTAATATGCTTTGTAAACCCTTCTCCCCTCTCTTCTTTTTTAAGCTTTGTAAACCATGTTGAGCTCCACTTCTGTGGAGATGATGCGGTATATAAACTTAAGGCTTAGTTTAGTTTTTTTTAAAAAATAGCATCCATAATAGAAACTACATTTAAACAGTACCACAGTCTACAAAACTATAAACTTATATAGAGTACATTGCAATACTTCGATGAAAGAAAGCAAATGTTGCTCTGGGTGAGAAGAAATTGCTATAATGCAACGTTTATACTTATCTTAGAAGTAAACCCTACTTATATTATGCAGAGATGAAAAACAACAGTATTGCTTATAATACTTCCTTCCTTTCGTCAAACCAACTTTGACCCCATCTCTAACGATCGGGTCTTCAAAAATTTGATTTAAGTCTAAAGGAAATATAAGACGCCATTCCGAATTGTTCCAAAGAGCTCTAGGAGGAAAAAAATTGCTATAAAGGACGCAACGCTGCCAATGCCACAAGAAGCAGCTCCTAAAGAAGTGGCAGAGAGAAAAGGACGAGCCGTGTGAAACACACCAGCATAAGCTACAGAATAACAACGAGAAAACCAAACACTGTACTCTCCAGAAAAACCTGAACGGACGGTACAAATCAGCCAAGATTTTCATGGGAAAGCAGCACCGCCTCGCAAAGCATTCTGGGCATACATACATTAACTGCAGCTCGCCCCTCCCCGAGACAAAGAAGCGTCACGCCTTCCCTTAGCGCGAGCCAGACATGGAGCATGCGTAATCCAACGTTCCCGGAGTCCCAGGTAAGTGCATCGCACATGCGCAGTGCTGAAGGAAGTTTCTCAGGGCACCAGAACTAGAGGTGGAGATGTGATGCGTGACGTCAGGGGTCCAACGGTCCTTTTTAGGAAGTGATAGGCCGCCACCTGTTGGCCCTTTGGAGGAACTGCAGCCCTTTAACTCCCCTGGGCACGTGCTGCATTGCAAGCAAGAGGAGATGGAGTGGTTGTAAGAAGCCAGAGCTCTCCCATTGTAAGACAAAGGGAGGCTGCTGGGGGGTCCAGAGACTCTGGCACATGGGCACCTCACACAGCCATACTGGCAGGCTCTGTCTAGAGGTAAATGTGATGCCAGGAAGGTGCACGAGCTGCTCCTCAGAGGAAAGTTTAGCATGTCTGAAAATGATACCAAATGTTTCTGCAAGATTCTAGGAGACACCACACACTATGGGCCTTTGGAGGGACACCTCAGCCAATCATAGATTTCCTTAGGGAGGAGTCTAGGGAAGTCCCTGATTGGCTGAGAAGTCCCTGATTGGCTGAGGTGCCCCAGGCCCCTCCAAAGGGAGGAGACTGAGGCGCCTTAGTCAATCAGGGCATTAGGCCTTTCCAGTGCATCAGGTGATGTGCCCAGGCGGGGCTTAAGGCCACTGTTGGGTGGCGGCGGCCCAGGGAGCAGGAGCAGGAAGACTTTACTCCTGCTCCTGAAGTTCAGAGTAGGAGCAGGAGGGTCCGGGCACCCCTCCTGCTTCCGAAGATGGCGGCGATTGGTCGGGGGGCCTTGCTAGGGGGGGGTGAGTGCCGTCCTTCCATTATGCACTGGAGAGAAGGCGGCAGATCCAGGGGGACCAGAGAGGACATGTCAGGCAGGCGTTCAGGGCAGGCAAGCCCAGGGGTGCAAGACCGCGAGAGCTGGGGCAGGCAGATCAGGGCTGCAGGAGGCGTTCGGGGCTGACAGGACAGAGAGCAGGGCTTCAATAGAACAGGAGAGTCGGAAGGACGTTTTTGACTGCTCCCCAGCAGTCGCTTCATCTGTTGATCGGCCAGCCCTGTCCGATGTGAAATTTTGTGTAGTGAATCGGGTCGCTGTCCAATTTGCATGCGTTTCTCCTCATTTGCATGCACGGTTTCGAAGCGGATCGCAGGAGAGGTAAGTGAATCAGGCCGGAGGGAAATTTGCTCGTTAAGGGGTCGTAAACCGATCGGTATATGGTCGGTTTGCTTAGTGAATCTAGCCCTATAAAGGAATTCTTGGCAACGTTACTGGGAATACTACTGATTGTGTAATCCAGGGCAAGCAGTGGCTTTCCCCATGTCTGTTTCCTCCAGGAACTTGTCCAAACCTTTTTTTTAAACCAGCTACATTAACCGCTCATACAGTTCTATTAAGTTATATAAAATCGTTGTGAAAGGGAATTTGAATACGAAAATTATATTTAAACAATTCATTAAAGACCTCTAACGAACTGGTACATAAAGCTTAGAGCTATGAAATGTATTTGAGCCTGGAGTGGTACCGCTGAGGTCCTGGAAAGATCTTAAATTGTTTGTGATATGTTTGTGGATTAGAATTTGATGAGTAGGTCATAGTCCTCAAACTGAAACATTAGCCTTTAATGAGAAATGGTTATTCCTAAATTCTTGGAGTAAGTTTGGACACTCAAGTGACAAGAAAAGTTCATTGCTGCATCTATGTTTATTTATTTATTCATTCAATTTTCTTTTTTTAAATTCTTTATTTATCAATTTAAACTTTTGACAAACTTAACAGTCAAAAAAGGAAAATAATACAATGCCAAGAATTATCCCTCCTACATATCAGTATCTTCAAACATAACAATGGAAATAATTACATCGGCTTGTATAATTAGTCCACAATAAAGGGAGGAACTGAAATTAGACTGAAATAGTTAACTAGATAATAAAGATGTGGCTGGATGGACCCTGAACATTCCTTCGCTGAGCTATTTAAGTCTCACGTAGTAGATACACGTTGTTCCTTGGCTCATAAAAAACGTACCTATTCCTTTGGTAAATCATAAAACACTTACAGGGGTATCTTAAGACAAACGTTGCACCCAACTGCAATGCCCGAGGTCTTCTGAATGTTGAAGAGAAAATCTAAAGTCCAGGTTTTCCCGGAGGAATCATGTGCGATAGCCAGACCGATGGACGCTTATGTCGAGCGAGGAACCCGAAAGCAGGAACCTGAGGGATCATCGGCTAGGAGAGGCACGCAGGCTGAAGCGTGTGAATTCTCTTTTGAGGGCGCTACCTTATCTCCAGAGGAGCATAGTCCTCCGATTCGTCCCGAGGTGATGGAGGGGAAGTTTGTGTTGGAGCCGGCCCAGGATGTTCTCTCTCTTACCCAGAAGAGTGTAGGGAACGACTCTGGAAGGGGGAAAGAGAAGCCTGCTTTGCAATCATCTGTGCAATCGGAGAACAAGATGGAACACCTTACCTTTTCTTCAAGCTATCCTACAAAGACTTTGCCTTTCCTCAATACAGAGTCTACAGGAATTCTCTTCTTCTAGCAATCCTGCACCCACATTAATGTTGCAGTCTCCATACGAGAGAGATTGATATCTTGCACAACATGTAATGACTTTGCACCTGCTGGCGTAGCTACAGGAACAGCTTCCGGATTGGTTTTTCCTTCTTCTTTATGTACCTAACAGTAAATTTATTAATGCCATAATGCTGAGCAACAGCTGAGATTGACTTTATTCTATGAAGCATATCCAATAATTCAACCTTTTCTAGTAAGGTCTTCACTTCTTTTTCCCTCTTGGGAGCATTTTCGGTAGCACTGAAGTCTTTCGCTTTGTAGTTACTGTGAATATGGTGGAAGTCCTGACCTGTTCCTGAAGGAGAGGCAATACTGAAGGAAGTGCTCTAAAAAAACGCCAAACTTTTTATCGACCCTCCAGGATGACATCATTTGGGGAAGGAGCCAACAAGATAAAGCCACGAATAATCGAAGTTGCAAGTAATACGGAGGGAGAAGTGTAGTTCCCTTGAAAGATGGAAAGGCAAGTTTATATTCCTATTTTCCGATAAGTATCTGAATATTAATTAGCTTCAGATTCATAATTGAGTAATTTGCATTGCATAAGGCTACATAGTAGAGAGTGAGGAGGATTTTTTTTATGTCAGTGAGGTTCCCTTTTACCCCCCACCAAAGAAAAATCAAACCAAACTATCCTTGAACTTATACAAAAAGATAGGTGGGGCTCTGAGGCCTTTGCCTCCTGCATTTGTCATTCTGAAGTAGCTCTAATGAAATGTTTGTGACTCAGTGTTATGAAAAGAGTTTATATAAGTGTATAGAAAAATTATTCTTTCAAAAATAAGCTCACTGGGAGATTTTATGTATGACAACACCACTCTGTTAAGTCGTCAAGGCCAAAGCGCCATCTTCAACACTTTATCCTCAACAGTGCGTTTGCTCCCGAAGGAGGCTTGATCCTCCGAAACGGAGCTCTGTAGAGCAACTTGATCATCCAGCATGTTATGAACAGCTAACGACAACGTTCTTTGAGATAAGTACATCAGTTAATTAACTTGTTGTTTGAATTGCATATGATAAAGGGGATATTATTTAACTTCTCTTTTTGATTTTATGACTCTGAAGACTACATGAGAGAGCACATTATTATTTTAAATTTTTCACTGTTGTTTAGATTGACCACATATATACCGTAAGACCCAAGGATGTTTCACGCTTAATTTACCCTTTTGGGTTATCACGGAGCTTACAACTCTTGGAACAGGATTTTCCTCTATATGAGTTGTGAATACTGAGGACCTGTTTTTCACACGTTCTGTAGTTTGATTCCTTATTTATAACTTAACAGAGTGGTATTGTCATACATAAAATCTCCCAATGATCTTATTTTTGAAAGAATAATTTTTCTGTACATTCTTTCTTTATTGGGTTCATTGTTTATTGATAGAGTTTATATAATACATGATTGTTTGAAGTTTCAATAAGCAGTAGCATCTGTTTTTTTTGTGATATTTCCAGTTTTTCTGCTATCTTGAGTGATTAGAAATTTAGACAATATAAAGTGTGACAGTTGATGGTATAGTGGGCGAAGTGCATCAGTGTTTGAGACTTGAGACAATTGACTGCTAGTGATCTTCTTAAAAACATAAGAACATAAGCAATGCCTCCACTGGGTCAGACCAGAGGTCCATCGTGCCCAGCAGTCCGCCCACGCGGTGGCCCAACAGGTCCAGGACCTGTGCAGTAGCCCTCTATCTATACCCCTCTATCCCTTTTTCCAGCAGGAAATTGTCCAATCCTTTCTTGAACTCCAGTACCGTACTCTGTCCTATTACGTCCTCTGGAAGCGCATTCCAGGTGTCCACCACACGCTGGGTAAAGAAAAACTTCCTAGCATTTGTTTTGAATCTGTCCCCTTTCAGCTTTTCCGAATGCCCTCTTGTTCTTTTATGTTCTGAAAGTTTGAAGAATCTGTCCCTCTCTACTCTCTCTATGCCCTTCATGATCTTGTAGGTTTCTATCATGTCCCCTCTAAGTCTCCGCTTTTCCAGGGAGAAGAGCCCCAGTCTCTCCAATCTTTCAGTGTATGAAAGGTTTTCCATGCCTTTAATCATTCGTGTCGCTCTCCTCTGAACCCTCTCAAGTATTGCCATATCCTTCTTAAGATATGGTGACCATTACTGGACACAGTACTCCAGGTGCGGGCGCACCATTGCCCGATACAACGGCAGGATGACTTCTTTCGTTCTGGTTGTAATACCCATCTTGATAATACCCAACATTCTGTTTGCCTTCTTTGAGGCTGCTGCACATTGTGCCGTTGACTTCATTGTTGTGTCCACCAGTAAGCCCAAGTCCCTTTCAAGGCTACTTCCCTCTAATACTAATCCCCCCATTTGGTAGCTGAACATCCAGTTCTTTTTCCCTATATGCATGACCTTGCATTTCCCTACATTGAAGTTCATCTGCCATTTATTCGCCCACTCCTCCAGTTTGTTTAGGTCCCTTTGTAGTTCCTCACACTCTTCAACAGTTGTAACCCTGCTACAGAGTTTGGTGTCATCCGCAAATTTATAACCTCACATTTCGTCCCCGTTTCCAGGTCATTAATAAATACATTGAAAAGAAGTGGTCCGAGTACTGACCCCTGCGGAACTCCGCTCGTGACCCTCATCCAGCCCGAGTAGTGACCTTTCACTCCAACCCTCTGCCTTCTGCCTGCCAACCAGTGTTTGACCCATCTGTGTACGTCCCCTTCCACCCCGTGATTCCACATCTTCCTAAGTAGCCGCTCATGGGGTACCTTGTCAAAGGCCTTTTGGAAGTCGAGGTAAATGATGTCTACGGGTTCGCCTTGGTCCAACTGGTTGTTTACCCGCTCAAAGAAGTGCAGTAAGTTTGTTTGGCTCGATCTTCCCTTGCAGAAGCCATGTTGGCATGCTTTCATCAGCCCATTTTTTTCGATGTGCTCACCAATGCTATCCTTTATCAGTGCTTCTACCATCTTGCCCGGAACCGATGTCAAACTTACCGGCCTGTAGTTTCCTGGGTCTCCTCTCGATCCCTTTTTAAAGACAGGCGTAATATTTGCTGTCTTCCAGTCCTCCGGGATCTCTCCAGTTTTCAAGGATAGGTTGCAAATTTGTTGGAGTATTCCCGCTATCTCGTTTTTTAGTTCTTTTAGGGTGTATTCCATCAGGGCCTGGTGATTTGTCGCTTTTTAATCTTTCTATCTGCTGGAGGACATCCTCATGGCTTACCTCTATTATTGACAGTTTTTCTTCTTGGTCTCCATGGAAGATCCTGTCTGGTTCTGGTACACTGGATGTGTCCTCGCTTGTGAATACTGACGAGAAGAACTTGTTTAACCTGTCGGCCACCTCTTTTCCCTCCTTTATCACTCCTTTTCTATCTCCATCATCCAATGTTCCTACTTCCTCCCTCACTGGCTGCTTCCCTTTAACATATCTGAAGAACGATTTGAAGTTTTTTGCCTCCCTGGCTAGCCTCTCTTCGTATTCCCTTTTCGCTCTCCTAACCATTTGATGACATTCTCTTTGGCGTTTCCTGTGTTCCTTCCAGTTTTCCCCAGTTTGGTCTTTTTTCCATTTCCGGAATGATTTTTTCTTGTCTTCTATCGCTGTCTTCACTTCATTGTTTATCCATGCGGGGTCTTTTATTCGGTTTTTTTTGCACCCTTTCCTAAATCTGGGGATGTACATATGTTGTGCTTCTTGCTCTGTGCCCTTGAATAGAGACCAGGCTTGCTCTACAGTTTCTGTTTTCCTTGAGTTGTTTCTGAGTTTTTTCCTTACCATTGTTCTCATAGCATCATAATTCCCTTTCTTGAAGTTGAACATTGTCACTGTGGTTCTCTTCCCTTTTGTTGTACCTACTTCTAATTTGTACTGGATCATGTTGTGATCGCTGTTCCCTAGTGGTCCTACTACTTCCACTTCTTTTGCAGTTCATCCTTGAACTGAATAGGTAAAGGCAGAACAGAAAACCTGATTAACACAACATAACATATACACGTGGAGGGGCATAATCAAAAAAACACGTCTAAGTCCCCTTTTGGCCTAAGGCCTTAAATGTTGAAAGCAGAAGCAGGGAAAAAGCACAGTTACTTACCGTAACAAGTGTTATCCAGGGACAGCAGGCAGCTCATCTGACGGAGCCCCAACGTGGACGCCTCACAAGCAGACTTGCTTGAAGAAACTAGAAGTTTCGAGTCGCCCGCACCGCACATGCGTGAGTGCCTTCCCGCCCAGCGCACAGGGCGCGTCTCCTCAGTTCAGATAGCTAGCAGAGAAGCCAACCAGGGGAGGTGGGTGGGTTGTGAGAATAGCTGCCTGCTGTCCCTGGATAACACCTGTTACGGTAAGTAACTATGCTTTATCCCAGGACAAGCAGGCAGGTATTCTCACATATGGGTGACCTCCAAGCTAATCAGAATGGGATGATGGGAGTGTTGGCAATTTCGGAGAATACATTTTGTAATACTGTTTGGCCAAACTGTCCATCCCATCTGGAGAAAGAATCCAGACAATAATGAGAAGTGAAGGTATGAACCGAGGACCAAGTAGCAGCCTTGCACATTTCCTCAATAGATGTCGATCTGAGGAAAGCTACAGAAGTTGCCATTGCTCTGACTTTATGGGCTATGACTTCACTGTGAACTGGTAATCCAGCCTGGGCATAGCAGAAAGAGATACAAGCCGCCATCCAGTTGGAGATGGTGCGTTTAGAAATTGGATGTCCCAACTTATTTGGATCGAAAGAGACAAAAAGTTGAGGAACAGTTCTGTGTGGTTTGGTGCCTTCCAGGTAGAAGGCCAAAGCACGTTTACAGTCCAGAGTATGAAGAGCTGATTTTCCAGGGTGAGGCTTTGGAAAAAACACTGGAAGGATGATAGATTGATTGAGATGAAATTCTGAGACCACTTTAGGTAGGAATTTCGGATGAGTACAAAGAACCACCTTGTCATGATGGAACACAGTGAATGGTGGATCAGTAACTAAAGCTTGTAGCTCACTGACTCATCGAGCAGAAGTGAGGGCAATGAAAAACACCACTTTCCAAGTGAGATACTTCAGATGAGCCTTATCAGTTGGTTCAAATGGAGGCTTCATGAGTTGAGAAAGGACAACATTGAGGTCCCAAACCACAGGAGGCGGTTTGAGAGGAGGTTTAACATTGAAAAGTCCTTTCATGAATCTAGAAACAACCGGATGAGCAGAGAGGGGTTTCCCTTCAATAGGCTGATGAAAAGCTGCAATTGCACTGAGATGGACTCATATGGATGTATACTTGAGGCCAGG
Organism: Geotrypetes seraphini; assembly: GCF_902459505.1. Classification (NCBI taxonomy): domain Eukaryota; kingdom Metazoa; phylum Chordata; class Amphibia; order Gymnophiona; family Dermophiidae; genus Geotrypetes; species Geotrypetes seraphini. The sequence continues at coordinate 408,874,984 of NC_047086.1, forward strand.
GTTGGATAGGTGGAAAAGATAATCTAAAACAGAAGTTAAGGAGGAATGTTGAGGCTCCTTATGATCAGAAAAACACCATGTAGAAAATCTAGTCCATTTATGGTGATAGCATTGTCTAGTTGTAAGCTTTCTAGAAGCTTCTAAATATCTCTTACAGATTGAGAAAACTAAAGAGGGGTTATGTTGAGAGGTACCAGGCTGTCAGGTGTAGAGACTGCAGGTTGGGATGAAGCAGAGATCCTTGACTCTGTGTAAGCAGAGAAGGAAAAACTGGTAGAAGATATGACTCCCTGCTGCTGAGTTGAAGTAGAAGGGAGTACCATGGTTGTCTCGGCCACCGAGGAGCAATTAGAATCATGGTGGCATGATCGTTCTTCAATTTGACTAGAGTCTTGAGAATGAGAGGGAATGGAGGAAATGCTTAGATGAACAGATTCATCCATTCCAGAAGAAAAGCATCTGCCTTGAGGCGGTGAGGAGAGTATATCCTGGAGCAGAACTGAGGCAGTTTGTAGTTGTGGGGAGCTGCAAAGAGGTCTATCTGAGGTGTTCCCCACTATGAGAAAATGTGATGAAGAGACGAGGAATGGAGAGTCCATTCGTGAGGTTGCAGGAGATGACTCAAGTTGTCCGCCAAGCAATTCTGAGCCCCTTGAATGTAGACAGCTTTGAGGAAGGTGTTGTGATGGATCGCCCAGTCCCAAACCTCCAGAGCTTCTTGACAAAGGGAGGGAGATCCTGTCCCTCCCTGTTTGTTGACATAATACATGGCGACTTGGTTGTCCGTGTGGACGAGGACTACTGTGTTGTGAAGGAGATGTTGAAAAGCATGGAGAGCTTTGAGGATCGCTCTGAGTTCCAACTGATTGATATGACACTGACGATCCGTATTGGTCCAGAGGCCTTGAGTACGGAGACCATCAAGATGAGCGCCCCAAGCGTAGGTCGAAGAGTCTGTCGTGAGGACCTTCTGATGAGGGGGCATTTGAAAAAGCAAGCCTCTGGAAAGATTGGAAGAGAGCACCAATGGAGAGACTTCTTCAAAGAAGGAGTGACTGTAATGTGTCGAGAAAGAGGATCTCAAGCCTGCGTCCACTGAGATGCCAGGCTCCATTGAGGAATTCTGAGGTGAAGTCTGGCAAAAGGAGTCACGTGTACTGTGGAGGCCATGTGACCTGAAAGCACCATCATGTGTCTCGCTGAGCTGGAAGAGCAAGAAGACATAGTGTGACAGAGTTGAAGAAGAGCTTTCAGGCATTGTGGAAGGAATGCTCTGAGTTGGACGGTGTCCAGAACAGCCCCAATGAACTGTAGATTCTGAGAGGGCTGAAATTGAGATTTGGGGAAGTTGATTTCGAATCCCAAACTTTGTAGGAACCAGGTAGTCCGTTGGGTCGCTACAATAACCCCTTGAGATGTGGAATCTTTGATGAGCCAGTCATCGAGGTAGGGAAACACCTGAAGACCATGATTCCGTAGAGCTGCTGCTACTACTACCAGGCACTTGGTGAACACTCTGGGAGACGAGGCCAGGCCGAAGGGTAGAACTCTGTATTGGTAGTGCAGATTCCCCACCCGAAATCTGAGGTATTGATGGGAGGCCGGATAGATGGGAATATGAGTGTAGGCCTCCTTGAGATCCAGAGAGCATAACCAGTCATTCTGCTCGAGAAGGGGATAAAGGGATGCCAGGGACAACATTCGAAATTTTTCCTTGACTAGAAATTTGTTGAGAGCCCTGAGATCCAGAATGGGTCGCAGATCGCCCGTCTTCTTCGGAACAAGGAAGTAACGGGAGTAAAACCCCTGTTCTACTGTTCCAAGGGAACAGGTTCGATGGCATGGAGACGAAGCAGAGCTTGAGCTTCCCGAAAAAGAAGGGCAGTCTGGGATGGATTGGAAGGATACTCTCTTGGAGGGAACTCTGGAACTTGAGTGAAATGAAGAGAGTATCCTTCTCTGATGATGGTAAGTACCCAGAGGTCTGATGTAATTAAGGTCCATCTGTTGTAAAAATGATGGAGACGATCTCCTATAGGGGGAAAGGAGACAGAGTCAGAACGGTGGAGGTTATGCTCTGTTGTAAATAGTCAAAAAGGCTGAGAAGCCTTAGGTGCAGCAGAAGGTTGTGATTTCTGTTGCTTCTGAGGTGGCTGCTTCTTCAGAGGAGGGTGAGTATAAGGAGCTGGCTTTGGAGCAAAACGCCTTTGATAAATAACAGCCGGACGTGCAGGCTTGGCAGGTGTTGACTTCGGGGTAAAATAACATTATTCGCCGATGATGCCAAACTAAGTAATGTAGTGGGCAAATGCACAATAGATGATGTTTCAATGCCCGACAACATGATGCACGACCTACTCCTACTGGAGCACTGGTCTAGGTCCTGGCAACTCAGCTTCAATGCCAAAAAATGCAAAGTTATGCACCTGGGCAGCCAAAATCCATGCAAGACTTATACCCTTAATGGCGAGATCCTTACAAGAACGGTAGCAGAATGCTACTTAGGGATGATCGTCAGCGAGGACATGAAGGCTGCCAATCAAGTGGAGCAAGCTTCATCCAAAGCAAGACAAGTCATAGGTTGCATACGCAGGGGTTTCGTCAGCCATAAGCCTGAAGTCATTATGCCATTGTATAGATCCATGGTGAGGCCCCATCTGGAATACTGTGTGCAATTCTGGAGGCCGCATTATCACAAGGATGTGCTGAGACTGGAGTCGGTTCAGAGAATGGCCACCCGGATGGTCTTGGGACTCAAGGATCTCCCATACGAGGAACGGCTAGACAAATTGCAGCTATACTCACTCGAGGAGCGCAGAGAGAGGGGGGACATGATCGAGACGTTCAAGTATCTCACGGGCCGCATAGAGGCGGAGGAAGATATCTTCCTTTTCAAGGGTCCCACGACAACAAGAGGGCATCCGTGGAAAATTAGGGGAGGGAAACTACGAGCTGACACCAGGAAATTATTTTTCACAGAAAGGGTGGTTGATCGCTGGAATAGTCTTCCACTGCATGTGATCGAGGCCAGCAGCATGCCTGATTTTAAGGCCAAATGAGATCATCACATGGGATCTATTCACAGGGCGAAAGTAGGGGAGGGACATTAGGGTGGGCAGACTAGATGGGCCGTGGCCCTTATCTGCCGTCAATTTCTATGTTTCTATGTGATTTGTCCAGTTTAGCTGCTTTGGAGGCTATTAGGTTATCATAAAGTTTTTTTCGTTTGACATCTTTGGATGATGAGTGAGTGAATAGTGAGTGGGATCTTCTGTGTCTGATTGAGGAGGATTGATTTAGTCGGTTATTCCAGTAGGTTGGGCTTTCTCCGTTGAGAGCCTTGTAAAGTAAGCAGTAGAATTTGAAATGCACTCTCGCTTCTATTGGAAGCCAGTGCGAGTCATGGTATGCCTCTGTGATATGGTCATATTTTTTTAGGAAATAGACAAGTCTCAGGGCTGTATTCTGTATTGTCTGCAATTGCTTCATCATAGTCGCAGGACAAGGTAGGTATAGTGTGTTGCAGTAGTCTATCATCCCAAGGATAAGAGATTGTACCAATAGTAGAAATTGCTTCTTTTCAAAGAATGTTCAGATTTTTCTTAGATTTCTCATGGTCATGAACGATGCCTTTATTATTTTGTTAATTTGGGGTTGCATGGTGCAGCCTCTGTCAATTGTGACTCCTAGCAATTTTAGTGTAGGTTGTATTGGGTATGAGATCGAGTTTATTACAAGATTAGTTAATGTTGGAGTTTTGTTGTTTTCTAGTAGGATGAAATTTGTTTTGTATCATCCAAATTGCAACTGAATCGAGAGTTTTGTGTATTGTGCTTGTCATGACGGGTTCTGGTTGGTCGAAGGGTAAGAGAATAGTGATGTCATCTGCGTAGCTGTATGAAATTATGCCATGATTATCTAGGTAGTAGCTGAGGGAGGCTATATATATTGAATAGTGTAGGTGATAGGGGTGATCCTTGGGGAACTCCGCAGGTGTTTGGACCATGGTTCTGATTTTTCTTGCATTGTTTTGACTTTGTAAGTTCTTGATTGTAGGAATTCTTTGAACCATGCAAGTACTTTGCCTGAGATTCCTATTGAATCGAGAGTTTGAAGAAGCATGTCATGGTCTACCAAGTCGAAGGCTGCAGAAAGGTCTAGTTGTATCAACAGGATTTTCTTGTACAGAGGTATTGTCTTGCAGTGTCCATTAGTGTTCCTAGTAGTGTCTCCATGCTGTATTTGGCTCTGAATCCCGATTGTGTGGGGTGGAGTATGTTGTGATTCTGTAGGTAAGAGGCTAAAGTTTTTGCTACGAGACCTTCCATCAGTTTGATGTACAATGGTATTGAAGCAATGGGTCTGTAATTGGATGGTTGGTCTTTTGCTCCTTTAGGATCCTTTAATATCGGAGTTATTATGATTTCACTGAGTTCTTGTGGGAAATAACCCTCTCGTAGTGATGAGTATATCCATTGTAGAAGTAGGGAGCAGAATAATATGCTTGAGTTTTTCAGTAGGTATGGGGGGGCAATGGTTGAGGTCACAGGCTGCATGGCTGTATTTATTATAAAGATTGTTGAACTCTGCCCATTCTATAGGTGAGAAATGGGACCAGGTTCTATCTGCTGCGACTGAGTCTTTTTCTGTTTGTGGAAATGATGTTTCTATGTGTGAGGGTGTTCCGTTGAAAGAGGCTCTGATATTTGCGATTTTGTTTTTGAAGTAGGTAGCTGGGAGGGTGGCTGTATGTGGGGGCAAATTGTTGTTCTCTATGTATGGTGTTGTGTTTGTGAGGACTTTTAGTAGCTGGAACAGCTTTTTTGAGTCTTGGGGTCCATCTCCAATTTGTTTCGAGTAGTATGCCCTTCTTTTTTCTTTCAGTTTTTGTTTGTACTTTCGGTTTGTTGCTATCCATGTTGTTTTTGTGGTTTCTTGGTCGCGTTTTCTCCATTTTCTTTCCAGTTGTCTACATTGTCTTTTGAGTTGGAGTAGTTCATTGTCAAACCATTTGTTTGATTTTCTGTGGATTTTGGATTTAGGTTTTTCTGGGGCTAGTTTGTCTACTTAGCAGGTTCCATTTTGAGATGAAGTCTTTAGATGTGTAATGTTGGATTATGGTGTCTTGTTTTTGTCCAGAATACTGAGGGATCTATATGTTTGCGTGAGAGGAAGGTAGTCTGTTGAGTAGTCAGAGTGTATTTGTTACAAGACCAATTGATTTCGAAGGAGTAGGTGTAGTGATCAGACCAAAGGAAACGGTTCCATTTTCCGTTTAAGGTTTGAATTTCTGGGTGTGAGGTCTGTTAGGACATGTAAGCTACGATGTCCAGCTGGTGTCCTTTTTCATGTGTAGTTTGAGGATCTAAGATTTTATATGTTAGGGCTTCTAGGTATGCTAGTACGGTTTCAGCATTTTTGCAGGAATGGTTTTCAAGGTGAAGGTTGAGGTCTCCTAGAATGAGGTTGTAGGTAATTGCTAGGAAGTTTTGATAGATAAATTCTTCAAATATTGGCTTGGCTGTGCTCCAGTTACTTGGGGTTATGTAACATAGTATGCATGTGAGTGTTCCTTTAAGTGATGTGCTTGAGAGTTGACAGACAAGTAATTCCATGTATTGGTTTGTTATTTTGTCTAGTAGGTGTATGTTTAATGTGTCTCTGGCTATGATGGCAATTCCTCCACCTCTCTTATTTTCTCTGCATACCAGTGTCATTTTGTGGCTTTTTAGACAGACTTCAGTTATTCTGGGGTCTGTATCAGAGGTGATCCAGGTCTCTGTGAGGAAAAGGCAATCCAGTTTTTTATGCGTTCTGTTTTAGGGCCAATGGCTCTGATGCTCATATAGGCACTTTTGAGAGGGATGTATTCTATTGGTGAGTTGCTCGTTGTTTTCAGGTATATGAGTGATCTTTGTGGGGTAGTATTGTGGTATTGTATGGATTTGTAGGTTTTCTAGTTGTTAATTTAGGGGAGGGTTAATATGTGAAGGGCTGATAGTATGTGTTTCTGTTTAATATGGCTGGGTAATTCCTCTGGAGTATGCTATGATGGGTATTGGATATATATTGTGTGCAGTTGTTTTCCAGTCTGTTAAGAGCAGGAGTATCAGAAAGATTGCTTGTGTATAACTTAAAATTGTGGTTCTTATGGTGATGCAAGATGCGAAACTCATTGTGCCTAACATATCTAGTATGGTATAGAACCCTGCTGGGGGAGGGGCGGAGCTGTGCTCCTAGGTCCTCGCCGCTGCTTCTGCTGTCTGCCGCTGGCTTCGGTGTGGCCCCAGCGTCTCCTTTTGTGCTCACCGCTATCTCCTGCTAGATCTGGGGATGGCAGAGCAGTGCTTCCAAATCCCAGCTGCTGCTTCTGCTGCCTGCCTTTGGCTTCAGTGCGGCTCCGGCGTCTTATCTAGTTCAGGCTTCAGCTTCACTATTCTGCTCGCCAGTATCTATACTGATTTTCAACCAGCAGTCAGATAAAGTTTTCCGAGCGGGAGAGAACTGTACCAGGCTGGAAAAAAACAAACATCAACCAACCTCCAGTTCACCAGCCACTGTCAGCACTCCAGTCAGCAGACAAAAGCCACATAGCCCCTGCCAGCTCAGAAGACGAGTGGATCAAACCGTCTATCTAATGAAGTAGGCTTCTTCCTCTCTTTCCTATGCTACTGGATCAAAGGATCACTGTCAATCGCCGTCAGTTAATTCAAAGCACCGAAACTGCTTCAATCCTCTGCTGGTTAGTGTTTGAGTTGATTATCAGTTAGCAGTCAGATAAAGTTTACAAAGTGCAAGAAAACTGTATTAGGCAGGCAAAAACAAACATCAGCCGACAGCCAGTTCACCAGCCACCAGTGGCGTACCTAGGGTATGTGGCACCCGGGGCCCATCATTTTTTGACACCCCCCCCCCATGTAAAAAAATATTTTTTGTAATAACCATGAAAAATAAATGGTCATAATAGAAACAGGCACTGAAAATTTTATTTATTGAACCTTATATATGTAACCATTAATCCAAACATAACATAAATTATGTCTGAATTGTCATGACATCAGAAGTACATATGGAGAAGTTGCAGGTGATGCTTGGGACACTTCTGATTGTGTTAGTTCGGTTTTATGTGTTTTTTGAATAGAAGGGTTTTTATTTCTTTTTGAAGGTTTTGTAGTCTGTGGTTGAGGTCAATAGGTTGTAGAGTTGGGGGTCGAGTGTTAGGAGGTTGTCAAACAGGTTTTTTTTCTTTTGACGTTTTTGGTTGGAGGGTGTGTGAATGGTGCGTGAGTTCTCCTATGTCTGGTTGAGGTGGATTGAATTATTTAGCTGAAGAAATTAGTAACCCCCCCCCATTCCACACACATTAATTCTCTTCCATTTTTGTTCCCATTCTAAAAAACACTGATAAGTTCCCAGAAAAAAAATACATTAAAATAAGAAGTGAAAACAAAGGCCCCTACAGATGAGAACATAACATAAGAATAGCCTAACTGGGTCAGACCAATGGTCCATCATGCCCAGTAGCCCATTCTCATGGTAGCCAATCCAGGACACTAATACCTGGTCAAAACCCAAAGAGTAGCAACATTCCATGCTACCGATCCAGGGCAAGCAGACTCTTCCCCCATGTCTTAACAGATTATGGACTTTTCCTCCAGGAATTTGTCCAAACCTTTCTTAAAATCAGCAATGCTATCTGCTTTTACCATAACTTCTGGCCACTTCATTTTTAAGCTTAGTTCTTTCCTTCCAAACAGATGCTAGATGTCAAATACAGAAAGAACAAGGTAACTTCACAAGGACTTAGCTGTGCAGGAAATGTGAATCTCCTCATACATCCACCATATAATGCAAAAATGTGCAAAGCTCTGTTTTTTTCTTTTGATCACTACATGGTCTAATGCCACACAAGCAGCGCTGTTACAAACATATTCTGAAGGTCAATGCTAAGGTTAACAAAGTTTCCTTCCTTGGACCACAAGGAGATACTGACAAACCACTAGAAGAGATCCCAAAACAACTACCCAGGCACAACACCCAAACACCCACTCAGTGTGTGAACCAGTTGAGTGGAGTGGACTAAATGGGGGGTGGAAATGGGCCCAGAGTTTGCTCAGCAGAATTTCCCAGTCCACCTCTTCCTCTCAACACATTGACACGCTGCCGCCACCACCACCACCATTAGGAACACCTCAACGGGTAGGCCAGCAATGCTTATAAACTTTATAAAACACATTATTATATTTTCTTATAAAGCACATATTTTAATTGAACTCTCTAACATCCTCAGCCTTGCCATTCACAAAAATAGAAGGAAGAAAAGTTCCCGTTTCCTGCTGTCTCATGTCCCCGACCTATACAATATTTTTCTTCTGCAGACCCTTCAAAAGTCTGACCAAATCCTCATTTCACTTGCATTATAAAGTACTGAGGATGCCATCTCTCTCCAATCCCAGGTCCTAAAGTCTAAGACAGTAGTGCAAACTAGTGCTGCCCGATTCAAGAAAAAAAAAATTTTCGATTCGATTCAGCCTATTGAATTGGTTTTTCGATTCAACTTTCCTGCCCAATTGGGTGTTTGTTTGGTTTTTTTTTTTAAAAACATCCTGGTGGGTTTATTTTATAGCTTTTTCACCCCCCTTTGGCTTCTCCTAACCACACTGGCACTGTGATGTAAATAAAATAAAGAAACAAAAAGGACTTTTCCTCTCTGTTAAATCCTAGCTCACGTTTGCGGTCTAACACCAGCTCTGGCAGGATACACATTTCAAATCTGACATATTGTAATCACAAAACAGAAAATAAAATTAGTTTTTCTACCTTTTGTTGTCTGGTTATTTTTCAAATCTTGTTGGTCCAAGACTCTGGTTGTCTTCTGATAACTTGCTTGCCAGGGTCTCCTTCTTCCTTCTTTCTGCATGCTAACCATCCATCTGCCATCTCTGTCCTCCCCGTTTCCCTTCCCTCCCCAGGAGGTCTGGCATCTATCCTTTTTTCGTCTCCCTCCACAGATCTATCTTTTCTTAACTACCCTTTCATCCAGCATCTCTCCCTCGTTCCCCACCACCCCAGGGTCCACCATCTCTCCCTTTCTTTTCCCAACTACCCTCCTATCCAGTATCTCTATCCCCCCCCCCAAACACCATCCCTTGTGTCCAACTTCTCTCCCTTTCTGTTCCTTCCCTCTCTAAAAACTATGGTCCATCATCTCTCCCTCTTCTCTATTTTCAGACCCATTATTTCTTCCCACCAAAAGTCCGGCATATGCGCGTCTCTTTGAACCCCCTTATTCCCTCCGTGTATTTCTACACCAGGGCCCCCCTCCCTGAAGGCCTGTCCCCCCCTTAAAGGTCTGCATCCCACCCCTGAAGGCCTGCACTCCCCCCCCCCGAAGGCCTGCACTCCCCCCCCTGAAGGCCTGCACCACCCTGAAGGCCTGCACCCCCCCTCCGAAGGCCTGCACCCCCCTTGAAGGTCTGCACCCCCCTTGAAGGCCTGCCTGCCTGTCCCCCCCCCTGAAGGCCTGCCTGCCTGATCCCCTTGAAGGCCTATCCCCCCTTGAAGGCCTGTCCCCCCCCTTGAAAGCCTGCCTGTCCCCCCCTGAAGGCCTGCCTGCCTGATCCCTTTGAAGGCCTATCCCTCCCTTGAAAGCCTGCCTGCCTGCCTGACCCCCCCTTGAAGGCTTGTCCCCCCTTTGAAGGCCTGCCTGCCTGTCTCCCCTTTGAAGGCCTGCCTGTCCCCCTCCTTGAAGGCCTGCCTGCCTGCCTGTCACCCCTCCCTCCCCCTTGAAGGCCTGCCTGCCAGCCCGTCCCACCCCGAAGGATCGCTCTCCCCCCCTGGCCTCCCTGCATCACCTGAATCAGGCCCTGAGGGGGTGCTCCCGGCCTTGAGTTCAGTCCCCTCCCCCCGAAGGACCGCTCGCCCCCCTGGCCTCCCTGCACCACCTGAATCAGCCCGGAGCGGGATCGCGATGTCAGCGATCCCTTCGCTGCTTCGGAGCTGCTTCCTCCGCCGCGGTCCCGCCTCTTCTCTGACATCAGAGGAGGGGAGGGGCGGGACCACGGCGCAGGAAGCAGCGCCGAAGCAGCTCAGGGATCGCCGACATCGCGATCCCGCTGCGGGCTGCTTCATAGGTGGTGCAGGGAGGCCAGGGGGGCGAGCGGTCCTTCGGGGTGGGGGGGACTGAACGGCAAGGCCGGGAGCACCCACCTCAGGGCTGGCACCCAGGGCGGACCGCCCCCCCCCTTAGTACGCTACTGCCAGCCACTGTCAGCAAATCAAAACACAACTGTCAATTAGTATTTGTGTTGATTTACAATTAGCAGTCAGATAAAGTTTTCAAAGTACGAGAGAACTGTATCAGGCAGGCAAAAATAAACATCAACCGACAGCCAGTTCACCAGCCATTGTCAGCGATTCAAAATCAACTGCCAATAACTTGCAATCAGCCAAATCGCACTTCTGACCTACTTCTCAATGGTAGGGAGGATTAACCAGCAGTCAGCTCTCATATTTTCTCAGCAAAAACTGCCACACAGACAAGAGTTTAAGCTGATACTGCCATCTTGCAGAGTTCCGGAACAAATAAATAAAACAATACAGAAATCCTTCGCAATCATGAGAAATCTGAGATTAGTCTGGAAATTCTTTAAAAGAACACAATTCCAGCTTATAGTACAATCCCTAATCCTAGGACTGCTGCAACATCCTCTTCCTCCCATGCCCTGCTACTATGACCAAACAACTACAAACAATCCAAAATACAGCTTTGAGACTCTTCTACTCATTGAGGAAACATGACCATGTCACAGAAGCTTACATCAACTCACATTGGCTACCAATCCAAGAAAGAATACAATTCAAATTCTACTGCATGTTATTTAAAACCCTAAACGGAGACAGTCCATCCTACCTGAACAACCGCCTCATCCAAGCATCCACAACCAGACACAGAAAAACGCATTCCCCATTCATACCTCCTCCGATCAAAGAAGTAAAACGATCAAAATTACAGAACGGCCTCCTAGCCACTCAAGCCGCAAAACTAGATAACCAGATCTCCAACCTTCTGATGACCACCCTAGACTACAAGATATTCAGAAAAGAAATAAAAACTATACTTTTCAAGAAATTCCTGAAACAGCCCTAACTTCACTTACTCTTAACAACTCTAAAAATGACAAATGATCTACTCTTCACTACCCTAGTAATGACAATTGTTCTTCCATTGTAACCCCCATTTATAAATCTTTTGTAAGCCGCCTTACTCTTAACAACTCTAGAAATGTCAAATGATCTACTCTTTACTACTCTAGTAATAACAATTGTTATCCCAGGACAAGCAGGCAGGTATTCTCACTAGTGGGTGACGTCATCCAACGGAGCCCCGATGCAGACATCTCACAAGCATACTTGCTTGTAGAAACTTTTAGAAGTTTCGAGTTGCCCACACCGCGCATGCGCGAGTGCCTTCCCGCCCGATGCACCGGGCGTGTCTCCTCAGTTCTTTCTCTTCCGCGGAGCTGAGAAGTTTGCCTTTGAAACTCTCTGCGCGAAGTTCCTTTATTGTGCCTTCTGTGCCCGCGGGTTTGGGTTTTTTTTGTGCTCATTCTTGTTGGCTCACGTTGCGTTTTGTTGTTTTAAAAAAAAAAAAAAATTTAATTCGATCGTTGGACCGGGCATGTCGCGTGGCTGCGGCCCCGCGGCTTCGACCTTGCGGCGGAGCTTTTTCGGCCTATGTCCCAGCCTGTTACCAGTTTTAAAAAGTGTGTCAAGTGCCAGCGCGTGATTTCGTTGACGGACCCGCATCGACGCTGTCTTCAGTGTCTCGGGCCTCAACACCTTCCGAAATCGTGCTGGCCTTGCTCCATACTTACAGCACGTGCATTTAAGCGTTGCTGTATTTTGTGGGAGTCGCTGTTTAGCATGGAGGCGTCCCCGATGCTGCCCTCTTCACAGAGCGCCACGCCTTCGACTTCCGATTCTACATCTTCGGCCTCGAGTCTGCTCAAGCCTGACTCGTTCGTGCTGGCTTTGACTCTGACGCATGCTGCGGTGCCTTCCGATGTCTTTTCAGGTCAGGTAGTGCAGCCTCCCATCCCTCCAGTGGTGCTTAAGGTGCCCAAGGCCCCTGGCGGCCGAGTGACCGATGTCCGTGCGGGAAGTCTCATTGCTGATGCGGATCCCTCTTTGCCGGTGTCGTTCCACGCCCTGATGGAGAAGCGATTTGTCGAGCTCTTTACCAAAATTGGGCTAACGCTTCTCTCCCAGATCCAGCCTGGGCACGTGGAAGCCTCCCGTGAGGTCGAGCCGCCTCCGGTGCCTCCTCGGCGCACATTCTTGCTGCTGGGAGCAGAGTTTCGGCGAGTGTCTGGTCTGGCTTCAGGGCATGTCTCTCAAGGAGCAGAGTCTTTGCCCATGCCATTTTTGGAACCGATACCCTCGATGCATGGCTTGCCTGGCCTGGACCCTTCCTCCGCGATGCCGGGCCTTGAACTTTGGGAAGCGCCTCGGGGGGCCTCGTCACAGCCTCCAGTCCCATCTACTCGGTGGCTGCCTCGTCTGGGCGTCGCTCGCCTTGTCGCGCGAGGCCTGCTTCTCGACACAGCTCTGGTCGTCGATCGAGGCATTCATCGAGGCACTCATCGAGGCATTCATCGAGACACGCCTCGCCGGAAGCAATCTTTCTGGGAGTTTTCCCCGGAGTACTCGCCCCCTCCTCCTATGCCGGAACTCGAGGACTACGGGGGTTCGTTCTCTCCGTGCCGGTCCTCGGCATCGGCGGACCAGGCTTTGAGCATCGAGCCCGAGCTCGAGGCCCAGCCCTGGCGGACCAGTTGTCATTCTCGTCCTTCCTGAGGCAGATGGCGGTGGATCTGGATATCACCCTGGATTCGGGTTCCAAGTTCTTGAAGGAGTATCTGGAGACGATGCATCTTCCTCAACCTCCTGCCGAGTCTCTACGCCTGCCTCTACATAAGCTTCTGGACCAGACTTTCATGAGATGCTTCGAGATCCCATACTCCATCCCGGCAGTCCCGGGGAAGTTGGATGCTTGATACCGCACGGTGCACCATAAGGGCTTCGATGGGGCACAGCTCTCGCACCAGTCCGTCTTGGTTGAATCTTCTCTGAAGTGGTCTCATCCCTCCCAGGTCTATGCTTCCACTCCTCCTGGCTGGGAAGGCAAAACCATGGACAGATTTGGCAGGCGCATCTACCAGAACTCGATGATGGCTTCTCGAGTCCTGAATTACAGCTTTCATTTTGCAACCTACTTTGAGTTTTTTCTATCCATTCTTCAAAAGTTTTTACCCTATCTGGACTCTTAGGCTCGCTTCGAGTACTCGGAGGTGCTGGCATCATTGTCCCAACTCCGCCTGCAAATGATGCAATCGTCTTACGACGCCTTTGAGCTCTCGGCCAGAGCGGCTGCTTGTTCGGTGGCCATGAGACGCTTGGCGTGGCTTTGCACCATTGATATGGACCCAAATCTCCAGGACAGGCTGGCAAACGTTCCCTGTGCGGGAGCGGACCTTTTCGACGAGTCCATCGAGGCGGCAACGGAGAAGCTGTCCAAACATGAAAAATCTTTTCAGTCTATTCTCCGCCAGAAGCCCAAGCCTGCTATCTCGTCGGTCTCGTCCTCCTATGATTTATCAAAGGCACTACCCGCCGAAGCAGGCCCCCCGCCATTCGGCCGCCAGTAAAGAGACCGCATCAGCAGAAGCCCCAGCAAAAACCTCAGCCTTCTACTGTCCCTAAGGCTCCCCAGCATTTTTGACTGTCTCGTAGGGCGCATAATTTCCATCGTTCTGCCCTCCCCGCTTTTTCCCATTGGAGGTCGTCTCCATCATTTTTACCATCGATGGATGACTATTACCACCGACCTCTGGGTCCTTTCCATCGTAAGAGAGGGATACTCTCTTCAGTTCCATCATGTTCCTCCGGAACATCCTCCAAGAGAGTATCCTTCCAACTTAACCCAGACCGCCCTTCTTCGGGAAGCCCAGGCTTTACTCCGGCTTCGGGCCGTCGAGCCGGTCCCTGTGGACCAACAGAACAAGGGTTTTTACTCCCGGTACTTCCTTGTTCCGAAGAAGACGGGCGACCTGCGTCCTATTTTGGACCTCAGGTGCTCAACAAGTTCCTAGTCAGGGAGAAGTTTTGCATGTTGACCCTGGCTTCTCTCTATCCCCTCCTCGAGCAGAACGACTGGTTATGCTCCCTGGATCTCAAGGAGGCCTACACTCATATTCCCATCCATCCGGCCTCCCGTCAATACCTCAGATTTCGGGTGGGACTCCTTCATCTTCAGTACAGAGTGCTTCCTTTCGGCCTAGCTTTGTCTCCCAGAGTCTTCACCAAGTGCCTGGTTGTGGTGGCCGCAGCACTCAGGAACCATGGTCTGCAGGTGTTTCCCTACCTCGACGACTGGCTCATCAAGGATTCCACGTCTCAGGGGGCCGTCCGGGCCACTCAGAGGACAATCTGGTTTCTACAGAGTCTGGGATTCGAGATCAACTTTCCCAAATCCCATCTTCAACCTTCACAGACTCTCCCCTTCATCGGAGCTGTTCTGGATACTATTCAACTCAGAGCGTTCCTTCCTCCTCAGTGCCTGGCGGCTCTTCTTCATCTTTGTCACTCGGTCTCTTCTCGCCCGTCCATCTCGGCGAGACACATGATGGTGCTCCTGGGGCACATGGCCTCTATGGTTCACGTGACTCCTTTTGCCAGGCTTCACCTGCGGATTCCTCAGTGGACCCTGGCTCCTCAATGGTCGCAGATCTCCGACCCTCTGTCTCGTCACATTCAGGTCACTCCTGCTCTGCTGCAGTCGCTTCGCTGGTGGATGCTCTCTTCCAATCTTTCCAGAGGTTTGCTGTTTCACATGCCTACCCATCAGAAGGTCCTCACGACCGACTCCTCGAACTATGCTTGGGGGGCTCATCTGGACGGTCTCCGCACCCAAGGCTATTGGACGAGTGCGGATCGTCTGTGCCATATCAATCTCCTGGAACTCAGGGCGATTTTCAATGCTCTCACTGCTTTTCAGCATCTGCTTCACGACATGGTGGTCCTCATTCATATGGACAATCAGGTCGCCATGTATTATGTCAACAAGCAGGGAGGCATGGGATCGGCCTCCCTCTGTCAGGAAGCTCTGAAAGTTTGGGATTGGGCAATTCGCCACAACGCCTTCCTCTAAACTGTCTACATTCAGGGGGCGGACAATGCTTTGGTGGACAACTTGAGTCGTCTTCTCCAGCCTCACGAATGGACACTCCATTCCACGTCCCTTCAACAAATCTTCTCCCTGTGGGGAACGCCTCAGATAGACTTCTTTGCAGCTCCCCACAACTTCAAACTGCCTCAATTCTGCTCCAGGATCTACAGCCCTCATCGTCTCGAGGCAGATGCTTTTCTTCTGGACTGGGGGAATCTCTTTCTGTATGCGTTTCCTCCTTTTCCTCTCATTCAAAAGACTCTGGTCAAGCTCAAGTCCGACCGGGCCACCATGATTCTGATTGCTCCTCGGTGGCCCAGACAACCTTGGTTCTCCCTCCTTCTGCAACTCAGCTGCAGGGAGCCCTTCCTTCTGCCAGTGTTTCCATCTCTGCTTACGCAGCATCAGGGATCTCTGCTTCATCCCAACCTGCAGTCGCTACACCTGACAGCTTGGTTCCTCTCAGCGTAACTTCCCTTTAGTTTTCACCAGCTGTGTGGGTTGTTTTGGAAGCTTCGAGGAAGCCTGTTACTAGACAATGCTATTCCCAGAAATGGACTAGATTCTCTACTTGGTGTTTTTCTCATCACAAGGAGCCTCAACATGACCCCTTGTCCTCTGTTTTGGACTATCTTTTGCACTGTCTCAATCTGGCCTCAAGTCTACATCGATCAGAGTCCACCTTAGTGCAATTGCTGCTTTCCACCAACCTCTTCAGGGGAAACCTCTTTCTGCACATCCTGTGGTTTCCAGATTCATGAAAGGACTTTTCCATGTCAATCCTCCTCTCAAACCGCCTCCAGTGGTTTGGGACCTCAATGTTGTTCTTTCTCAACTTATGAAGCCTCCATTTGAACCTCTTAAGAAGGCTCCTCTGAAATTTCTCACTTGGAAAGTGGTGCTTCTCATTGGCCACACTTCTGCCCGTCGAGTGAGTGAACTCCAAGCATTGGTTGCGGATCCGCCCTTTACAGTGTTTCATCATGACAAGGTGGTCCTTCGCACTCATCCCAAATTCCTCCCCAAGGTGGTCTCAGAATTTCATCTCAACCAATCCATCGTACTTCTAGAGTTTTTTCCAAAGCCTCGTTCTCACCCTGGAGAATCAGCTCTTCATACTCTGGACTGTAAACGTGCTTTGGCCTTCTACTTGGAACGCACCAAATCACACAGTTCTGCTCCTCAACTTTTCATCTCCTTCGATCCGAACAAGTTGGGACGCCCTATCTCTAAGCGCACCATCTCCAACTGGATGGCGGCTTGTATCTCTTTCTGCTATGCACAGGCTGGATTACCCCTTCACAGTAAAGTCACAGCCCATAAGGTCAGAGCAATGGCAGCCTCTGTAGCTTTCCTCAGATCGACACCGATTGAGGAGATTTGTAAAACTGCCACTTGGTCCTCGGTTCATACCTTCACCTCACACTATTGTCTGGATACCTTCTCCAGACGGGATGGACAGTTTGGCCAAACAGTGTTACAAAATTTATTCTCCTAAATTGCCAACTCTCCCACCATCCCATTGTGGTTAGCTTGGAGGTCACCCACTAGTGAGAATACCTGCCTGCTTGTCCTGGGATAAAGCAATGTTACTTACCGTAACAGTTGTTATCCAGGGACAGCAGGCAGCTATTCTCACGTCCCACCCACCTCCCCTGGGTTGGCTTCTCTGCTAGCTATCTGAACTGAGGAGACAAGCCCGGTGCATCAGGCGGGAAGGCACTCGCGCATGCGCGGTGTGGGCAACTCGAAACTTCTAAAAGTTTCTACAAGCAAGTATGCTTGTGAGATGTCCGCATCGGGGCTCCGTTGGATGACGTCACCCACTAGTGAGAATAGCTACCTGCTGTCCCTGGATAACAACTGTTACGGTAAGTAACATTGCTTTCTTCCATTGTAACCCCCGTTTATAAATCTTTTGTAAGCCGCCTTGAACCGCAAGGTAATGGCGGAATAGAAATCTCTAATGTAATGTAATGTAATAATGTCTATTAAGGCTCATCCACTATCATAGCCTGTGTTGCCAGGAATAAGAACATAAGAATAGCCTTACTGGGTGAGACCAATGGTCCATCAAGCCCAGTAGCCCGTTCTCATGGTGGCCAATCCAGGTCACTAGTACCTGGCCAAAACCCAAGGTGTAGCAACATTCCATGCTATCGATCCAGGGCAAGCAGTGGCTTCACCTGTGTCTTAATAACAGACTATGGGCTTTTCCTCCAGGAATGTGTATAAACCTTCCTTAAAACCAGCTACGCTATTCGCTCTTACCACATCCTCTTGCAGTGCATTCCAGAGCTTAACAATTCTGTAAGTGAAAAAATATTTCCTCCTATTGGTTTTAAAAAGTATTTCCCTGTAACTTCATCAAGTGTCCCCTAGTCTTTGTAATTTATGATGGAGCGAAAAATCGATCCACTTGTACCCGTTGTACTCCACTCAGGATTTTGTAGACTTCAATCCTATCTCCCCCAGCCGTCTCTTTTCTAAGCTGAAGAGCCTTAAACTGCTTAGTCTTTCCTGATGTCTTGTAGACCCATTTGGTATCATTTTCAGATATGCCAAAGTTTCATCTGAGGAGCTCCTGGTGCATCTTCCTGGAATCCCAGGGGCAGAGATTTAGCTCGAGGCACAGCCTGCTTGTGTCCAAACTGCCATATCTTACATTGAAGGGCTCCAAAGTGGGGGTCTGAATCTCTTCATGGCTTTTGTGCCCCTCTCTGCTACTATCTGGGGTTTTGCCAGGATACTGGGTCTGACCCATGTGCCAGAGTCTCTGGACCCCCCCAGCAGCCTCCCTTTGGCTCCAATTCACTAAAGTCAGTGATCGTCGCTAAACTGTCAGTAAACGATCGCTGCTAACCGACCTGATTCACAAAATGGCCCACCACATGCTTTTCTTCTTGTAAGTTTATTCTATTCCTGATTTTGTTATATGAACACTGCTGAAACAGTTTGTATTTGCTAAGAAACCACAAGGTTATTTTCTCTTTGTGTTCTGAGCTCTGTGTCTTACATTCTGTTCTGTAGCATTCCTCCTCATGTTATGATCCCCACATCCTGTGCTTTAGTTGAGTGATTTTGCTTCTTGTGAGTCAGGACTTAGATAAGAAACATTTCTAGACCTTAGACAAAAGACTTCCCACTAACCCCCCCCCCCTTTATGTTTGCTACTTCTTTCTAGCTGCTTTTATGTATCCTGTTACCAAATATAGTCTTTCCTACAGTCATATGCTGAAAAAACTGACCCATGTAAAATGCTATAACTATGTATGCAGCACTCATAATAAATGGATATCTCTTTGGATATGCAAACAGTTTGCATAAGCGTCTATTCTTTCTAAAAGAGATTATCTCCAGATGTATCTGTACCAGAGAAGGCAGAATTTGGGCTAGGCTGTATTGTGACCAGAGCCTTTTCAATAGCCATTTTCTGATCTGGCCATGCAAATTAGTAAAACCCCAGGCAAAATAGCCAAGGGATTGATTCACTAAGATTTGCTTGGCTATTTTGAATCAGGTTTTACTATCCTAAAACCCGATTACTGCAGACCTCTCAGTAACTTTGCTATCAACAGGTCTGCCGGGTTTTCTTCATTTTTTTTAATGACACAGATATTTTTGCATGTATTACGCAAGCAAAATATCTGCCAATTAAAAAAAATAACAGCCCCCAACTTTTGCCAGCGCCCCTCCCCCCCCCAATGAACCCTGATAAATACAGCTGACAACTCCCCAACAAATGCGGCGAACCTAAAACAAATGGCAGGAGGGATGCTCACTTCCTTCTGTCACGAAGGCGCTCACTCCCTCCCCCACTTCCGAATAAAACAGCAGGAGGGATAGCCACTCCCTCCTGGCCAGAAAGACCTCTCCCCTCCCCTGAAGAAAAAGGCAGGAGGGATGCCCACTCCCTCCTCCATCAGCCTCCCCCTCCCATACCTTTACATTGGGAGCAGGAGGGGTGCCTCCTGCTCCTCCAGCACACTGTGATGTAAGGGGAGGAGACTAAGGCGCCTGATTGGCCATTGTTTTGGAAGCTGATGGCAGGAGTGAGTGGGCATCCCTCCTGCCAGGTTTTTTCAGAGTGGTGAATGGTCTTATCTCCGCAGTGAAGGGAACACGTGCGGTTATGGATCACGCAGTCCAGCAGCCCCCTCCTGCCCGATTGCCTCGTCCCACCATCTCCCTCCCTTCCCCTCCCCTCACCTTATGTGGCAAATTTAATTTTTCTTCTCTCAGCGACACGCTTTCAAAAAGTCATGTGCGCGGCTACTTTGTTTGAATCTTCTCTGATGCAATTTCCTGTTGCGTCAGAGGAGAAGATTCAACTGAAGCAGCCATGTGCACGACTTGTTGAAAGCATACTGCTGGGAGAAGAAAATTTAAATTTGGCACAAAAGGTGAAGGGGAGGAAGGGAGATGGTGGGACGCGGCGATCGGACAGGAGGGGGCTGCTGGACTGTGCAATCCGTGACCACGCGTGTTCCCTCACAGTAGGAAGGAGGGAGTGAAAGGGAAAGAGATGCTGGGCCAAGAGGATGAAGATGGATACAAATATTGAACCCACAGCAGGAAAGAGAAAGGGGAGGACAGGCAGGTGAGCCAGATGCTGGAATTGGGGGAAGAAAGAGGGAAAGAAGCTAGATGGGGTTGGAGAGGAGAGAGACACATTGGTGTGTAAGAAGAAGAGAGGGGAAATCAGGACTTAGGAAGGTAACAGAAACAAAGGAAAAATTATGTGCATGGGGGCATAGGGACAGAGACATAAAAGGGGAAATACAGGGGGGGGGAATTATGTGCATGGGGCATAGGGACAGAGACATAAAGGGGAGATATATGGGGATGGTATATGGACACTGGGGGCAATGCCAGATACAAAGGGGAGATATTAGAAATGGAGAAAATAGGAACACAGAAGCAGGTGGTTTGCAGGGATGGAACAGGAACAAGCGGACGGGGACAAATTATTTCCCGTGTCATTCTCTAGTCTAGCACACCTGCAGCACTTGCCCAGTGGAGTTAAAGGGCGCTCAAGTGACTTGATTCCAGCTGGGCTGCAGTTCCTCCAAAGGCCAACAGGTGGCGGTCTAACACACTTCCTAGATAGCATCACCTCTCCACCTTTTGTATTGGGGAAAAGGTCTGGGCAGAGCTGAGATGTTTCCTGAGGCTCTAGTATAGCCCCAACATTGAACTGCGCATGCTCTGTGCGAGGGGAATGCGAAAGGAAGGCGTGGCGCTGAGAATCTTCCTCCATCACGGCGCATGTGCAGTGCCCTTATCTGGTGCTTTGGTAAAGGCACATCACGGCGGAATAATTTTTCTGCATACCCAGAATGCCTTGCGAGGCGGAGCTGCTTTTTTTTTCGAAAATCTTCGTTGATTTGTTCTGACGTTTTCAGATTTTCCTCGAGAATATGTGTCTGTCTGTCGTGGGAGTAAACCGTCGCTTTATGCTGCTGTGTTTCAGCATGTTGTGTCGTTCATTCTCTGTCACGTCTTTAGGAGCTGCTTCTGGTGGCATTGGCAGCGTGAAAGAAATTTTGTTGGTTTTTTTCCAGGATCGGGGTTCCTCAGAGTGTTGTGAAGATCTCTTTCATTTTAGAAAGGAATTTTTGGCGACTCTTAGTAGAGTCGAAGTTAATATTAATGAAAGTGTTTTTCTTTATTCTGTGTTTATAGATAGTTGAAATTTTTCTGGATCTGGGAAATCCATCTAGAACTCTAAATTATGTCTGCATGTTGTACTGTAGTAGGTTTTTTTTCTATGCTTTTTTCTTTCACACACTAAAGCAGCTGGATTTTTTTTTCAATTTTTCAGCACTCCCCCAGGAGAACAGTTTAGGACAGGTGCACTGTATCCTGTACAATCTAATAGGCTGCCAAAGTGTTACTCTGCAATTACCCCCACACACACACACACACACTCTTTCTTCTATTTCAGGGGGACTATGTGGGGTAATAATGGTAATACACTTTTTCCTCTGAATCTGCGGTTTCAGTATCCGCGGATTTGCTTATTTGTGATTTTTTTTTGCAAAAAAAAACTATTTTCAGTTTTTGGCTATTTTTAAGCCTCCCCAGAAGCTTACCTTGTGGTCTAGCGGTGAAGCGGGGCAGTTGTGATCTTCTTATGCTCCTGCCCCATGCAGAGCCATCATCAGACTACAACGGGGATGCAGGAGAGAGGTGGGGGTACGTCAGAGCCGGTTGAGAAGTTATTTGTGATTTTTCACACTTCGCGGTCCGGCTCTGCATCTAACCCCCGCGAATACCGAGGGAGAAGTGTAATGTCTCTCTCCTTCCGTCCCTTTTTCTCTCCAGAAAGCAGATCTCTACTACTACTATTAATTATTTATTTCTATAGCCCTACCAAACGCACTCAGTGCTGTACAGCGTCACAAAGAGTAAGAAAACAGTCCCTGCTTGAAAGAGCTTACAATCTGGGGTTTCGTCAGTCGTAAGGCGGAAGTCATTATGCCATTGTATAGATCCATGGTGAGGCCCCACCTGGAATACTGTGTGCAATTCTGGAGGCCGCATTATCGCAAGGATGTGCTGAGACTGGAGTCGGTGCAAAGAATGGCCACCCGGATGGTCTCGGGACTCAAGGATCTACTATACGAAAAACGGCTTGACAAATTACAGCTATACTCGCTCGAGGAGCGCAGAGAGAGGGGGGACATGATCGAGACGTTCAAGTATCTTACGGGCCGCATCAAGGCGGAGGAAGATATCTTCTTTTTCAAGGGTCCCACGACAACAAGAGGGCATCCGTTGAAAATCAGGGGCGGGAAACTACGAGGTGACACCAGGAAATTCTTTTTCACTGAAAGAGTGGTTGATCGCTGGAATAGTCTTCCACTACAGGTGATTGAGGCCAGCAGCGTGCCTGATTTTAAGGCCAAATGGGATCGGCACATGGGATCTATTCACAGGGCAAAGGTAGGGGAGGGACATTAAGGTGGGCAGACTAGATGGGCCGTGGGCCCTTATCTGCCGTCTATTTCTATGTTTCTATCTAAACAACTCTACCTTCACTGGCCTTCCAAACATGGCCAGTAGTGCTGTCTAATTCAGGGAAAAATTATTCAATTTGCTTTTCCAGTCCAATTGGGGGGGGGGGGGTTCAATTGTCCTGGCAGGTTTATTTTCTGGCCTTTCCACCCACGCCTGTGCTGTTGTGTAAAATAATAAACAGGAAAGACATTTCCTCTCTCTAACACCAGCTCTGGCAAAATGCACATTTCAAATGTGATATATTATAATCACAAAACAGAAAATATAATTATTTTTTCTACCTTCCACTGCCATGTCCAACATTTGTTTCTTTCCCGCTGTCTACCATCTCTTTCTCTTTGCCTTGCACCCTGGGCCAAATCTCTCTATTCCCCTCCCTTCCTCTTCTCCATTATGATGTGCTCCATTTTATGCACCATCTTTCCCTGCCCTCCACACTATGTCCAACATTTCTCTTTCCTCTCCATGCATGTCTCCCTCCCCTCCACCATAGGCAGGATTTTTCCCTCTCACCCCTTTCTACCTCGTCTCTCTCTTGCTCTCTTCCACCCCAATTCTTCCTCTCTCCTCCCGTGTAGCATCTTTCCTCCTCTCCCTCCCTCCCCCCTGTTTAGTGGTGTTCCATCCCTCCCTCTCATCCCCCTGTGCTGCAGCACCCCACTGACTCTCCCACCATGAGACCTCATATATTTCCAAGGTCTCTTAAAGCACCAGCAGCGGCATCGATCTGAATGGGCTACTCGCAGCCTGCCCTGCAAGGGCTTCACTCTGCCATGTTATCAGTGATGTCATCAGTAACGGTGGGGCAGGCCACGAGTAGTCCATTCAGAATGATGCCGCTACCATGGCTGCTTTAGGAGTCTTCAGCAATATGTCAGGTCTCACCGGGGGGGTGTCGCTTAATCGGTGGCAAATTTCATTTTTGTCTAGTTTTTCTATTGTCTCTCTTCCAGTTGCCTTGCTAAGAAGTGTATACAGAAGTTAGACAGCTCTAAGTCTAATAGATGCTGGCACTCATCTCAAAGCCGGGACATTAGATCATTTATTATTCTATTGTCCACTGATACTTAGTTTTTGGAAATCCATTTGGGGCCAAGTGAATAATCTACTGGAAAATCTGGTGGCATTATCATATGACACTGTTATTTGGTACTTCCATGAGAGCTAAGAGTCAAATCTCTTCTAATAATAATAAATTTTTGCTCATCATGACAGAGGTTGCCATACAGCAAATTATGAAATTCTGGAAAAATTGGGATAGGCTGAATTATAATTTATGGTGGAATTCGTTATGCCAAATCTTTAAAATGGAGCGAGTAATAGCCATACACAGGGGCATTTTAAGAAATTTAGGGATGTTTGGGAGCCATTAACAAAAATATTGTATAGCATGAATATTATTTCCCCCGCCCCTTTTGTTCATACATATCCAGGGTGGGGAGGGGGGATGGGAATATTTTATGATTTTTTATGCTTATGAACAATTATTGGATATAAGGGAGGGGGATATTGGATGTGAGTTAGAATTTGATGGTATATTAAGTGATGTTAAAGTATAAAATGATTGTATCTTATGTTACACTTATTGAAAGTTTTAAAAATGAATAAAGATTATAAAAAAAAGATTATAGCCCAGTATGTTTGAGTCCCACCCATGGAAATCACTGAACCATGACTCTGTGATTGTTATGGTATCCAAGTTTTCCTCTAACATCAGGGCTTTTAGATCATGATTTTTGTTGCTTAAACTGCTTGCGTTTGTGGTCATTGCTTTTCAGCTACTTTTATTTTTGTTTAGTTTTTCTATTGTCTCTCTTCCAGTTGCCTTACTAAGAAGTGTAATGCTAATATTGTTGTTTACATTGCCATCTTTACTACGCTCACATCTGTGGAGGGAGAGGGAGCTGTGCTCGATCTGGGAGAGAAGGAGTTAGGGTGGACATGGGGTTATGCTGGGCCTTGCTGGGGGGGATATGTGGATTTGCTGTACCTGGTTTGAAAAGGGGGCGAATATGGAGTTGTGCCGGGAAGGACTAATAAGAAGGAGGATGAGAAAGAGACTGGACTAGAAGAAGGGAAGAGAGAGATGTTAGGGCATTAATCAGAGTGCTCGTTTTAATATTAATAACCTCATTTTAATACTAATGAGGACGTTTGCATGGCAAGGTCAGAGGTTGCAACAAACGCACAGAAAAGACCACAGTGGAGGAAGGTTCAAGGCGGATTACAAAAGAAGTTATCTGGCTATTTCCAGAGGAATTGAAGAGAAGAGCGAGTTGTTTCACAGAATTGGGAAGAGTCTTGCGGTGTTAGTTTGTCTTCAAGGATTTCTTGAATAGCATGGTTTTTATTTCTTTTCTGAACGATTTGTAGACTGGGGTCGTTAGTAAATTGGAGAGTTGGTGGTTCAGTTTTGCTGCTTGTGTGGCTAGAAGGCCATCGTACTGGGTTTTTTTCATTTGACGTCTCTGATTGGGGGATGTGTGAACGGTTTGTGGGTTCTCCTATGTCTGGTTGAGGTAGTTTGGCTTAGGTGATTGTTTAGGTAGGCTGGGCTGTCTCTGTTTATGGTTTTAAATAGTAGGCAGTAGAATTTGAATTGTATTCTTGCTTGTATTGGGAGCCAGTGTGAGTCGAGGTATGCTACCGTGATGTGGTCGTGCTTCCTCAGTGAATAGATAAGTCTTAGTGCTGTGTTTTGAACTGTTTGTAGTTGTTTTATCATGGTTGCGGGGCTGGGGAGATAGAGTATGTTGCAGTAGTCTAGAACAGTGTTTTTCAACCTTTTTTGGGCAAAGGCACACTTGTTTCATGAAAAAAATCACGAGGCACACCACCATTAGAAAATGTTAAAAAATTTAACTCTGTGCCTATATTGACTATATATAAAGTAATTCTCTTGAATAGGAATCAAATAAACACAAAGAAAGTATTTTATAATTACTTTATTACGAAATAAAAATTATAAAATACTTTATTCAGTGCGAAACCTGGGCCTGTTTGGCTGAACACAAAGCTGATATTCTGGCTGGAATCGAAGAAAGACACACACGTAGCTCTTCGTCAACAGCTCTCAGTCTCTCTCTGTATTTGGTTTTTATAGCATACAAAAATAGACAAATATACCCTCCATCCTTTTTATTAAACCACAATAGCAGTTTTTAGCGCAGGGAGCTGCGCTGAATGCCCAGCACTGCTCTTGACGCTCATAGGCTCCCTGCGCTAAAAACCACTATTGCGGTTTAGTAAAAGGTGACCATATTGTAAAATATAGACAGCAGATATAAATTCAGAACTGTGCATAGTAAGTGAAGGGAAGTTTTCATCTCTGGGAATTTACCCAGTTAACTATTAAGTTATTTGGGCAAATTCCTTTGAAAACTGTGGTAATACTGCCTCCACTTTGCTAAATTTAAAATAAAATCATTTTTCCTACCTTGTCTGGTGATTTCTGGTTGCACTTTCTTCTTCTGACTGTGCATCCAATCTTTCTTCCCTTCTATCAGCCTGTATGCTTTCTCTCCTCCACACCTCATTCCTTCCCCCAACTTTTTCTTCCTCTCTCCCTGACCTTTTTTTCTGTTTCTCTTCTTTCCTTCTGTTTCCCTGCCTGCCCCCTTTCTTTCTTTCTCCCTGCCGTTCCCCAAGCCACTGCCGCTGCCATCGGGGAACAGGACCCACCAATGGATAACAGGCCCCAAAGCCGACGCCGACGCATGCTCTCCCTGACGTCAATTCTGCAATCGGAGAGGAAGTTCCGCCCAGCCAGGCAGCGATTGGCTGGCCTGAACGTCCTCTCCGACTGCAGAATTGACGTCGGGGAGAAGAAGACTTATCGGCTCGATAGATTAGATCGCCAAGACAAAGTGAGTCCTGGGTGATCGACTCACTTTGCCTTGGCGAGCTACTGGCGCCCCTGCCTCGGGCCCCCTGTCATCTCCGGGCCCCTGAATGCAGGACTGGTAGTACTGCCCTGATGGCGGCCCCGCGGAACAGCGGTTGAAAAACACTGGTCTAGAAGACCTAGGACTAAGACTGGACCAAGGGCTGGAATTGTGTTCTGTCGAAGAATTTTCAAACTTGCCTCAAGTTTCTTATGACTGCGAATGATTTTTGTATTGTTTTGTTGATTTGTGGTTGCATAGTACAGCATCTGTCTATCATCATTCCTAGAAGTTTTAGAGTAGGCTGTAAGGGGTATGTGATTGAGTTTATTACTAGATTTGTTATGATTGGGGTTTTATTATTTTCGAGAAGAATGAATTTTGTCTTGTCTGGGTTCAGTTTCAGTTTGTGATTTTTCATCATGTTGCTACTGCTTCAAGTGTCCTGTGTAGTGTGTCTGTCATGGAGGACATTGGTTGGTCAAAAGGAAGAAGAATGGTGATGTCGTCGGCATAGCTATAGGAGGTTAAGCCTAAGTTGTCCAGGCAGGTGCTGAGGGATTCGATGTAGAGATTTAAGAGAGTTGGGGATAGTGGAGATCCTTGGGATACGCCGCAGGTGTTGGACCATGGTTCTGAATTTTCTTTGTTCAACATTACTCTGTAAGTTCTGGATTGTAGGAATCTTTGAAACCATGTGTGTACCTTGTCTATGATTCCTATTGTTTCTAGTATTTGTAGTAGAATGTTGTGGTCCACTAGGTCAAATGCTGCAGTGAGATCCAGTTGTATAATCAGCATATTTCTACCTGTGCTGAGATGTTGTCTAACTGTGTCTGTGAGGGAACCCAGAAGTGTCTCTGTGCTGTAGTTGGTTCTGAAACCAGATTGTGTAGGGTGGAGTATGTTGTGGTCTTCTAGGCAGTTGGTGAGGAGTTTGGCTACCAGGCCTTCCATTAGTTTGACATAGAGTGGTATTGAGGCTATGGGTCTGTAGTTGGATGGTTGATCCTTTGCTCCTTTAGGGTCTTTTAAGATCGGGGTGACGATGATTTCGCTGAGGTCTTGCGGGAAAAACATAAAGCTATCTATTTAAAATGTAAAGGTAGCTATCCTCTTCATAACCTCTAATTTCTTATTATGTCCTTCCCTCATTGAATTTACCTGTAAACCGTGCTGAGCTCTATCTTTATGGAGATGATGCGGTATAAAAGCTTAAAGTTTAGTTTAAAAAGCCATCTGAGAGTATGGTTTGTATCCATTGTAGGAGGAGAGCGCGGAATTTGGTACTGGAGGATTTTAATAGGTATGGAGGACAGTGGTTGAGGTCACAGGCTGTGTGGCTGTATTTTTATAGAGTTTGTTAAGATTAGACCATTATATAGTGGGGAAATGGGACCAAGTTCTGTCTGCTGCAGCTGATTCTTTTTCTGGGGGGTGCCATTGTGATCTCTTCTAGGTGAGTGGGGGTTCCGGTGAGGTTAAATGGTGACTGAGGAATAGATTTCAGATTCTTCAGGAAGAGGTTTCCGACGAAGAACAGGAGCAGGCCCAATACACAGCTCCATCTGCTGACCGACTCCCCCCCCCACAACGGAAGAAGCGCAGAGTAATAGTCATTGGGGACTCCATGCTGAGGGGCACCGAGGGACCAATCTGCAGACCGGATACACATTCAAGGGAGGTTTGCTGTCTGCCTGGAGCCAGAATACGGGACATCACCACCAGCCTGGATAAACTACTCACGCCTCATGACCATTTTCCCATGCTTCTTGTCCACATAGGAACCAACGACACTGCCAGGAACACCCCAGAGGCCATCACCAGAGACTTCGGAGCCCTGGGTGTGAGGCTTAAGCAGACGGGTGCGCAGGTGGTCTTCTCATCAATCCTCCCAGTTAGAGGCAAGGGAAGAGCCAGAGATGAATGTATCCTGAGAACTAACGAGTGGCTACAAGGATGGTGTCGGGATATGAACTTCGGATTCCTGAATCATGGAGAGGCGCTACAAGGACTTCAGGGACCAAACGGACTCCATTTGACCAGTAGGGGTAAGAACATCTTCGGACACCGATTAGCCCGCCTGCTTCGTAGGACTTTAAACTAGGTAAGTTGGGGGGAGGGTACCTACTCACATACTGGTGCGGAAAGGAACTATCCTGATGGGATGAGTCGATACTCTGCTTCCAAGGTAAGGACCCACATTTCAAACAGTTCTCTAGGAGCCACACAGACTCAGATTGGAAACGCCTCACAGGGACTTAGTAAACACAAGGTGTGGAGGGCCATGTATGTTAATGCACACAGTTTAGGCAATAAAATTCTAGAACTGGAAACTGAAATAAGGGATGCCAACCTAGACGTGGTGGCGATATCCGAAACTTGGTTCACGGGCTCACATGGATGGGATATGGCTATACCAGGGTACAATTTACTTCGGCAGGACAGAGAGGGCAGGTTGGGTGGAGGGGTAGCACTATACATTAAAAAGGACATCAAAACCACCAGGATCACAGATGTAAAGTACACCGGGGAGTCCCTCTGGGTAAACCTGGCAAGAGGCGGCAAAAAATGCCTGTATCTTAGTGTGGTATACAGACCCCCAAGACAACTGGAAGACATGGACGCAGAATTAATTGAAGATATAGTGAATATCACCCTACGGGGCGACACTGTACTGCTAGGGGACTTCAACATGCCTGATGCAGACTGGAACACATTTTCAGCGACAACCAGCAGCAGCAGGAGGCTATTAACCTCCATAAAGGGAGCACGTCTCAAACAAATGGTAACGGAGCCCACTAGGGCCCAGGCGATCCTCGACCTGGTACCAACGGTGAAAGCATCTCAGAGGTCTCGGTAGGAGATACGCTAGCCTCCAGTGACCATAATATGGTATAGTTCAACCTTAGGAAAGACTCCCCAAATCAATCACAAAAACAAAGGTACTCAATTTCCGGGGCACCGACTTCGCACGCATGGGAGATTTTGTCCATCAGACACTGCAGGACCAAACAGAGACTGGCAATGTGGAAGCTATGTGGTCGTCCCTGAAATCATCCATACATGAAGCAACTAGTCGCTACATAAAATCAGTAGACAAACGGCAAAGAAACAATAAACCCCAATGACTCACTAAGGAGATCTCGCAGCTCGTTAAGGAGAAGAAAAAGCATTTCTTTCCTACAAGCGTACGCAGAAAAGAGAAGCTAAAGTAGAATATAGGATCAGGTCTGCAGCGGTCAAGACGGCAGTTAGGGAGGCCAAACTTCGAGTGGAAGAAACTTTGGCAAAAAACATTAAGGAAGGGGACAAATCCTTCTTCAGGTATATTAGTGATAAGAAAAGGAACACGGGTGGGATAGTACGCCTTAGACAACCGGACGGAAACTACGCGGTAGCGGATTCCAAAAAAGCCGAACTACTAAATGAGTACTTCTGCTCAGTCTTCACCTGCGAGGCACCGGGACACGGACCACAGTTAAAGGCAAAACAAAATGCGGAAGACCCGTTTCTGAATTTTGAGTTCACACCAGGAGATGTCTACAGCGAACTGACAAGGCTCAAGGTGAACAAGGCCATGGGACTGGACAATTTACACCCAAGAGTGCTCAGAGAATTGAGAGATGTTCTGGCGGAACTGTTGCTCTTCAATCTCTCACTAAGTAAGGGGAAAGTTCCTTTGGACTGGAAAACAGCTAATGTCGTTCCTCTGCATAAAAAGGGTTGCAAGGCGGAGGCTTTGAACTATAGACCGGTGAGTCTCACTTCAATAGTGTGTAAACTCATGGAAACACTAATTAAGCATAAACTAGATGCGATCTTGAATGAGGGGAGTCTCCGGGATCCCAGTCAACATGGATTCACCAAGGGTAGGTCCTGCCAATCCAATCTCATCAGCTTCTTTGACTGGGTAACAAGAAGGCTGGACTTGGGAGAGTCCTTGGACATCGTATACCTGGACTTCAGCAAGGCTTTTGACAGCGACCCACATCGCAGGCTGCTGAACAAGATGGAATCGATGGGGTTAGGAGAGAAACTGACTGCATGGGTTAATGACTGGGTGAGTGGCAGACTTCAGAGGGTGATGGTTAACGGTACCCTCTCTAAAACATCAGAGGTGACCAGCGGAGTGCCGCAGGGCTCAGTCCTGGGCCCACTCCTCTTCAACATATTTATAGGTGATCTGACTCAAGGGCTTCAAGATAAGGTAACCTTATTCGCCGATGATGCCAAACTATGCAATATAGTAAGCGACTGCAATCTACAGGATACTATGGCGCATGACCTGCGTACATTAGAAAGTTGGTCCTCGACCTGGCAACTGGGCTTCAACGCCAAGAAATGTAAGGTCATGCATTTCGGAAGCAGTAATCCATGCAAAGCCTACACCTTGAATGGAGAAACTTTAATCAGGACTACAGCAGAATGAGATTTAGGAGTAATCATCAGTGCAGACATGAAAACTGCCACTCAAGTGGAGAAGGCTTCATCTAAGGCACGGCAGATGATAGGTTGTATCAAGAGAAGCTTCGTCAGCAGTAAACCTGAAGTCATAATGCCATTGTACAGAGCCATGGTGAGACCTCATCTGGAATACTGTGTGCAATTCTGGAGGCCACACTACCGTAAAGATGTGCTCAGAATTGAATCGGTTCAGCGGATGGCCACCAGGATGGTCTCAGGGCTCAAGGGTATCACGTACGAAGAAAGACTGAACAAACTGCAGCTCTACACTCTCGAAGAGTGTAGGGAAAGGGGAGACATGATTGAGACATTTAAGTACATCACGGGACGTGTCGAGGTGGAAGATGATATCTTTCTTCTCAAAGGACCCTAGACCACAAGGGGACATCCGCTCAAACTCAGGGGAGGGAAGTTTCGTGGAGACGCCAGGAAGTACTTCTTCACGGAAAGAGTGATTGAGCATTGGAACAAGCTTCCAGTGCAGGTGATTGAGGCCAGCAGCATCCCAGACTTTAAGAATAAATGGGATACCTATGTGGGTTCCCTACAAGGGTCAAGTCAAGGAATAGGGTCGCTAGGGTATAGACTTGAAGGAGCGGGTCAGTAGAGTGGCTGTATGATTAAGGAGGTCAGTAGACTTAAAGGGGTGGGTCAATAGAGTGGGCAGACTTGATGGGCTATAGCCCTTATCTGCCGTCATCTTTCTATGTTTCTATGAGGGGGGAGGGTGTCATTATTGGCCAGATAGGGTTCGGTGTCTGTGAGTTCTTTTAGTATTTGGAATAGTTTTTTTTGTCTTGGGTTTCTTTGTCTATTAGGTTGGTGAAGTGTGTCTTTCTTTTTTCTTTTAGTTTTCTCTTGCATTGTTGTTTTAGTTTTCTCCATGCTGTTTTCGTGGTTTTTTGGTTATTCTTTCTCCATTTTATTTCTAGTCATCTGCATTGTCTTTTGAGTAGGAGTAGTTAATTATCAAACCATTTGTCTGAGCATCTGCTAATTCTGTTTTTTGTTTGTATTGGGGCTAGCTCATCTAGGGTAGCTGTGCTTAACCTGCACCATTGTGAGATGAAGTCTTGGGGTTGCCTTCTTGGATTGTTGCGTCTTGTTTAGTCCAGAATTCGGAGGGGTCGATGTATTTACGTGAGTTGTAGGTTGATCTTTGAGGTTTTGGTTTGGTTTTGTCTTTGGCCCAGTTGATGTTGAAGGAGTATGTGTAGTGGTCTGACCAGAGGGATCGAGACCACTTTCCATTTGGTGTTTGAATCTCTGGCAGAAAGGGTTGTTGGGTCACAGTGGCGTACCTAGCATATGTGACACCCAGGACCCATCATTTTTTGACACCCTCCCCCATCTGGACGAAAAACATGATTTTTAGTAACAAGCCACATGTCACACATGAGTACCTAGGAAAAGGCAGCATCTTACATACTGCAGTGAGCAGTACAACATCAATACACCCATTGTAAAACAAAACAAGCCAAACTAATACAGATCAATCCTGCAGTCAATCCTTACAAAAAACCATGTCTTTCGAACACACAGAACACAGAAAACACCTTCGCCTAGTATGGAATATGTAATCACAAACCTACCCCTCCCTCTTTTACAAAACTGTAGTGTGGATTTTAGTCACGGTGGTAACAGCTCTGACGCTCATAGAATTCTGAGCATCAGAGCTGCTACCACCACGGCTGGCGCTAAAAAACGCTCCACAGTTTTGTAAAAGGGGGGATAAAATAGAAATACATAGACAAAGGTTAAATTGAACCAGTAAGCTGGGCTCTGCATACAGTGTACCACAGAAACAGTGACACATGTCTCCTAAAGCAATAAATAAATAGAAAATTTTCTTCTACCTTTGTCTTCTCTGGTTTCTGCTTTCCTCATCTTCTTGTTATTCTCTTCCTTCCATCCACTGTCTGCCGTCTCTCTTTCCCAATATGGCATCTTCTCTCCTTCTATGCCCCTTCCAGAAACTGTATGCCTCCCCCTTCCATCTCTCCTTTCACCCCCATTGGTCTAGCATCTCTCTCCTCTCCTTCCCTCTCCCACACCTCTCCTCTGCAATCCCTTTTTTCCCTCATTTTCTTTTTCAGTTTATTTTCTGCATCTGTCTAGATTAGTTTTTACTACCCTCTCTGTCTACCTAGTTCTTACTACTACTACTGTCTACCTAAAGCTTGCCACCTCTTTCCCTCATCCCTCCAGTGTTTCCCTAACTCAATCCTTTTCTCCCCATCATGTGCCCTCCTTTTATTTATCCCCTCCTTCCATCATGTACTCTCTTGCTCCAACCTTTCCATCTAGTACCTTCTCTCTCTGTCCACTTCTATCCAGCATCTGCTCCCCTCTTTCTCTCCTCCCATTTCCTTCTTGCATTTGCTCCCTTATCTCTCCCATCTGCACTTCCATCCAGCATAGGCTCCCCACTACCATCCAATGTCTGCCTTTTCTCTCGCCTCACACCCCTCTTCAATTAGCATATGCCCCCTTTCTTTCCCTCCAATATCTTTCCCCCTTATGTCTCTCCCCTTTCTCTGTACATCAATTCTATCAGCACCACCCTTCCATACCACCCTGCCCCCTTTCTTTCCCTCCACCACTCTTCCATTCCAGCAATCTTGCTCCTTTCTCTCCCTTCATTCAGCAAAGTCCCATGATGACTGTAGCTGCCGGCTGCCAGTCTACCCCACTCCGACGTACTTGCTCTGGAGTGGACTCAGCAGCCGCATGCTGTAAAGTCCCGCAATGACTCGTCTGCTGGCTCTGCTCCGGAAGAAGTAAGTTACGTTGGAGGGGGTGGACCCGGCAGACGCAGGGAGTTGTGGCAAAGTCCTGCAATGATTGCGTCTGCCGGGTCTACCCCTTCCGACGTAACTTACTTCTTCCGGAGCAGAGCCGGCAGATGAGTCATCACGGGACCTTCCTGCACCTCAGCGCAGCTGCCGACTCTGCTGCAGAAAAAGTAAGTCAGAGGTAACCTGATCATTTATTTTTTTCATCAAAAGGGGACAACTATTAATTAACTGTGTATCCTTTCTTTCTTTCTGCACTCAGGCCCAACAATTGTCCCTTTCTATTCCCTCCCTCCTTCCTTCCCATGTCCTTAGTGCCCCCAGTGCCTCCTTCCTGTGTCCATGGTGCCCCCAGTGTCTCCTTCCTGTGTCCATAGTGCCCTCAGTGCCCCGTCCTGTGTCCTTAGTGCCACCAGTGCCTCCTTCCTGTGTGCATAGGCCCCCCAGTGCCTCCTTCCTGTGTCCTTAGTGCCCCCAGTGTCTCCTTCCTGTGTCCATGGTGCCACCAGTGCCTCCTTCCTGTGTGCATAGGCCCCCCAGTGCCTCCTTCCTGTGTCCTTAGTGCCCCCAGTGTCTCCTTCCTGTGTCCATGGTGCCCCCAGTGTCTCCTTCCCATGTCCTTAGTGCCCCCAGTGCCTCCTTCCTGTGTCCATAGTGCCCCCAGTACCCCGACCTGTGTCCTTAGTGCCCCCAGTGCCTCCTTCCTGTGTACATAGTGCCCCCAGTGCCTCCTTCCTGCGTCCATAGTGCCCCCAGTGCCTCCTTCCTGTGTCCATGGTGCCCCCAGTGTCTCCTTCTCATGTCCTTAGTGCCACCAGTACCTCCTTCCTGTGTCCATAGTGCCCCTAGTGCCATCCTGTGTCCTTAGTGCCCCCAGTGCCTCCTTTCTGTGTCCATAGTGCCCCCAGTGCCCCATCTTGTGTCCTTAGTGCCCCCAGTGCCTCCTTCCCATGTCCATATGCCTCAGTGCCTCCTTCCTGTGTCCATGGTGCCCCCAGTGCCTCGTTCCTGTGACCTTAGTGCCCCCAGTGCCTCCTTATGTTCCCCCCACTGCCTTCCAGATTTTCTCCACCCCCAAAGCCAGCCTGCCTGTCTACCTACCTATCTCCCTCCCTTCCTGATGCGCTAAAAACAGCCAGCTTGCCTGCCTACATCCTGCACTACCTACCGTGGGAAAAAAAAAGCGCCTCTCCCCTTACTTTCTCCTGGTCCGCGCCTGCAATCTTACCTCCACCCGCCGACAAGAAGTCTTTCCGACGTCAATTCCGATAT
The DNA here is from genome assembly GCF_902459505.1 of Geotrypetes seraphini. NCBI lineage: Eukaryota > Metazoa > Chordata > Amphibia > Gymnophiona > Dermophiidae > Geotrypetes > Geotrypetes seraphini. The sequence goes on from NC_047086.1 coordinate 408,909,654, forward strand.
CGGAGAGGACGTTCCGGGCCAGCCAATCACTGCCTGGCTGGCCTGGAACGTCCTCTCCAACGTCTGAATTAACATCGGAAAGACTTCTTGTCGGCGGGGAAGGTAAGATTGTAGCGGCGCAGCCGGGGGAAAGGAAGGGATGGAAGACCTGGCTGGCTGTGCACCCCCCCAAGCCGTGCACCCGGGGCGGACCTCCCCCCCTTGGTACGCCATTGTTGGGTCATGAAGGCTGCAATGTCTAGTTGATGACCTTTCTCATGTGTGGTTTGTGGGTCTAAAATCTTGTATGTTAGGGCTTTGAGGAATGACAGTAGGTGTTCTACTTGTTTGGAGGATTGGTCTTCGAGATGGAGGTTTAGGTCTCCTAGGATTAGGCTGTAGGTTGCCATTAGGGAGTTTCGGTATATAAAGTCTTCAAATTCGGTCTTGCTGTGTTCCAATTCCCTGGTGTTATGTAGCAGAGCATGCAAGTTATGGATCCTTTTAGTGTGGTGCATGAAAGTTGGCAGGTTAGTAGATCCATGTAAGGGGTGGACATTTTGTCTAGTATATTCAGATTTAGGGAGTTTCTGACTAAGATGGCTAGCCCTCCTCCTCTTTTTTTACCCTGTAGACCACTGTTATTTTGTATCCCTTAGGGCAGACTTCCGTTATCCTGGGATCTGAATCTGATGTAAGCTAGGTTTCTGTGAGGAAGAGGCAGTCAAGATTCTCCTTTTCTATCCAGTCTTTTATATGTTCTGTCTTTGGGCCTAGGGCTCTGATGTTTATGTAGGCGTATGTAATTGTGGTGTATTCTGTTTGTGCACTGTTTATCGATCCTGTTTTGTTCTCTCAAAAATCTTCAACACAGTTCTTGAGCTTGGTGGGACATTGTTGTTTTGCTGTTACTTTTCTGGAGATTGGGTTCCGTGTGTTTTTCTTGTTTACTATCTGTGTTTAAATAAAGAATTACAAAAAAAAAAAGGAAAAGACCGCAGTGAGCCATTGTGTACATCAGTTGGTTAAATTATGCCGATGTTAAATCAGTTCAACTGGTTTAGCGACAATCGTTAGATGCACGGTGAGTTTAGTGCATCCGGGCCAGAGTCCGGGAGGCTTAGCAGGGGCTGTGCCTGCGCTGTGAATGTTACACTCTGGGCTGGGAGGGGTGAGGGTGGCGGCTCCAGAATTCTTTTGTCAGGTCACTAGATTACAATTCAGCAATCTATGCTTACCTAGAATGCTCTGCAAGATGGTGCTGCTTTTGGTTCAAATATTTTTACTTTTACGGAGTTATCTGACGCTATATGCTGATATGTTCCAGCCGGCTGCCTTTCACTCCCTGTAAGCTCTTTAGGAGCTGCTTTTGGTAGTGGAAAATCATTGGACTAAGCACATATGTCTCAATGGAGATGACCCCAAGGGCTGAAACCTTTTCAGTAACTCCTTGTATTATAACATTTTTTTTTTTTCTTTCATTAAAACTTTTATTTTTCTAAACTTTTCTCAGTTAAACTCTATTAAAGGACTGGTACTTTGTAGTACAGCAGAACAAGGAAGAACAAATAAGTACCTCATTTTTCAGATGCTCAAGATTCTTTATCTCCCTGATTTTTCTTGATTCTTCAGTTCTTCTCCTTTCTTTGACATTGGAGCTTAAATCTTCATCTGTGTTCTTCTCTCTCTTATGCCTACTTGTTAATCTTAACTCAAAGGTAAAAACTTAGGCTCCCTTTAATCAAGAATTCCTGTAAGCATCAGAGCATTTACCTCTACCATGGCTTGATAAAAGGGGGGCCTTAACTTGCTAATTCCCAATTTCCTAATTAATTAAAAGAATAGGAGGATGCGTCCCTTATCCCTGAGGCTGAAAAATCAATAACAGATAGCATGGTTCCAGACTCCCCTCTTTGACAGGAGAGTCGAGGATCCTGTGCTGATACCATCGGAGGGAAAAGAGCAACACCAAGTAGGAGGCCAACAGGATGGGGAACAAAATGGTGAGTGGTTACCTACTGTGCATTTGCAACCCTAAGTGATTTTAGACTCTCTGGGACTTGATAGTAAATTTGGGTAAATCTATAAGCCCTCAAATTCATGTTCTAGAGCAGGGGTGGGCAACTCTGGTCCTCAAATGCCAGAATCCAAGAGCGTGTAAATGAATCTTAATGAAGGGACTGAGAGGAGAGATTTCTCCTCAGATCTTAAAGATCTTGTAGGAGCATATGGGATTAGGAGTCTAAGAATGCAGGAGCGTTGTTCGTTAATGTTTTATGTGTCAGTAGTGCTATTTTATAGATGATTCTTTAGTTTATAGGTAACCAATGTGCTTCTTTTAAGAGGGGAGTGACATAATCAAATTTTTTCTTTTTGGTAATTATTTTTATTGCAGTTTTTGTATTATTTGTAATCTGCATATTTCTTTTAATGTTATTCCACCTTTGAGCAAACAGCTTTAACCATTTTTCCTTCAAAAATGTTCTGCAATTTTAAAGAAACCAATGATGTCCAAACTGCATTTCTATTTTTAATTTATGCAACTTTTCATTTTACAATGACAACTTAGGGTTCCTTTTACTAAGGTGCATTAGCGTTTTTAGTGTACGCACAAGATTAGCGTGCGCTATAGCGCGTGCTAGCTGAAAAATTACTGCCTGCTTAAAAGGAGGTGGTAGCGGATAGTGCGCACGGCAATTTAACGTTCGCTATTCTGCGTGTTAAGGCCCTAACGCACCTTTATATAAGGAGCCCTTGGTCAACAGGAAATTAAACAATGTAATTAGAAACTAACAAACAGCGAACAAAAATGTTCTTTCTAATTAAACAAATCAGGAAAAATTTCCAATCATACACTGTAATTATTAGTCTGCAAACTTGGGAGCTAAGGAAAGGCAGAACTAAAAGAAAAACAGGTAATAAATTTCAAGGCAATAAAGTTGATGCTTGGAGAAATTCTGGCAAAATTACTTAGAGCAAATGAAAACCACTCTCATGGCATACTTGTTATCACTTGTCCTTTACCGGAAATAAAATTAGATAAAAGTTGAGGTTCAAAAAGAAAATCTTATTCCAGAATAAGGAACTAGACATTTGCATGGTATCTTAGAATAAATGTAACTCTCAGCTGCACTATCTGGGATCTCAATGACAAAAACTGTTTTCTTCTCTTCTGGGTTGATCTTGATACATCAGGGAACAATCTTATTTGATATGTCATAAACAAGGTATCCACCCTTCCCCATCTAGTGATATGACATCACTCTCCTTCCCCTTCCCCAGTGGTCTGTCATCTTTTCTTCCCTTTTTTCTCCCTCCCTGCAGTCTAGCTTCTCTTTTACCCTCCCCATAGTATCCCCCTCCTCGGGATCTGGTGGTTGCTCACCTGGCGCTGCTGTTAAGGGTTCAGGTCATCCATCAGCATGATTGAAACACGCTGCTTTCGGCGACCTGGAAACTCTTCCTCTGCTACTGCTTCCTATCCCCGCATAGGCAGAAAGCAGTAGCAGAAAGAAAGCTTCCAGGCTGCCAAAGTTGTTCTGTCACTACTTTTTCCCAAGTCTGATTTCACACAACTACTCTATGCCCCTCACACATACTTGTCCGTTCACGCATGGACTACTGCAACGTCTCCAGCATGTATAAAACGCAGTAATCAGACTGTGACCGTGGCTCCAAGGTTTTATTGTCAGCTCACTGGCTGCCCAAAGCTAAACGTTGTGCCTTCAAGGGCCTGATGCTAACGTTCAAATCCTTGCATGACATGGTGCTGGGCTACATGATGACCAAACTTCCTTCGTACATGCCAAACAGGTCCCTCTGCTCCCAAGTACACCTTAAAATTTCACGTTCTTGCCCTTCAACTATAAACTGCCAAATGATGTTCCTACTCCCACTTCATACCATGCAACCGGAATCAACTACCACCACAGATCAGATCCTTTGAAGGACTCCTGAACTTTAAGAAAGCAATAAAAATATATCTCTTCACATAATACCCCTGCTCTCGACCGATGGAATACAAAGAAATGTATATTGGTACTAGATCCTCGGAATGTTAGGATAAAAACTTATATTGAAAAATCTTGCACTGTAACAATGGCAAATTTTAAACCGTTAACTGTATATTATGTATGTTAACCTGTAACCCGTTCTGAGTTCGTTTGGGAGAATAGGATAGAAAACAAAATAAATAAATACTCCTAGAGTTCTTAGAGGCCATATAACTTACACTCAAGCCTCTAACCAAATCAGCAGGTAAGCCATTTCCAGGGGGATTGATCCCGAGCTCCTGAAAGGACCCAGAATAGGCTGGCTCTGCAGATACTCTGTGAGATTGGCCTGGGAGCAGCAGTCCTCCCACATGGGACTGTGTCTTTCCCAGAGTATGCCTGAGCAGGGGACCTCCAATCACCGAAACCACAAAGAACTGCAAAAATCCTGCAGAAAAACAATAAAGAAAAACCTTCGGAGTTTGTTTGCAGAAGTAATAACTGAGGAGGGTACTATACTCTACATCAGAAGAGATGAAGTTTCAAGTTGTGCAAGTCATGGGAAATGGGATTCTGGTGTATCCATAACAGAAACCACATTTAGATAATGCCACAATCTACAAAACTATAAACTTATGTAGAGTACACTACAATGCCTGGATGAAAGAAAACAGATGCTGCTCTGGGTAAAAAGAAAATACTATAATGCAAAGTCTATGCTTGTCTTAGAAGAAAAAGCTACTTAAATTGTGCATAAACGAGAAATTGCAGAACATTTAACACTCTTTCATTAACACCATCTTTGACTCCATCTCTAACGATGGAGTCTACAAAAATTTGGTTTAAGTCTAAAGGAAACATGAGACGCCATTCCGAAGTCTTCCAAAGAGCTCTGGGAGGAAAAAAAATTGTTACAGAGGACACACGCTGCCAATGCCACAGGAAGCAGCTCCTAAAGAAGTGGCAGAGAGAAAAGGACGAGCAGTGTGAAACACACCAGCATAAACTACAGAATAACAACGAGAAAACCAAACACTGTATTCTCCAGAAAAACCTGAACGGACGGTACAAATCTGCCAAGTTTTTCATGAGAAAGTAGCACCGTCTCGCAGAGCGTTCTGGGCATACATAAATTAACTGCAGCTCGCCCCTCCCGAGACAAAGAAGCGTCACGCCTTCCCTTAGCGCGAGCCAGACACGGAGTATGCGCAATCCAACGTTCCCGGCGTCCCAGGTAAGGGCAGCGTACATGCGCAGTGCTGGAGGAGGTTTCTCAGGGCTCCAGAACTGGAGGTGGAGATGTGATGCGTGACGTCAGGAGTCCAGCAGCTCTTTCTAGAATGATTGTTAGGGTTAGGGTTAGGGTTGGCCCTTTGGAGGAACTGCAGCCCTTTAACTCCCCTGGGCACGTGCTGCATTGCAAGCAAGAGGAGATGGAGTGGTTGTAAGAAGCCAGAGCTCTCCCATTGCAAGACATTGCTGGGGGGTCCAGAGACTCTGGCACATGGGCACCTCACACAGCCATACTGGCAGGCTCTGTCTCTAGAGGTAAATGTGATGCCAGGAAGGTGCACTAGCTGCTCCTCAGAGGAAAGTTTAGCATGTCTGAAAATGATACCAAATGGTTCTGCAAGATTCTAGGAGACACCACACACTATGGGCCTTTGGAGGGACACCTCAGCCAATCAGGGACTTCCTTAGGGAGGAGTCTAGGGAAGTCCCTGATTGGCTGAGAAGTCCCTGATTGGCTGAGGTGCCCCAGGCCCCTCCAAAGGGAGGAGACTGAGGCGCCTTAGTCAATCAGGGCCTTAGGCCTTTCCAGTGCATCAGGTGATGTGCCCGGGCTGGGCTTAAGGCCACTGTTGGGTGGCGGCGGCCCAGGGAGCAGGAGCAGGAAGACTTTACTCCTGCTCCTGAAGTTCAGAGTAGGAGCAGGAGGGTCCGGGCACCCCTCCTGCTCCCGAAGATGGCGGCGATCGTTCTTGGAAGGAGCAGGAAAGACCAGGCACCCCTCCTGCTCCTAACTATTTTAAAGGTATCGGGGTGAGTGGGCTGGGAACTAGAAACAGAGTAGAACTAGAAACAGGAGGGACTGAGCACCCATCCTGCCGGGGGGGGCATGCTGATCGGGGGGGGGGGGGCGAGCCGGTCGGGGGGCCTTGCTAGGGGGGGGTGAGTGCCGTCCTTCCATTATGCACTGGAGAGAAGGCGGCAGATCCAGGGGGACCAGAGAGGACATGTCAGGCAGGCGTTCGGGGCAGGCAAGCCCAGGGGTGCAAGACCGCGAGAGCTGGGGCAGGCAGATCAGGGCTGCAGGAGGCGTTCGGGGCTGACAGGACAGAGAGCAGGGCTTCAATAGAACAGGAGAGTCGGAAGGACGTTTTTGACTGCTCCCCAGCAGTCGCTTCTTCCATTGATCGGCCAGCCCTGTCAGATGTGAAATTTTGTGTAGTGAATCGGGTCACTGTCCAATTTGCATGCGTTTCTCCTTAACAGTCAAAAAAGGAAAATAATACAATGCCAAGAATTATCCCTCCTACATATCAGTATCTTCAAACATAACAATGGAAATAATTACATCGGCTTGTATAATTAGTCCACAATAAAGGGAGGAACTGAAATTAGACTGAAATAGTTAACTAGATAATAAAGATGTGGCTGGATGGACCCTGAACATTCCTTCGCTGAGCTATTTAAGTCTCACGTAGTAGATACACGTTGCTCCTTGACTCATAAAAAACGTACCTATTCCTTTGGTAAATCTTAAAACACTTACAGGGGTATCTTAAGACAAACGTTGCACCCAACTGCGATGCCCGAGGTCTCAAAATGAGGAACTGTTTTCTTCTCTTCTGAGTAGATCGGGATACATTCTTACAACATTTGACAAATAGGGAACATCATTATATTTGAAAAAAAATTTTAACATCCGTTCCCTATCTGAATCTAACGCAAACTGCACCAACAATGTAGCAGTAACCTGACCTCTCTAGAAAATTAGATAAATACAAACTATCAGCAGAGAAGCTTACCTAAGATGGCGGCTGGACGCTCGTACTGAACTCCGTCAGAGTTTCTGGTGGAAATTTCTGCTGAAATCTCTTTGCCTGAATGGGAAGAGAAAATCTAAAGTCTGGGTTTTCCCAGAGGAATCTGGTGCGATAGCCAGACCGATGGACGCTTATGTCGTGCGAGGAACCTGAACGCAGGAACCCAAGGGATCATCGGCTAGGAGAGGCACGCAGGCTGAAGTGTGTGAATTCTCTTTTGAGGGCACCACCTTATCTCCGGAGGAGCGTAGTCCTCCAATTTGTCCCAAGGTCATGGAGGGGACGTTTGTGTTGGAGCCGGCCCGGGATGTTCTTTCTCTCTTACCCAGAAGAGTGTAGGGAACTACTCTGGAAGGGGGAAAGAGAAGCCTGCTTTGCAATCATCTGTGCAATCGGAGAACGAGATGGAACAGGTTCCTAAAGTTTTCCTAATGCCAAAAGGGACTGCTACAATGGCTACAGCTACTGTTATTCAAATAGGGGTTTCTGGAGGTGAGGTTGTACCCATGCAAAGGCTTAAAGTCTACAACATGGAAACACTTTGGGAAGCAATATCCAATTTGCAACTCTCTTTGAGTACTCAAATGCAGCATATTTCAGCACCTTATACGACGGTTTTGTCAGAGAATTTGGACTTAAAAAATAAAGTATCATGTCTGGAAAAAAAGCTGGATAGACATGAGACCAGGTTGAAAATGGTGGAGGCCCAGGTCTCAACTTGGATTAAGGATAGCGGGAATCTTCATTTCAAAGTAGAAAATGCTGGAGAATGTCACCAGGAGATGTAATCTTCGGATTATAAATTTTCCAAAGTTGCTTTCTATGTCAGCACATGATATGTTTAAAAAATGCCTAACTGAAAATTTGAAGTTGCCTGAATCCTTCTCTCCACCTCTCTCAAAAATTTACTATTTGCCTATTCATTCAAATTTCTATACAGTACTGTTCTCCCAGTAGAGCTCAGAACTAGAGAATGACACAGTGGTTGTTACCCACGGCTAGCCAGGGGCAACCCGCCAAAACGGTGACAAAGAAAAAAAGATCACCATGAGTATGGGGACAAGGCGATTCACTACCCGTGGAGTGGTGAATGGTCTTGTCTCCGAAGTTAAAGGGGTGAGCACGCACGGTGAATGAGTATGCGGTCCGGCAGCTCCCTTCCGCCGGCCAGCCGTGCATCTCCCTCCCTCCCTTCCCCTTACCTTCTCTTTGTGGCGAACTGGCAATTTCTATAAGGCTATGCCTTGTATTGAAGCTGGAGCCTTGAAGTCGCGTCGTGTGTGGCTGCTGGAAAAGTCTCCTCTGACACAATTTCCTGTTTCCGGTTGCATTGGAGGAGACTTTTCTAGCAGCCAACGTGACGCGACTTCAAGGCTCCGGCTTCAATACAAGGCATAGCCTTATAGAAATCGCCAGTTCGCCACGAAGAGAAGGTAAGGGGAAAGGAGGGAGGGAGATGGCCGGCAGGAGGGAACTGCTGGACCATGCGAAGGGTGCTGGGGGTGGGGGGATGGAGAGAACACGTTAAAGCAGCCTGAAGGGAACTGGGGAAGAAAGAGGGGAGAAGACGCTGGGAAATGGGGAAGAGAGAGTGGGGAGAAGATGCTGAAGGGAAATGGGGAACAGAGAGTGGGGAGAAGACGCTGAAAGGAAATGGGGAAGAGAAAGTGGGGAGAAGACGCTGGAAGGGAAGAAGACAGAGATGCCAGACTATGGGAGAGCGGAGGGAAGAAAATGAGTGCCAGACCAATTGGGAGAGGGCGGGAGTGAAGGGAGAGGCACAGTAACAGAGCAAAAGGAAGGCGCATAGAGAATACAGACAGTGGATGGAAGGAATTGAATGAGAAAATGAGGGAAGCAGAAACCAGACAGTAAAGGTAGAAAAAAAATTTCTATTTCTTTTCTTTTTTTGATTTAGGATAAAGTAGTATATTAGTTGTGTTGATAAAAATTTATAAACAAAGCTCTGCCAGCTGAACATCTCTTTCTCTAATTCAGCAGCCAGAACTTTGATTTATAAGGAAGGAATAAGCTAAATATTGCAGTACTGAGGATTGTAAGGATGCTACAGGGATGGGACAGTGACGGGGACAGATTTTTTCCCCTGTGTCATTCTCTACTCAGAACAGTTTACATGAATTTATTCAGATACTCAAGCATTTTTCCCTGTCTGTCCCGGTGGGCTCACAATCTATCTAATGTACCTGGGGCAATAAGAACATAAGAACTACCATCTCCGGATCAGACCTTCGGTCCATCAAGTCCGATGATCCACACACGCGGAGGCCCAGCCAGGTGTACACCTGGCATAATTTTAGTCACCCATATCCTTCTATGCCTCTCGTAAGGAGATGAATAAATACCAACGTTATCTGGATTGCATTTAGTTCCATCAATTTACCGTGTTATATTTAAAAAAAGACGCCTCAGCCCCACCACTCCACCGCTTGTAATAATTCGAAAAGCGGGAAGCTAGTTGTGGTGCTTCATCATTGGCAGTCAATTTTATATAATTTTTCTTACTTTATTTTTTATTTATTTATTTTTTCTATGTATCAAAAATCTTTAAAGAAATAAATATTTCAAAAACTCTTCACTTCTTGAGTGTCATATTGTATGCTTTAAAAAGTAGATAATACTTATCTCAGCCAAATACCCAGGGAGTCAGACCTGACATGTTTCACAACCAAGTGTTTTTTCAAGGGTCTCCCAAGGGTGCCGCTGTCATCCGACTCCAAGTTAGTAATGAGAAAAGATTACTTTTCATTACTAACTTGGAGTCGGATGACAGCGGCACCCTTGGGAGACCCTTGAAAAAACACTTGGTTGTGAAACATGTCAGGTCTGACTCCCTGGGTATTTGGCTGAGATAAGTATTATCTACTTTTTAAAGCATACAGTATGACACTCAAGAAGTGAAGAGTTTTTGAAATATTTATTTCTTTAAAGATTTTTGATACATAGAAAAAATAAATAAATAAAAAATAAAGTAAGAAAAATTATATAAAATTGACTGCCAATGATGAAGCACCACAACTAGCTTCCCGCTTTTCGAATTATTACAAGCGGTGGAGTGGTGGGGCTGAGGCGTCTTTTTTAAAATATAACACGGTAAATTGATGGAACTAAATGCAATCCAGATAACGTTGGTATTTATTCATGTTATTCGACTGGATTGAACCATTTTTGTCGAATTTTTGCCATAAGGTTTGCAAGCTTCTCGTAAGGAGATGTGCATCTAGTTTGCTTTTAAATCCTAGAAGGGTGGATTGCGCAATAACCTCTGGGAGAGCATTCCAGGTGTCCACCACTCGTTGCGTGAAGCAGAACTTCCTGATATTTGTCCTGGACTTGTTCCCCTTTAGCTTCAGTCCATGTCCTCTTGTCCATGTCACATTGGACATTGTAAATAATTTTTTTTCCTGCTCTTATTTTGTAGATTCCTTTCAGTATTTTGGAAAGTCTCGATCATATCCCCTCGCAGTCTCCTTTTCTCAAGGGAGAACAATCCCAGTCTCTTAAGTCATTCCTCATATTCCAAGTTCTCCATACCTTTTATTAGCTTCATTGCTCGTCTCTGCACCCTCTCCAGCAGTTTTATATCCTTCTTTAGGTTGGGAGACCAATGTTGGACACAGTATTCCAAGTGTGGTCTGACCATTGCTCTATAAAGCGACATTATAACTTTCTCTGATCTACTCGTGATTCCTTTCTTTATCATGCCTAACATTCTATTTGCTTTCTTTGCCGCTACTGCGCATTGTGCTGACGGTTTCAGGGTCCTATCTATCAGTACACCCAGGTCCTTTTCTTGTTCGCTCTTACCCAGAGTTGCACCTGACATTCTATACTCGTGTTCCTTGTTCTTTCTGCCTAAATGTATTACTTTGCACTTTTCCACATTAAACTTCATCTACCAATGGAGGGGATTATGTGACTTGTCCGGGGTCACAAGGTGCAGCGTGGGTTTGAACCCACAATCTCGGGGTGCTGAGGCTGTAGCTTTAACCACTGTGTTTCACTCTCCTCTCGTGTAATATTCCTGTTATTTTACAGTTGCAAAACAGAAGGTGTTTGAGATTGGAAAATAGTAAACTGTGTTTGGGTAGTAGGATGACAATTTTTCACTGCAGGATTGGCGATTCTATGTTGTCAGTTGGGGGAGCAAAGCTTTGAAATGCTTTGCCAGGAGTTCTGCGCTTATCTGCAATTAGAGTAGCTTTCAAGAAAATGCAATTGTTTGTAAATGCTTTCATTTGAGCACCTGAATAAATAAAATGGTAAAACCAGAGGGCATAATTTGAGATTGAGGGGTGGGAAGGGTGGTTGATGCGTGGAATGCGCTCCTGAGGGAGGTGGTGGAGAAGAAAACGGTGACAGAGTTCAAACAAGTGTGGGATGAACATAGAGGGTCTCTAATCAGACATTGAAGGAACTAAGGCCAGTACTGGGCAGGCTTGCACATTCAGTTGAGGATGGGCTCAAGTGAGCTTTGATGGAGACTCCAGTAGATGGAACCTAAGCATTACTGGGCAGGGTTATGGGTTTCTTGCCCAGAAATATCTAAGAAAAAAGGACCATCTAAACTAAATTAATTTATGGGCAGACTGGATGGACCACTTGGGTGTTTTTCTGCCGTCATTTACTATGTTACTATGTATGATGAGATATTGTGTAATATAATTACCTTCAAATGCTTTATTGGGATAGATATTCTGAACATGTATGTATTGTCCAATGCTATTATGTAAACCCTATAGGATGGTATATAAATATTTAAATAAATACATAAATAACATTTTAAGTAGCACCTTTTATTCAACAGAGAAGGCTTTGAACATTTTGTCTGGAAAACATTTATCGCAAAGATATGAAACTTTTTTACTTCCTACAATCACTGTTCAAATGATACAAAATATGCATCTATAATAATAAAATGTTAGCTGCGCATGCGCACTCTAAAGCCGTGTTCCCTATCTAGGTCATCTTGATGTCTTGGGGGTCTGTATACTACGCCAAGATACAGGCATTTGTCCTTCCCTCTGGCCAAATTTACCCAAAGAGTAAAGAGGCAGATAGGGGAGAGGGACGTGGGATTCGAGCTGTGCCTTGTATCATTCTTAGCTTTTCTTCCATTACCTCAGTGATACTAATCTTCTATAACCACTACAGAATCTATTTACTTGATAAGTAATCCCTGGAAACTAAGCTCACATAATCATAAGTAAATTTACAGGTTAGCGTGTAATGAGTTTGAATTATGAATATCCACAACACATTTCAATAAATCCGCCTTTCAACTCAACTCTGCCAGCACTAAATCTGCTATTTCAGCACTGAAGCCAGCACTCCATTCTTCTAGTGCTCCTGACTCTTGCCCTGTAGCACTCCTGATATTCCAGGACTGAGGCCTCCCCTCCACCACCTACCTCTTTCAAAGCATCTCTGACTTGCCTTGTAATACCTCTGCTAGTTTAGTCCCTCCAACAGCTCTCCTTCTGTTTATATGGTCTCGGGGCTAAAGGGTCTCCCGTACGAAGAAAGACTGAGCAAATTGCAGCTCTACACTCTCGAGGAGCGTAGGGAGAGGGGAGACATGATTGAGACGTTTAAGTACATCACGGGACGGGTAGAGGTGGAAGATGATATCTTTCTTCTCAGGGGACCCTCGACCACAAGAGGACATCCGCTCAAGCTCAGGGGAGGGAAGTTTCGTGGAGACACCAGGAAATACTTCTTCACGGAGAGAGTGATTGAGCATTGGAACGAGCTTCCAGTGCAGGTGGTCGAGGCACGCAGCATCTCAGACTTCAAGAATAAATGGGATACCTATGTGGGATCCCTACGAGGTCATGCCAAGGGATAGGGTCACTGGGACTGAATGAGCGGGTCAGTAGAGTGACAGTATAATTACAATTATTCTTTAGGGGGTCAGTAGACTTAAGAGGGTGGGTAAATAGTGTGGGCAGACTTGATGGGCTATGGCCCTTATCTGCCGTCATCTTTCTATGTTTCTATGTTTCTATATTTAAGTTTATTGGGCTCTTGATATACTCTGCCCTGGGGGCGGGACTGGTAACCCTAGTTTAGCTGCCCCTGACCAGTTCTATCCTCTGACGCTACTGCCCAGTACTGACAGGATTCATAGTCTACCAGTCGCAAAGAGGGAAGGCCATGTCAGTATCAAGATTCAGCGTCAGGAGGGAGAAGGGGTCTTCTTCCTCTTGATACTGGCTCTAACTCTCTCCCCCTCCCCCAACCCTCCCTTGTGGCAGCTAGCCTTTGAAACCACATCCTCTCAGGGGCAGCAGCATTGGAGGAGAAGGAGAGTGTTCAAATCAAATCTCGGCGCCTCTCCCTTTCCTTTTCCCGGCCCGCGGACGCCTCTCACTTTCCTTTCCCCGGCACACGCCTGCAATCTTGCCTCCCCCCGCCGACAAGAAGTCTTCCAACGTCAATTCTGACGTCAGAGAGGACGTTCCAGGCCAGCCAATCACTGCCTGGCTGGCCTGGAACATCCTCTCCGACGTCAGAATTGACGTCGGAAAGACTTGTCGGTGGGAGGAGATAAGATTGCAGCAGTGCAGCCAGGGGAAAGGAAGGGCAGGAGGACCTGGACCTGGCCGGCCGTGCACACCCCCGAAGCCGTGCACCCGGGGCGTACTGCCCCCCCGCCCTCCCCTTCGTACGCCACTGACCAGACCCCTCCGACTGGCTTAGGAAGTTATAGGGACTTACACTTTTGATTATGTGTCGTTATATTTGAAATGTGCATATAATAACAAAAACACTACTACTAACACATTAGATTTTGCATCTTCCAGAGGCACTATATGGAAATGATTAAGTTAGCACCAAGGGGAATAAGAAAGATTTCCCCACTAACCAATTTTATGCCTGAAGCTGAAGTATCATGTACCAGGTTTACATCATGGGGAAACGTAGCCAGAAAATTATCCAGGGATGCCATGACCATTTATTCCCCCATGGTAGCAAATCACAAAAATCTGTCATATGCTAGGGTAAGAATTATAGTTATGGAACTGTTCGCATTTTGTAAATATTTCATATATTAATGCTCACCTTGTCCTGCCTGCAGGACATCTCTGCTAATTTAACACACAATATCCCAGGCTGCCTGAGTAAATTCTGGGCAGCCTTGGTAAATAGAAAACAATTGATTAATCCCGGGATAGTTAGAGAAAGATGCTCTGTCTCTATAACCTCTGATAGTTATGCTTTAACTGAATCGTAATGTTAACTTGCTCTCAGCAGCTGAACGTATCTCTTCCATTAACCACCACCCTCTGGCGTCTGTCCGACAGCCAGTTTCTGACCCAGTTCACCACTTTGGGTCCTAACTTCAGCCCTTCAAGTTTGTTCAACAGCCTCCTATGAGGAACTGTATCAAAGGCTTTGCTGAAATCCAAATAAATTACATCTAGCATATGTCCTCGATCCAGCTCTCTGGTCACCCAATCAAAAAATTCAATCAGGTTCGTTTGGCACGATTTACCTTTTGTAAAGCCATGTTGCCTCGGATCCTGTAACCCATTAGATTCAAGGAAATACACTATCCTTTCTTTCAGCAACACTTCCATTATTTTTCCAACAACTGAAGTGAGGCTCACCGGCCTGTAGTTTCCTGCTTCATCTCTGTGACCACTTTTATGAATAGGGACCACATCCGCTCTCCTCCAATCCCCAGGAATCACTCAAGTCTCCAGAGATTTGTTGAACAAGTCTTTAATAGGACTCGCCAGAACCTCTCTGAGCTCCCTTAGTATCCTGGGATGGATCCCGTCTGGTCCCATCGCTTTGACCACCTTCAGTTTTTCAAATTGCTCATAAACACCCTCCTCTGTGAACGGCACAGAATCTACTCCATTTTCTCGTGTAACTTTGCCAGACAGTCTCGGTCCTTCTCCAGGATTTTCTTCTGTGAACACAGAACAGAAGTATTTGTTTAGCACATTTGCTTTCTCCTCATCACTCTCCACATATTTGTTCCCAGCATCTTTTAGCCTAGCAATTCCATATTTTATCTTCCTCCTTTCACTAATATATCTGAAAAAATTTTTATCTCCCTTTTTTACATTTTTAGCCATTTGTTCTTCCACCTGTGCTTCCCCACCCGTATCTCTCTCTTGGCTTCTTTCAGTTTCACCCTGTAGTCCTTTCTGCTCTCCTCTTCTTGGGTTTTTTTATATTTCATGAACGCCAACTCTTTCGCCTTTATTTTCTCAGCCACTAGGTTGGAGAACCATATCGGCTTCCTTTTTCTCTTGTTTTTATTGATTTTCTTCACATAAAGGTCCGTAGCCATTTTTATCGCTCCTTTCAGCTTAGACCACTGTCTTTCCACTTCTCTTATGTCCTCCCATCCTAACAGCTCTTTCTTCAGGTACTTTCCCATTGCATTAAAGTCCGTACGTTTGAAATCTAGGACTTTAAGTATCGTGCGGCCGCTCTCCACTTTAGCCGTTATATCAAACCAAACCGTTTGATGATCACTACTACCCAGGTGAGCACCCACTCGAACATTAGAGATACTCTCTCCATTTGTGAGGACCAGATCCAATATCGCTTTTTCCCTTGTGGGTTCCGTCACCATTTGTCTGAGCAGAGCCTCTTGAAAGGCATCCACAATCTCCCTACTTCTTTCCGATTCCGCAGACGGAACATTCCAGTCCGCATCCGGCAGGTTGAAATCTCCCAACAGCAGAACCTCCTCTTTCCTTCCAAACTTTTGGATATCCACAATCAGATCCTTATCAATTTTCTGCGATTGAGTCGGAGGTCTGTAGACTACACCCACGTAGATAGAAGTTCCATCTTCTCTTTTCAGAGCAATCCATATCGCTTCTTCCTCTCCCCAGGTCCCTTGCATTTCGGTCGCTTGGATATTGATCTTTACATAGAGAGCTACTCCTCCACCTTTATGACCATCTCTGTCCTTCCTAAAAAGATTATATCCCGGTATGTTTGCATCCCATCCATGTGATTCACTGAACCATGTCTCTGTGATAGCAACAATATCTAGATCTGCCTCTAATATCAGGGCTTGCAGATCATGAACTTTGTTGCTTAGACTGCGAGCATTTGTGGTCATCGCTTTCCAGCTATTTTTCAGCGATAATCTCCTTTTTCGTATGGATTTTTGTGTCGTTTCACTTTCCGTTGCAATACTAAGAAATGAGTTGCTGATATTGCTTATGTTGCAGCCTTTACTACTATCACATCTTTTCTTTTGCCGGGGGTGGTCTCTATAATTGTCCTTCGTACATACACCACCCCCACCTTCTAGTTTAAATACCTAGAAAAATATTGTCTAAATTTCTCTGCAAGGCAGTGGCGTACCTAGGGGGGGGGGGGGGGGGGGGGCGGGCCGCCCCGGGTACCAGCCCTGAGGGGGTGTTCCCGGCCTTGCCGCTCAGTCCCCCCCCACGCCCGAAGGACCGCTCGCCCCACTGACCTTCCAGCACACCTATGAAGCAGCCCGCAGCAGGATCGCGCCGTCAGCAATCCCTCAGCTGCTTGGGCGCTGCTTCCTGCGCCGCGGTCCCGTCCCTCCTCTGACGTCAGAGGAGGGGGCGGGACCGCGGCGCAGGAAGCAGCGCCCAAGCAGCTGAGGGATTGCTGACGGCGCGATCCTGCTGCGGGCTGCTTCATAGGTGTGCTGGAAGGTCAGTGGGGCGAGCGGTCCTTCGGGCGTGGGGGGGGGCAGTAGCTTAAGGTAGCCCGGCGCAGGAAGCAGCTCCTAAGCAGCGCAAAGATAGCTGACGTCGCGATCCTGCTGCGGCTGCTTCATAGGTAGTGCGGGGAGGCCGGGGGGCGAATGGTCCTTCGGGGTGGGTCGGGGCATCAGGCCTTCAGGGTGGGGCGGGCGGGCGGGCGGGCAGGCAGGCAGACTTTCAAGGGGGGGGGGGGTGACAGGCAGGCAGGCCTTCAAGGGGGGGGGCAGGTCTTCGGGGGGGGTGCAGACCTTCAAGGGGGTGCAGGCCTTCAAGGGAGGGACAGGCAGGCAGGCCTTCAAGGGGGGGACAGGCCTACAAGGGGGGGGGACAGACCTACAAGGGGGTGCAGGCCTACAAGGGGGGGGACAGGCCTTCAAGGGGGGACAGGCCTTCAGGGGGGGTGCATGCCTTCAGGGGGGGTGCCGACCTTCAAGGGGGTGCAGGCCTTCAAGGGGGGGACAGGCAGGCAGGCCTTCAAGTGGGGGGACAGGCCTTCGGGGGGGTGCAGGCCTTCGGGGGGGGTGCAGACCTTCAAGGGGGTGCAGGCCTTCAAGGGGGGGACAGGCAGGCAGGCCTTCAAGGGGGGGACAGGCCTACAAGGGGGTGGGACAGGCCTTCAAGGGGGTGCAGGCCTTTGGGGGGGTGCCAACCTTCAAGGGGGGGTGCAGGCCTTCAAGGGGGGGGACAGGCCTTCAAGGGGGGACAAGCAGGCAGGCCTTCAAGGGGGGGGACAGGCCTACAAGGGGGTGGGACAGGCCTTCAAGGGGGTGCAGGCCTTTGGGGGGGTGCCAACCTTCAAGGGGGGGTGCAGGCCTTCAAGGGGGGGGACAGGCCTTCAAGGGGGGACAAGCAGGCAGGCCTTCAAGGGGGGGACAGGCCTACAAGGGGGTGGGACAGGCCTTCAAGGGGGTGCAGGCCTTTGGGGGGGTGCCAACCTTCAAGGGGGGGACAGGCCTTCAAGGGGGGACAAGCAGGCAGGCCTTCAAGGGGGGGTCAGGCCTTCAAGGGGGGGACAGGCCTACAAGGGGGTGGGACAGGCAGACCTTTAAGGGGGGATAGGCCTTCAAGGGGGGACAAGCAGGCAGGCCTTCAAGGGGGGGTCAGGCCTTCAAGGGGGGGGGGGACAGGCCTTCGGGGGTGCAGGCCTTCGGGGTGGGTGCAGGCCTTCGGGGTGGGTGCAGGCCTTCGGGGTGGGTGCAGGCATTCGGGGTGGGTGCAGGCCTTCGGGATGGGTGCAGGCCTTCAGGGGTGGGGTTTAGGCGTTCAGAGGGGGACAGACCTTCGGGTGGGAGGTAAAGTCCTTCGGGGGGTGCAGGTCTTCAGGGGTGGGGTGTAGCCCTTCTGAGGGGGGACAGACCTTCGGGGGAGGGGGGTCCTGGTGTAAAAGTACACAGAGGGAGAGAGGGAAGGGGGGGTTCAAAGATACGTGCATATGCCAGACTTTGGGGGTTAGAAATAATGGGTCTAAAAACAGAGGAGTGGGAGAGAGATGGTGCATAATGGGATTTAGGGAGGGAAGGAACAGAAAGGGAGAGAACTTGGAAACAGGGGATGGTGTGGAGGGGGGATAGAGATACTGGATAGGAGGATAGTTGGGAACAGAAAGGGAGAGATGGTGGATCCTGGGGTGGTGGGGAGTTGAGAAAAGGTGAATCTGTGGATGGAGACAAAAAAAAGGAAAGATGCCAGATCTCCGGGAGAGGGAAGGGAAACGGAAGGGGAGAACAGAGATGGCAGACGGATGGTTAGCACGGAGAAAGGAGACCCTGGCAAGCAAGACAACAAGAGCCTGGGACCAACAAGATTTGAATATTGATCAGAGAACAAAAGGTAGAAAAAATAATTTTATTTTCTGTTTTGTGATTACAATATGTTAGATTTGAAAAGTGTACATGAGACAGCTTGAAATGGGAACTTTTCTATTTTTGTGAATGGCAAGGCTGAGTTCAGTTAAAATATATGCTTTATAAGAAAATATAATAATGTGATTTATAAAGTTTATAAGCATTGCTGGCATACTCGGTGAGGTGTTCCTAGTGTTGGTGGTGGTGGTAGCATGTCAGTGTGTTGAGAGGAAGAGGTAGTCTGGGAAATTCTGCTGAGCAAACTCTGGGCCCATTTCCACCCCCAGTTAGTCCACTCCACTCAACTGGTTCACACACTGAGTGGGTCTTTGGGTGTTATTTCTGGGTAGTTGTTTTAGAATCTCTTCCAGTGGTTTGTCAGTATCTCCTTCTGGTCCAAGGAAGGAAACTTTGTCAACCTTAGCATTGACCTTCAGAATATGTTTGTAACAGCGCTGCTTGTGTGGCATTAGGCTATGTAGTGATCGAAAGAAAAAAACAGACCTTTGCACATTTTTGCACTATATGGTGGGTGTATGAGGAGATTCACATTTCCTGCACAGCTAAGTCCATGTGAAGATACCTTGTGCTGTATTTGACATCTAGCAAGGTCTCTGTTTGAAAGGAAAGATCTAAACTTAAAAATGAAGTGGCCAGAAGTTATGGTAAAAGCAGATAGTGTAGCTGGTTTTAAGAAAGATTTGGACAAATTCCTGGAGGAAAAGTCCATAATCTGTTATTAAGACATGGGGGAAGTGTCTGCTTGCCCTGGATCGGTAGCATGGAATGTTGCTACTCTTTGGGTTTTGACCAGGTACTAGTGACCTGGATTTGCTTCCATGAGAATGGGTTACTGGGCATGATGGACCATTGGTCTGGCCCAGTTAGGCTTTTCTTAGGTTATGTTCTCATCTGTAGGGGGCCTTTGTTTTCACTTCTTATTTTAATGTATTTTTTTCCTGGGAACTTATCAGTGTTTTTTTATAATGGGAACAAAAATGGAAGAGAATTAATGTGTGTGGAATGGGGGGGTAACTAATTTCTTCAGCTAAATAATTCAATCCACTTCAAACAGACATAGGAGAACTCACGCACCATTCACACACCCTCCAACCAAAAACGTCAAAAGAAAAAAACTGTTCGACAACCTCCTAGCCATTCGAGCTGCAACACTTGACCCCCAACTCTACAACCTATTGACCTCGACCACAAACTACAAAACCTTAAAAAAAGAAATA
Organism: Geotrypetes seraphini; assembly: GCF_902459505.1. NCBI lineage: Eukaryota > Metazoa > Chordata > Amphibia > Gymnophiona > Dermophiidae > Geotrypetes > Geotrypetes seraphini. The sequence continues at coordinate 408,929,494 of NC_047086.1, forward strand.
AAAACCCTTCTATTCAAAAAACACATAAAACCAAACTAACATAATCAGAACTGTCCCAAGCATCACCTGCAACTACTCCATATGTACTTCTGATGTCATGACAATTCCGACATAATTTATGTTATGTTATGTTTGGAATAATGGTTACATAAATGAGGTTCAATAAAAGAAAATTTTCACTGCCTGTTTCTATTCTGACCATTTATTCCATTTCATGGTTATTGCAAAAAAAAAAAAAAAAAAATTTTTCCATGAGGGGGGGGGGGGGGGGTGTCAAAAAATGATGGGCCCCGGGTGCCACATACCCTAGGTACGCCACTGCTGCAAGGTTTCTTTTTCCTGCTGTAGTAATATGTAGCCCATCAGTGCAATATAGCTTCTTGTCCTTCCATGTATTTCCCCATCCTCCTATGTACCTGAAGCCTTCTTGATGACACCAGGCTCTGAGCCATCTATTAAAGTCCTCTGTGTTTTTCACTCTTTGCTCTCCCTTTCCATATGCAGGCAGTATTTCAGAAAAAGCTAAAGTCTTTACAAAAGGTTTCAAGCCTTCACCAAGCTCCCGAAAAGCTTTCTGTGCTGCAAGTGTGGAGTTGTTGGCCAGGTCATTTGTTCCCAGATGGATAACAACATCAGTGTTAAAATCCTTAGTTTCTTCCTTAATTAACAATTATGATCAATTTCTTCCTTAATTAACAATTATGATCAATTCAGTATCATTTAAAATAAGCCCTACAATCAATATTCTGGGAGTTGTTTTTGATCAGTGTTTGACCATGAAAACTCAGATAGATGCAGTGGTTCAGAAGAGTTATTATACCTTTTGGAAACGCCGTACCATCAGATATTATTTTGAGGCTACCACATTTACACTTCTGGTTCAGACACTACTTTTGAGTATTTTGGATTATTGCAATATTATATACTTGACGAGCAGTAAGAAAAATCTGTCTAGACATTTTGCTGTCCTTGTACAATCAATTATTCTTTCCAGACTGGACTATTGTAATTCCATCTATCTAAGTCTAACCAAGAAAAATCTTCAAAGACTTCAGCGGATCCAGAACATTAGGTTGATCTTCGCATAAAGCAAATTCAATCATGTTTCCCTGCTTCTGTCAGAACTTCACTGGCTTCCAGTGATTTCTAGGATTCACTTTAAATGTACCTGCTTAATATTCAACATCCTACATGGCATTCTTCCTCCCCTAATCCCACTATCCTGGAATTCTTCAAGACCTGATAATAGCAGATCCGCCCACATACTCAAACTATCTTTCCCCACATTAAAAGGCATCATGTATGCAGGTAAATTAGGGAAATCCCTTTTCTTCCAATTCACTGAGCTTTGGAATAATCTCCCTGCCCCACCGCAGAACCTAGGCTCATTCCAATTATTCCGAAAGCATCTGAAAACCTGGCTTTTCTCCAAACGTAAAGCTAGTTATCCTATTCATAACCTCTAATTCTTATTATGTCCTTGCCTCATTTATTGAATTACCTGTAAACTGTGCCGAGGTCTATCTTTATGGAGATGATGCAGTATACAAACTTAAGGTTTAGTTTAGACTGTCCTTGGTCCAAAATACAGCTGTAAGAATGATTTATGGCCTGAAGAAGTACGATCATGTCACTCCTTATTATCGTGAGTTGCATTGGCTCCCAGTGGAGGCCCAGGTGATTTTCAAGTTGGGATGTTTATATTACAAAGTAGCTTTTGGTGCCGCTCCTTCATATCTTGTTGATAGAATTGATATCATGACACGAGAGGAGTAGAAAATCTCACGCCCTATTTACGTTCCCTTCAGCAAAGGGTTGTAAAAGTAAGAGACATCATGGGCATAGTCTCTCTTATCAGGCTGCTTCTTATGACAAAGATTTCCGTCCATTATTGATCAGATCCATATCTTATAAGCACTATAGAAAACTTTTAAAGACTTTTCTTTTCTCCAAATATTTCGGCTAGCTAAATTTCTTTGCATCTCATTAATTTTGTATTTTCCCATAGCATAATCTTTTGTTAACCGTATTGAACTAATGACTATGCGGTCTAGAAATCCGCTATTATGGAATTCTTGCAACTCTTGCTTGCAATGTTGTATGTAGCACATGCTGCAGCTCCTCGAAAGGGCCAACAGGTGGCAGCCTAACACACTTCCTAGAAAGCACCGTTGGACTCCTGACGTCACGCATCACATCTTTATCTCTTGTACTGAGGAAAAGGTGTGCGCGGCGCTGAGACGATTCCTTCAGCACCGCGCATGTGCACGTTTGCGCAGCCCTTTCCTTAGGCTCCATTATTGCCACAACATTGAACTGCGCAGTAATTGTATGCATACCCAGAATGCCCTGCGAGACGGAGCTGCTTTTTCTCGAAACTCTGCGTTGATTTGCACTGACGTGTTCAGGATTATATCGAGAATATATGTCTGTCTGTACTGGGAATAAATCCTTGCTTTAGACCAGTCTGTTTCAACCTGCTCTGCCATTCACTCCCTGTCACTTCTTTAGTAGGTCCTTCTAGTGGTATGTTTATAGCTATAAACGTCGCCTAACTAGTTCAATTGCAAATGGAATTTTTGGCGACTCTACCGCGGATGGAGTCGAAATTGTTAACTAAAAGCATAATTAACTCTTTAGGAAGTTCGTTTGGTGGTTGTTTCGGAACGAAGTGCGGTTTCTCCATTGTATACAGGCGGAACTCATCCGGATCCGCCAAATCCACGGTATTTTTCTTCTGATTCTGTCCTACTCCACATTTACTTCACCTTACAAGCTGCCAAAACATTATTCTGCAACTCTCTCTGTACTTCTAGTATTGGAGGACACTCACTGTGTAGGATAAAAATGTAAATTTTCCAGTACCACTTATACTTTGCATTCTTTGGACATTGCCCCAAATTTTGCAGCTGCAAAAAGGCAAAGCTTGTAGTTAGGTGCCATCGACTGGTGTTCAAGTCCTTCCAACTTACCTTATTGTAAAAGGGTTTGGAGTTTATTCAGACTGAAGTATACTGGGGCAATCCTATAATGGCACAAACTGAGGTGGTAACCACACTTTCCATGCAGAAGCACCTCTCCTTCCATCCAGCACCTTTGCCTTTTCTTTTCCAGCTCTCCTTCCAAATTGTCCATTGTTTCCCCAACTCTACCTTCACTGGTCTTCCAAACATGGCCAGTAGTGCTCCCCGATTCATGGAAAAATTATTTGATTTGATTCGTGCAATCGGATGTTTTGGGGGGTTTTTTTTGGTGGGGGTTCCAAATGTCCTGGTGAGTTTATCTTGTAGCCTTTCCACCCACCCTCCCCCCTTTTCCCTCTCCAATCCCATGCTGGCTCTGTGGTGCAATCAAAAAAACACTTCCTCTCTCTTTTAGGTCCTAGGTCTAACACCAGCTCTGCAAGGATACGCATTTCAAATCTGACATATAATCACAAAATAGAAAACACAATTATTTTTTCTACCTTCCACTGCCATATCCAACATTTGTTTCTTTCCAACTGTCTACAATCTCTTTCTCTCCCTGCCTTGCACCCTGGGTCAAACCTATTTTCCCCCTCCATGTAACATCTCTCCCTTCCTCCTCTCCATTATGATGTGCAACATTTCTTTCTCTCCCCATGCAACTTCTCTCCCTGCCCTCCATCCTATGTCCAGGGCAAGCAGTGGCTTCCCCCATATCTTTCTCAATAACAGACTATGGACTTTTCCTCTAGGAACTTGTCCAAATCATTCTCAAAACCATCTTGTCTGCTCTTACAACAACCTCTGGCAATGTGTCCAAGAGCTTAACTATTTTCTGAGTGAAAAAAAATTTCCTCCAATTAGTTTTAAAACCATTTCCCTGTAACTTAATTGAGTGTCCCCTAGTCTTTGTAATTGTTGACGGAGTGAAAAATTGATCCACTTGTACCCGTTCTACTCCACTTAGAATTTTGTAGACTTCAATCCTATCTCCCCTCAGAAGTCTCTTTTCCAAGCTGAAGAGCCCTAACTGTTTTAGTCTTTCCTCATATGAGAGGAATTCCATCCCCATTTACCATCTTGGTCGCTCTTCTTTGAACCTTTTCTAGTGCCACTATATCTTTCTTGAGTTAAGGAGACCTAGTCCTTGTATTTTGGGAAAGAGTAATCAAGAAATTAATGTCTACACATTTCACTCTACTCGGTATTTTATACACCTCTGCCATATCTCCCCTGAGCTACACATCATCAAGCTGAAAAGCCCTAACTAGTTGCTTTAGCCTTTTCTCATAGGGAAGAAGTTGTACCATACCCTTCATTTTCATTGCTCTTCTCTGTACCTTTTCTACCACCAAGAGCCCACAGACCCGATCCTGCCAGGAGTGTGAACTCCTCCCCCTGCAGTCCATTGGAGAGATCAATCTGCCTGCTTTTAAATATCAGCAGCAGTGGAGATCAACTGCTTTTACACCTAAGCAGCAACGAGACCAGCCACAACCACCGAGAGCACACAGACCCGATCCTACCAAGAGTGTGAACTCTTCCCCCCATGCAATCCGCTAAGAAGATCGACTGTCGGCTCCGGGCGGCTTTCCCGCAGAGGAGAGAATCCTGCATTCACCGTGGGCCTCATCTGGGGCAGCCTCCTTGGAGTGGCTGGGGCACGGGCAGTGTGTCTGGGAGGGAATGCATGGATGGGAGAACATCGCAGGGGAGGAGACATAGGCATCCTGGGACTGTCTGCCAAGTCTCTTCCCTGAAGAAGCCCTTTCTGGAAACGTCAATCGCTCCTCCTAAACTTACTTGCTCCACTTCATCACTGACGCTGAAACCGTGGATTGAAGACAAAGTTTTATTTTATTTTTCTTTCCAGCTTATGATTTATCTTTAATCTTATCTATTGTTTTGCCTTTTGTCTTTGTTTTGTTCTATTTCTATCATTTAAATTTCTCCAGAATTCTACTGTTCAACGGCTCCCCCTTCTGCTTCTATTCCTTTCTCTCCTCTCTTCTACCTTCCAAAGTATTTAGATCAATGCTGTCTTGTTAAAATGTTTATTTTATTTTTATTTTTCCTCTAACTCTACTTTTCACTTCTCTATTACCCTCCAGGTACTTTAGTTAGATTGTGAGCCTTCGGGACAGTAAGGGAATTTTTCAAGTACCTTTCTTATTTCTAATCTTAATGTATATTTTCTGTAAACCGCTTAGAACCTAACGGATGTAGCGGTATATAAGAAATAAATTACATTACATTTTATATCTTTTTTGAGATGTAGTGACCAGTATTCAAGGCATTGCAATATTCTCATTTTGTTTTCTATTCCTAATAGCCTAATAAGCTTGGATTCTGCATCACCAACCCCTCTATGTCATGTCTGTCCAAGTTAGATTGTAACCTCTTCCAAGCTGGGACTTTCTCTTTAATGTCAGAATGTACAGTGCTGTGTAAGCCCTTCAGCGCTATAGAAATGTTAAATAGTGGGAGGGGGAGGAATTGGAAGACATTTTGTGACTGAGATTGGGCCTGGCATGGTGGGTGGAGGGAATAGGAATGGAGGAGGGGCAGAACATGAGGAAGAGTGAACATGGAGACCTTTTGAACAGAGTACAAAACAGCTGAAAGTCTGATATATCATAGGAAAGAGGGAGGGCAGCGCAAGAAAGGATGGGGGAGGCACAATGGAGAGCAAGTCGCATGGGGTACAATCAGGGCAGGATTAACCAGGCCAAGTAGGCACGTGCCTAGGGCCTGAAATAGTCAGGGGGGCCCGATGAAGGAAGACATCAATATTGTTTTTTCCAAACGGCGATGGACCCCTCCAGCATTGATCGGCAATGCGGGGCCCCCCCATCGGCAACATGGGCCCCAACCCTGAACAGCAATGCGGCACCCCCCCATCGAAGGAAAGTAAGACAAGCAAGCAACGCAGGTAAGAAAGGCAACGGAAACTGCTGCTTGCCCAAAGCTTCCCTCTGATGCAGCTGCCTGTTTCCGCCTGGGCGCATGGTGGGGCGGGGCAGGAGGCCCAGTGTACGAATTAATCCTGCCCTGGGTACAATTATAGCTTGCTACAACCCTGACACCGCCTAGGAGAGAAGCGAGGTTATGCTTGGCTAGGGGCGGAGCTAGGGCATGTCTGGGGGCGTGGCTGGGTGTGTGGCCTTGCGTCCTCTTTATGTGTAAATCATCTTTATTAGTTTTCATAAAATTAGCATTACAATCAAAAAAGATAGAAAACTCCAGCTAAACAATGACCAACAACCCCGCTAAACCTCTTGCGCCCTCTTTATTTGTCATGAGAAATATGGTAACCCTATCTCTTCCAAATGACCATCACTCCGATGCCTGACTGTTGTGAGGTCATGTTTCAGATATCTCTTATAGAGTCAAGAGCCTCTTTAATTGTAAGTGTCATTTAAATAAAATGCTGTTGTCTTTTGTGACACTTTATATTGTCCATCATGTAATGCCTTACCCTATCAGGTCACCTCTCATGGTATAATGTGTAGCCCCTCCGTGCAAGATCCCACCATACTATCTACCCTATGTTTTTACCACATTTTGCTACACTGTCACCTTTTCTCTCTCACTCTACTATACTAAATATTGTATCTTTCATACTTTATTTGACACACTATGTCTACAGTAGTGCTGCCAGATTCGTGATTCGATTCGAATCGATTCACCGATTCACATTGAGTGAATCGATTAGAATCGATTCTTTTTTTTTTTTTTTTTTTTATCAGCCTTGCCGATTTGGTGGGGTCAGTCAGGAAGTGCATGAGGCTATGCCAGTCATCTTCAGTGCAAGACCTGCATACCTGTCTGGAGCTCTATTCCACCCCCCTGCGGGATCTGGTACTTATTTACCCTGCTAGCTCCCCAACAGCACTGTATGCGTTCACCGTCGGGGCCACAGGCAGTTTTACAGACACGCTGCCTTTGCAAGCCCCAGAAGCTTTTCCTCTGTTACAATGTCTAACCATAGAGAAGGCTGCCTTTCAAGTTTTAGGGCGGGGTTTGGTTCCTGGCTCAGTTTACGCGCTGTGGAAGTTGGAATTTGTGTGCTGTGCAGAGCAAGGAATAGGTTTGGGTAGGGCGGAACAGTGGCTAATGGAGAGATCAGTGTTCCACCGACAACTGTCGGGATCGGATTGACTTCCCATGTTGTGAATCTTTGAGAAGTTTCAAGTTTTTATTATTATTTGATAAATCGCTTATTAAAATAACTAAGCGATGTACAGTTTTATAAAAACATAGGTTGAGAAACTAACAGGGTAATCCACATCTTTTTGACTCTAAGACAGACATGAGGATAGCGGAGAGAAGTTACAATTTTTAGTTCAAGAAAGAGAACAAAAAGGGGAGAAAACAAAAGGGACAGTAACCAAAGAAAGATTAGAAGTTTTGTGTGTGCAGGGACAGAAAACTGTAGCTGTTTGATAGGTTTCCGGCCGCTGAAGGCAGTGGCGTACCTAGGGTATGTGGCACCCGGGGCCCATCATTTTTTGACAACCCCCCCATGTAGAAATATATTTTTTTGTAATAACCATGAAAAATAAATGGTCATAATAGAAACAGGCACTGAAAATTTTCTTTTATTGAACCTTATATATGTAACCATTAATCCAAACATAACATAAATTATGTCTGAATTGTCATGACATCAGAAGTACATATGGAGTAGTTGCAGGTGATGCTTGGGACAGTTCTGATTGTGTTAGTTCGGTTTTATGTGTTTTTTGAATAGAAGGGTTTTTATTTCTTTTTAGAAGGTTTTGTAGTCTGTGGTCGAGGTCAATAGGTTGTAGAGTTGGGGGTCGAGTGTTAGGAGGTTATCTAACAGTTTTTTTTTCTTTTGACGTTTTTGGTTGGAGGGTGTGTGAATGGTGCTTGAGTTCTCCTATGTCTGTTTGAGGTGGATTGAATTATTTAGCTGAAGAAATTAGTTACCCCCTCATTCCACACACATTAATTCTCTTCCATTTTTATTCCCATTATAAAAAACACTGATAAGTTCCCAGAAAAAAAAAAACATTAAAATAAGAAGTGAAAACAAAGGCCCCTACAGATGAGAACATAACATAAGAATAGCCTAACTGGGTCAGACCAATGGTCCATCATGTCCAGTAGCCCTTTCTCATGTAGCAACATTCCATGCTACCGATCCAGGGCAAGCAGACATATCCCCAATATCTTAAAAACAGATTATGGACTTTTCCTCCAGGAAATTGTCCAAATCTTTCTTAAAACCAGCTACACTATCTGCTTTTACCATAACTTCTGGCCACTTCATTTTTAAGTTTAGATCTTTCCTTCCAAACAGAGACCTTGCTAGATGTCAAATAAAGCACAAGGTAACTTCACACGGACTTAGCTGTGCAGGAAATGTGAATCTCCTCATACACCCACCATATAGTGCAAAAATGTGCAAAGGTCTGTTTTTTTCTTTCGATCACTACATAGCCTAATGCCACACAAGCAGCGCTGTTACAAACATATTCTGTAGGTCAATGCTAAGGTTAACAAAGTTTCCTTCCTTGGACCAAAAGGAGATACTGACAAACCACTGGAAGAGATCCCAAAACAATACCCAAAGACCCACTCAGTGTGTGAACCAGTTGAGTGGAGTGGACTAACTGGGGGGTGGAAATGGGCCCGGAGTTTTCTCAGCAGAATTTCCCAGACCACCTCTTCCTCTCAACACATTGACATGCTGCCACCACCACCACTAGGAACACCTTACTGGGTAGGCCAGCAATGCTATAAACTTTATAAAACACATTATTATATTTTCTTATAAAGCACTTATTTTAACTGAACTCTCTGACATCCTCAGCCTTTCCATTCACAAAAATAGAAGGAAGAAAAGTTCCCATTTCCTGCTGTCTCATGTCCCCGGCCTATACAATATTTTTCTTCTGCAGACCCTTCAAAAGTCTGACCAAATCCTCGTTTCACTTGCATTATAAAGTACTGAGGATGCCATCTCTCCCCAATCCCAGGTCCTAAGGTCTGAGACAGTAGCGCAAGCTGCCCGATTCAGGAAGAAAAATTTCAATTCAGCCTATTTAATTGGTTTTTCGATTCGATTTTCCTGCCCAGTTTGGTGATTTTTTTCAAAAATCCTGGTGGGTTTTATAGCTTTTTCACTCCCTTTGGCTTCTCCTAACCATACTGGCGCTGTGGTGTAAATAAAATAAAGAAACAAAAAGGACTTTTTCTCTCTCTGTTAAATCCTAGCTCACGTTTGTGGTCTAACACCAGCTCTGGCAGGATACACATTTCAAATCTGACATATTGTAATCATAAAACAGAAAATAAAATTAGTTTTTCTACCTTTTGTTGTCTGGTTATTTTTCAAATCTTGTTGGTCCAAGGCTCTGGTTGTCTTCTGATAACTTGCTTGCCAGGGTCTCCTTCTTTCTTCTTTCTCTGTGCTAACCATCCATCTGCCATCTCTGTCATAAGAACATAAGAAGTTGCCTCCGCTGAGGCAGACCATAGGTCCATCCTGCTCAGCGGTCCGCTCCCGCGGCGGCCCATCAGGCCCATTGACTGAGCAATGGTCTATACCTATATATACCCCCCAATCCCTTTTTCTTCTAGGAATCTATCCAAACCTTCTTTGAAACCATTTAGTGTTTTCTTGTCTACAACAGCCTCTGGGAGCGCGTTCCATGTATCTACCACCCTCTGAGTGAAAAAGTACTTCCTAGCGTTTGTTCTAAACCTGTCCCCTTTCAATTTCCCCCAATGCCCCCTTGTGCTTGTGGTGCCCCTTAATTTGAAAAATCTGTCCCTGTCTACTTTTTCTATGCCCTTCAGGATCTTGAAGGTTTCTATCATGTCTCCTCTAAGTCTTCGCTTCTCCAGGGAGAAAAGTCCCAACTGCTTCAATCTGTCGGTATATGGGAGATTTTCCATTCCCCTTATCAGTTTGGTTGCTCTTCTTTGTACTCCCTCAAGTACCGCCATGTCTTTCTTGAGGTACGGCGACCAGTACTGGACACAGTACTCCAGATGCGGCCGTACCATTGCACGATACAGCGGCATGATAACTTCCTTCGTCCTGGTTGTAATACCCTTCTTAATGATACCCAGCATTCTGTTTGCTTTCCTAGAGGCTGTGGCGCATTGCGCCGATGCCTTCAGTGTTGCGTCTACCATCACTCCCAGGTCTCTCTCCAGGTTACTAACCCCTAGTGGTGTTCCCCCCATTTTGTATGTGAACATCGGGTTCTTTTTCCCCACGTGCATGACCTTGCATTTCCCCACGTTGAAGCTCATCTGCCATTTTTCGGCCCACTTTTCCAGCTGCGTTAGATCCTTTTGGAGATCCTCGCAGTCTTCCTTGGTTTGAGCCCTGCTGTATAGTTTGGTGTCATCTGCAAATTTAATGACTTCACACTTAGTTCCCGCCTCTAGGTCATTTATGTAGATATTGAACAAGAGCGGTCCCAGCACCGACCCCTGCGGAACTCCGCTCGTGACCCCTTTCCAGTCTGAGTAGTGGCCCTTTACGCCAACCCTCTGCTTCCTGTTTGACAGCCAGTTTTTGATCCATCGGTGGACCTCCCCTTGTACCCCGTGGTTCCATATCTTTTTAAGCAGTCTCTCGTGTGGCACCTTGTCGAAGGCTTTTTGGAAGTCAAGGTAAATGATGTCTATAGATTCCCCTTTATCCACCTGGCTGTTCACTCCCTCAAAGAAGTACAATAAGTTTGTGAGGCATGACCTACCCTTACAGAAGCCATGTTGACTTGGTTTTAGCTGCCCATTTTTTTCGATGTGCTCACAGATGCCGTCTTTAATCAGTGCCTCCATCATCTTTCCCGGGACTGAGGTCAGGCTCACCGGCCTGTAGTTTCCCGGGTCCCCCCTTGTGCCCTTTTTGAAGATGGGCGTGACATTTGCTATATTCCAATCCTCCGGGATCTCTCCGGTTTTTAAGGATAGGTTGCATATCTGTCGAAGTGGCTCCGCTATTACGTCTTTTAGTTCCTTGAGTACCCTTGGGTGAATGCCATCCGGACCCGGCGATTTGTCGCTCTTTAGTCTGTCAATCTGCTTGAGTACATCCTCTTGGCTTACCTCTAAATCGACCAGCTTATCTTCTTGGTCTCCTATTACGATCTCCTCGGGTTCTGGAATGTTAGTTATATTCTCCATCGTGAAGACTGACGTGAAGAACTCATTTAACCTGTCAGCTATCTCTTTCTCTTCTTTTACAACTCCCTTTCGGTCTCCATCGTCCAATGGTCCTACTTCTTCTCTCGCCGGTTGCTTCCCCTTCACGTATCTGAAGAACGACTTGAAGTTTGTTGCTTCCTTTGCCAGTCTCTCTTCGTATTCTCTTTTTGCTTTTCTAATCACTCGGTGACACTCTTTCTGGTGTTCTTTGTGCCTTTTTTGGTTCTCCTCTGTTTGGTCTTTTTTCCATTTTCTGAACGATGCTTTCTTGTCGCTTATCGCCTTCTTCACTGCACTTGTTATCCACACTGGGTTTTTTGTTCTATTTTTTTTGCACCCTTTTCTGAACTTGGGGATGCATATGCTTTGTGCTTCCTTTTCCCTTCCCTCCCCCGGATGTCTGGCATCTTTCCTTTTTTTCGTCTCCCTCCACAGATCCACCTTTTCTTAACTACCCTTTCATCCAGCCGCTCTCCCTCCTTCCCCACCACCCCAGGGTCCACCATCTCTCCCTTTCTTTTACCAACTACCCTCCTAACCAGTATCTCTATCCCCCCCCACACACCATCCATTGTGTCCAACTTCTCTCCATTTCTGTCTCTTCCCTCCCTAAAACACATAGTCCATCATCTCTCTCCCTCTCTTCTATTTTCAGACCCATTATTTCTTCCCACCCAAAGTCCGGCATATGCACGTCTCTTTGAACCCTTCCCCTTTCCCTCTGTGTACTTATACACCAGGGCCCCCCCCTCCCCTGAAGGCTTGTCCCCCCCTTAAAGGTCTGCATCCCACCCCTGAAGGCCTGTCCCCCCCTTGAAGGCCTGCCTGCCTGTTCCCCTTGAAGGCCTGTCCCCCCCCCTTTAAGGCCTTCCCTCCCCCTTGAAGGCCTGCAAGCCTGTCCCCCCCGAAGGCCTGAACCCCCCCTTGAAGGCCTGCCTGCCTGTCCCCCTTGAAGGCCTATCCCCCCCGAAGGCCTGCACCCCCCTGAAGGCCTGTCCCCCCCTCAAAGGCCTGCACCCCCCCTTGAAGGCCTGCCTGCCTGTCCCCCTGAAGGCCTGTCTCCCCTCCACAAGGCCTTCCTGCCCGCCCCACCCTGAAGGCCTGCTGCCCCTCCCCCCAATAGACCACTCGCCCCCACCACGACCATGAAGGACTGCTCATCCCCCCGGCCTCCCCGCACCATTTACCTGGGGAAACAGCCTGCACAAGATCGTGATGCCAGCGATCTTTGCCTGCTTCGGCTGTTTCCTCCGCCGCTGTCCCGCCCCTCCTGACATCAGAGGAGGGGCGGGACTGCGGCGGAGAAAACAGCCGAAGCAGGCAAAGATTGCTGGCATCGCAATCTTGTGCAGGTTGTTTCCAGACGCGACATTCGGCGCAGGGGGGGGAACCGGACTGGGAGCAACCCCTCAGGGCTTGCATCCAGGGTGGACCGCCCCCCCTTATTAGCCACTGGCTGAAGGCATCATATTTGCTTCACTCATGCTGCCCGCATGACCCTAAGAGTGAAAGTGCAGCAAGCAAGTAAAGGATCCCACGGGGGACGGGAGAATAGAGTTCTGGATGTGTGAGTGGGACAGGCTGGAGGGAGAGAGATTGACCTGTGGGGAGCTAGTCAAAGAAACTGCTGGTTGGGGGATGAGGAAATGTTAGAAAGAGACAGCAAGGGAAACTAGTGAGAACAGGATGGGAACAAATAGAAGAGTACTGGGTAAAAATCTGGATCTCGTGATTCCTTGAAAATGATGAAGGATACTGAAGGGGCATATACTTCTTATAAGTCTATTCCATTCCTGCTTATGTAACATATAAAACACTGCTGAAACAGTTTGTATTTGCCAAGAAATCACAAGGTCCTTTTCTCTTTGTGTTCTGAGCTCTGTGTCCTCATTCTATTCTGTAGCTGAACTAGTTTTGCCAAGGTCATTCCTCATGTACTGATCCCCACATCCTGTGCTTTAGAGAGATAAGCAACATTGCTAGACCTTAGATGGAAACTTCCCACTATTCCCCCCCCTTATGTTTGCTACTTCTTTCTAGCTGCTTTATGTATCCTGTTACCAAATATGGTCTTTCCTACAGTCATATGCTGAAAAAACTGATCCATGTAAAATGCTATAAATATGTATGCAGTACTCTGAATAAACGGGACATTTCTTTGGCCATGCAACTGCATGTGTGTTCTTTCCTTTCTAGTGAGATTCCCCCCCACCCCCGTTGCATCGGTACCAGAGACGACAGAGTATGTGTGTGAAGCAGCAGTGGCGTACCTAGGGGGGGGGCGGGGGGGGCGGGCCGCCCCGGGTACCAGCCCTAAGGGGGTGTTCCCGGCCTTGCCGTTCAGTCCCCCGCCACCCCCGAAGGACCGCTCGCCCCACTGACCTTCCTGCACCATCTGTGAAGCAGCCCGCAGCAGGATCGCGAAGTCAGCGTCAGCATCCCTGCGCTGCTTCCTGCGCCGCGATCCCGCCCCACCCTGAAGGCCTGATGCCCCGACCCACCCCGAAGGACCGCTCGCCCCCCTGGCCTCCCCGCACCACCTATGAACAGCCGCAGCAGGATCGCGAAGTCAGCGTCAGCATCCCTGCGCTGCTTCCTGCGCCGCGATCCCGCCCCTCCTCTGACGTCAGAGGAGGGGCGGGACCGTGGCACAGGAATCGCTGACGCTGACTTCGCGATCCTGCTGCGGCTGTTCATAGGTGGTGCGGGGAGGCCAGGGGGGCGAGCGGTCCTTCGGGGTGGGTCGGGGCATCAGGCCTTCAGGGTGGGGCGGGCGGGCAGGCAAGCAGGCTTTCAAGGGGGAGGGGGGTGACAGGCAGGCAGGCAGGCCTTCAAGGGGGGACAGGCCTTCGGGGGGGGGGGTGCAGGCCTTCAAGGGGGGCAGGCAGGCCTTCAGGGGGGTGCAGGCCTTCGGGGGGGGGGTGTAGGCCTTTGGGGGGGTGCAGACCTTCAAGGGGGTGCAGGCCTTCAAGGGGGGAAAGGCAGGCAGGCCTTCAAGGGGGGGGACAGGCCTACAAGGGGGGGGACAGGCCTACAAGGGGGGGGACAGGCCTTCAAGGGGGGGTGCAGGCCTTCAAGGGGGGTGCAGGCCTTCAAGGGGGAGACAGGCCTTCAAGGGGGGGAAAGGCAGGCAGGCCTTCAAGGGGGGGACAGGCCTACAAGGGGGGGGGGGACAGGCCTACAAGGGGGGGGACAGGCCTACAAGGGGAGGGACAGGCCTACAAGGGGGGGGACAGGCCTTCAAGGGGGAGACAGGCCTTCAAGGGGGGTGCAGGCCTTCAAGGGGGAGACAGGCCCTCAAGGGGGGGAAAGGCAGGCAGGCAGGCCTTAAAGGGGGGACAGGCCTTCAAGGGGGGGACAGGCCTTCGGGGGGGGTGCAGACCTTCAAGGGAGTGCAGGCCTTCGGGGGGGGTGCAGTCCTTCAAGGGGGTGCAGGCCTTCAAGGGGGGGAAAGGCAGGCAGGCAGGCCTTCAAGGGGGGGACAGGCCTACAAGGGGGGGAGAAGCTACAAGGGGGTGGTACAAGCCTTCAAGTGGGGGACAGGCCTTCGGGGGGGGGTGCAGACCTTCAAGGGATTTAGGGAGGGAAGGAACAGAAAGGGAGAGAAATTGGACACAAGGGATGGTGTGGAGGAGGGATAGAGATACTGGATAGGAGGGTAATTAGGAAAAGAAACGGAGAGATGGTGGACTCTGGGATGGTGGGGAAGGAGGGAGAGATGCCGGATGAAAGGGTATTTAAGAAAAGGTGGATCTGTGGAGGGAGATGAAAAAAAGGAAAGATACCAGACTTCCTGGGAAGGGAAGGGAAATGGAAAGGGAGGACAGAGTTGGCAGATGGATGGTTAGCATGCAGAAAGAAGGAGACCCTGGCAAGCAAGTTATCAGAAGAAAACCAGAGCCTTGGACCAACAAAATTTGAAATATAACCAGACAACAAAAGGTAGAAAAATTAATTTTATTTTCTGTTTTGTGATTATAACATGTCAGATTTGAAATGTGTATCCTGCCAGAGCTGGTGTTGGACTGCAAACGTGAGCTAGGATTTAACAGAAAGAGGAAAAGTCCTTTTTGTTTCTTTATTTTATTTACACCACAGCGCCAGTGTGGTTAGGAGAAGCCAAAGGGGGTGAAAAAGCTATAAAACCCACCAGGAGTTTTGAAAAAAATCACCCAACTGGGCAGGAAAATCGAATTGAAAAACCAATTCAATAGGGCTGAATCGAATCAAAATTTTTTTTTCCTGTATCTGGCAGCATTAGTTTGCGCTACTGTCTTAGACTTTAGGACCTGGGATTGGGGAGAGATGGCATCCTCAGTACTTTATAATGCAAGTGAAACGAGGATTTGGTCAGACTTTTGAAGGGTCTGCAGAAAAAAAATATTGTATAGGCCGGGGACATGAGACAGCAGGAAATGGGAACTTTTCTTCCTTCTATTTTTGTGAATGGAAAGGCTGAGGATGTCAGAGAGGTCAGTTAAAATATGTGCTTTATAAGAAAATATAATAATGTGTTTTATAAAGTTTATAGCATAGCTGGCCTACCCAGTGAGGTGTTCCTAGTGGTGATGGTGGCAGCGTGTCAATGTGTTGAGAGGAAGAGGTGGTCTGGGAAATTCTGCTGAGCAAACTACAGGCCCATTTCCACCCCCCAGTTAGTCCACTCCACTCAACTGATTCACACACTGAGTGGGTCTTTGGGTGTTGTTTTGGGATCTCTTCCAGTGGTTTATCTCCTTCTGGTCCAAGGAAGGAAACTTTGTTATCCTTAGCATTGACCTACAGAATATGTTTGTAACAGCGCTGCTTGTGTGGCATTAGGCTATGTAGTGATCGAAAGAAAAAAACAGACCTTTGCACATTTTTGCACTATATGGTGGGTGTATGAGGAGATTCACATTTCCTGCACAGCTAAGTCCATGTGAAGTTACCTTGTGCTGTATTTGACATCTAGCAAGGTCTCTGTTTGAAAGGAAAGATCTAAACTTAAAAATGAAGTGGCCAGAAGTTATGGTAAAAGCAGATAGTGTAGCTGGTTTTAAGAAAGATTTGGACAAATTCCTGGAGGAAAAGTCCATAATCTGTTATTAAGACATGGGGGAAGTGTCTGCTTGCCCTGGATCGGTAGCATGGAATGTTGCTACTCTTTGGGTTTTGACCAGGTATTAGTGTCCTGGATTGGCTACCATGAGAATGGGCTACTGGGCATGATGGACCATTGGTCTGACCCAGTTAGGCTATTCTTATGTTATGTTCTCATCTGTAGGGGCCTTTGTTTTCACTTCTTATTTTAATGTATTTTTTTTCTGGGAACTTATCAGTGTTTTTTATAATGGGAACAAAAATGGAAGAGAATTAATGTGTGTGGAATGGGGGGTAACTAATTTCTTCAGCTAAATAATTCAATCCACTTCAAACAGACATAGGAGAACTTGTGCACCATTCACACACCCTCCAACCAAAAACGTCAAAAGAAAAAAACTGTTCGACAACCTCCTAGCCATTCGAGCTGCAACACTCGACCCCCAACTCTACAACCAATTGATATCAACCACAGACTGCAAAACCTTCAAAAAGAAATAAAAACCCTTCTATTCAAAAAACACATAAAACCGAACTAACACAATCAGAACTGTCCCAAGCATCACCTGCAACTACTCCATATGTACTTCTAATGTCATGACAATTTAGACATAATTTATGTTATGTTATGTTTGGAATAATGGTTACATATATGAGGTTCAATAAAAGAAAATTTTCACTGCCTGTTTCTATTCTGACCATTTATTCCATTTCATGGTTATTGCAAAAAAAAAAAAAAAAAAAAAATTTTTTTACATGGGGGGGGGGGGTGTCAAAAAATGATGGGCCCCGGGTGCCACATACCCTAGGTACGCCACTGTGAAGCAGTATTGGGATCTGAACCTTTTCAGCTACAATTGGGAGAGATAAGGTGGACAATGGGATTTAGAGAGGGAAGGAACAGAAAGGGAGAGAAGTTGGACACAAGGGATGGTGTGGAGAGGGGTGGGGGATAGAGATGCTGAATGAAAGGGTAGTTGAGAAAAGGAGAGATAATGGAGATGGGGGGTCCATCACTGTAGCTGCAGCAATGGAGATGAAAAAAGGAAAGATGCCAGACCTCCGGGGGAGGGAAGGAGAGGACAGAGATGGAAGATGGATGGTTATCATGGAGAAAGAAGGAAACGACAAAAGGGCAGGAGACCTTTGCAAGCGAGCTATCAGAAGACAATCAGAGCCAAGGACTAACATGATTTCAATAATGACCAGACAACAAAAGGTAGAAGAAATAATTTTATTTTCTGTTTTGTGATTACAATATGTCAAATTTGAACCGTGAATGTGAGCTAGGATTTAACTGAGAGAGGAAAGGTCTTTTTTCTTTGTTTATTTTGTTTACACCACAGTGCCAGTGTGGGTAGGAGAGGGCAAAGGGGGTGAAGAGGCTATAAAAGGGGTGAAGAGTCTATAAAAGAAACCCAGGATGTCTGAAAAAAAAAAAAAAATACCCAATTGGGCAGGAAAATCAAATTGAAAAATCGATTAAATAGGCTGAATCAAAATATTTTTTCCTGAATCAGGCAGCACTAGTCTACAGGGCTACAAATTCTCATGCTATGCCCACTACACACTATTTGCGATCCCATGTCTACCACACTAGGTCTTACCTTTTACATATCGCACTGTCATGTATTTATTTGAAACATCCAAAAACCAGCCCAATTCAGCACTTGGATATTCTAATAGCAGGGACGTCCAAGTGCCGATAGTCAAAACCAGCTTTCTGGACATTCAGCAGCACTTCTAAGTAGAGAATGACATGGTGACTGTTACCCACGGCTAGCAGGAATGGGGCAAAACAAATATTGGTAGTCACGGGGACAAGGCCATGTCCCCACAGTAAAGAATCTGCCATGCATTGCCTCCCTTCCACCTCTCCCGGACAGCAGCCTTCCTCGAGTTAATGCAGTTCAGCAGCCCCTCTCGATCGCCGCAGTCCAGGCATCTCCCTCCCTTCCCCTCACCTTCGCTTACACTTCTCAGAGTTTTCTCTTTCCGAGCGGTCTTCTCTCAAATTGCGTGCGACTGCCCCGAAACTTTTCCTCTGACGCGAGCCACCCAGGCAGAAACAGGAAGTTACATCAGAAGAGAAGCTTCGGGGCAGTCAGGCGCGACCTGTGAGGAGACTGTGGTGTCAGGGGCTGCTTTTTTTTCATACAACTGAAGAGTTGAAAGAAAATTTGGTGTGTTGGCAGCATATGAAGAAGCATTTTTATGCTCTACATAAGATAAGTTAACAAAAAGCGGATCATTTCCTAAGTTATCCAACCCACAGAATTATCATCAATCAAAAAGAAAGGGGGTATAAAGGATAATTTATACAAAATCTACTTCAATAAATTTTTACACATTAGTGTCTAATTTTGTTATAATTAATCTATTGTTCCTAATAGCCCATTTTTTGTCATGCAAATAAAAACCTTTTTATAACAACACACTTACCCTAATACATATATTAAGAGGCTGAAGTATCATAGAGGATGCATTGTTCTCAGTAAAGAGATTGGCTGGATTGGCTCAGGCAGTTTACACCCCGCCCACAGGTGGGGCCTGAGGCGCCTGGGCCAACCAAAATAGGCCCAGGAGCCTTAGACACATGGGCCCAACCCGGGGGGAGCGGAGGGAAGATGAATGCTAGACCAATTGGTGGGGGAGAGGGAGAGAGAGGCAGATAGTTTATGGTAGAGGCATATTGCAGATGCCATATGAAAGAGGTAGAGAGAAGGAAAATAGTGGATAGAAGAAAGAAAATTAGGAGATGATGAGAAAAGCAAAAACCAGACAAGAAAGCTAGAAAAAACAAACAAATTATATTTCTATGTTGCTTTAGATGACTGTGTGAGGTGCCTTGCAATCGGAGAGATCTAAAATCTTGCATCCACTCCATCTCCTCTTGCCTGCAATGCAACACGTGCCCAGGAGAGTTAAAAGTCTGCAGTTCTTCAAAGGGCCCACAGGTGGCGGCCTAACACACTTCCTAGAATGCAGTGTTGGACTCCTGACGTCACGCTTCACATCTCCACCTCTTGTACTGGGGAAAAGGTCTGCGCGGCGCTGAGAAGCTTCCTCCAGCACGTCGCATGTGCGCTGCCCTTTCTTGAGGCTCTAGTAGAGCCACGATATTGAACTGCGCATGCTCTGTGCCCGAGCGAAGGAACGGCAGAAGGAAGACGTAGCGCATTTCTGTCGGTAGATCGCCGGACAGTAATTTTATGCATACCCGGAATGCCCTGCGAGGCGGAGCTGCTTTTTCTCGAAATTATTCGTTGATTTGCACTGACTTTTTCAGGATTATCTCGACAATTCGTGTCTTTCTGTACTGGCAGTTATCCGACGCTTTTTGCGTTGTGTTTCAGCCTGTTCTGCCATTCACTTCCTGTCACTTGTTTAGTAGTTCCTTCTAGTGGCATTGGCAGCGTGAAGCTTTCTTTGTTTATATCATTATTGCATACATAACTTCATTTGCAAAGGAATTTTTGGCGACTCTACCGCGGATGGAGTCGAAGTTGTTAGTTAATAAGAGAATTAATTCGTTGAAAAAGAAACGTTTTTAGGTCGGACTTTACACGTTGAGCAAACCCCAATGGAAGCTGCGGTTTTCCTGCGGGGCACAGCGAGGCTATAGCCCGATTTGCCTAAGAACGGTGAAAAGCTTTGTCCCGCGGGTAAACACACCGCCTACTTCATTGCTGTAGCATCGCCGTCAACTGGTGTTCGAGTTCCAGCAGCTGACTCGCGCTGTTCTGCCTAGGCTCCTAATTGGGTGAGGGGACCAATTGCTACTGTCACACGCGATCTTGCAAAGGGAAGCCCCGTACAGCTTCGCCTGTAGTTTCGCGAATTCCCTTCCATTCAGTTCAACCGGACTCCAAAGCAAAGAGAAATACCCCCTACCTAAATCCAACTCCCCCTTTTGATCTGTTATCTTTTTCCTCTCTCTCCCAACCTCCACTCTGGGTCGGTGATTCACAAGTAATGCTGCCCAATTAATGATTGAATCGATTCACCAATTCAAATTGGCTGAATTGATTCAATTAGCTGAAAAAAAATCAGACTAATTCATGGTTGCTCTTGGGGAGAATGAAAGAAAGAGGAAGAGAATAGAGATGCCAGGCCCTGGAGAGGGGGGAGACAGAGAGAGAATCAGAACGACCACTGGAACAAAGGTGGGGCAGATGTTGAATTTGGGGGTGTCTAGAGAAGAGAGAGAAAGAGAATGCAGAGAGGTGGAAAGATTCTGGATCAAGAAGGAAGGAGAGAGAGGCAGAGAAAGACCTGGAAGAAAGAAGAAAAAATGCTGGACTATGGGTGGAGCAGGCAGAGGGGGAGAGACCCTGAGGAAGATCATAACAGAGGAGGGGAGACCTGGAGCAACAGCTGGTGGTACTTAGTAGTAGTACCTAGGTGCAAAGGGGAAATGACACTGGATATTAAAGTTGTAAAGAATGTTGTTTCCTTTGGGGGATGGTGGTCGTGGGGATGGGGCGGTGACGGTGGGGACGGGGATAGTGGTCGCAGGGACAATGACACATTTTTGTCCCCATGTCATTCTCTACACTACAGCGCCTTTACCTCACTGAGGTCCCCTTGCCCTACAAGCTGCCAAAACATTACTCTGCAACTCTCTCAGTACTTCTAGTATTGGAGGACACTCACCCAGAATAAGTGAGCGCCATGGGTCTGTGTGGAGCAATAATGTAAACTACGATTACTTTAGAGGTTAGAGGTTGCAAACTGAAAAAACACCACGAACACCTTCTCTCTCACCAAGCAGCCCTACGGGGTAAAGACCTAGATCAACTGCTTTCGCCCACTACCTACGGGGAATTTAGGAAGCGCCTAAAAACATACCTGTTCCTGAAATGCCTAAACAATTGACCCGCTTTCCCCTCTCTCTCCCCAAGAACGGTTACCCCTACCCCTACCTTTACCCCTCCTTACCTCTTCCCACCTCCCCCTACTTTTATCCCACCCCCCTCCTTAGTCTGCCTGAATCTCACGGAACTGTGATACATATAAACTATTATCTTTATAATATCGTAATTTTTCGTTGTTATTTTCTAAAACATGCGGCTTATTCCAAACAGGTCCTCTCGGACATTACCTACCAAAATGTACATCTTATACTCTTGCTAAGCAAATTGTATTTCTATATTCTTGCTTTCTTAAAGTTCTATGCTATCTGTATTTCCTATGTATATCTGCATATTGTGTTTCACTGAATGCCAACTCTCTTGATTGTAAACCGCCTAGAAGTCGCAAGATTGTGGCGGTATAGAAGAATAAAGTTATTATTATTATTCTCTCCCTGCCCTCCATCCTATGTCCAACATTTCTCCCTCCCTGCACATGTCCTCCTTATAGAGGACGTATCTGGAAGTCCAAATAGCTTTTCAAAACCCGGCTTCCTGTCAAAATCGCGTCAGGAAGGGGCATCGGTGCATGCGCAGACACAATACGGTGATGTCACACGCATGTGCACATAAGCATGATGTCATTGTGTCATGTTCATGCATGCGCAGATGCTGTCTGGGGGGCATAACGGGGTGTGACACAGGCAGAAACTGGGCAGGCCTGGGGGCATGGCTATGGGTGCGGATTTTCCTTCAGGTAAATCTGGCAACCCTACATGAAGGTGGACAGGTGGACCAGAGATGGACCGTCCAATGGACGGGGAAAGCATTCTGTGTAGTGTCTTAATGCACTGGGCAGAATGAAGAAAAACTGGCACCTTGCGTTATCTGGTGTGGCAAGGAGGGCTAAGCCTGGGGTGTACCCCTGCCCCAAAACAGCTGTTGAAAGATTGTGCTATCAAGGGACCACGGGTGAGCAGCCTGGAATGTATACTGTCTGCAGGACAGAGGAAAGCACTTGAGGCGGTAGGTTGCTCTGCAGAGGTACAGAGATCCTGTACCCTCCAGATTGCTGATGTAGAGCAGCCTTTCCTGGTTAAATTTTCCCACAATCATTCTCATATGGAAGCTCAGAGCTACGTATGTCATAGAATCAGGAGTTCACGCACAATTGACACACCAAAGCTAGGATCTCAATAGACCTTGCACAACCATTAAGAGATATTCTGGCTCATAGAGGTAGACGAAGTTCCAAGTTTATTATATCTTGATTATACCATCCATCATAAAATATCTAGATGGTTTACAGTCAATAAAATACATTTAAATGTAAATAAAAAGGGAAATAAAAAACAACAACAAAAAAACCAATCACATAATTCAGTGAGGGGGGGAGGTAACATGACTTCAGAGGGTGGTGGTTAATGGTACCCTCTCTAAAACATCGGAGGTGACCAGTGGAGTGCCGCAGGGCTCGGTCCTGGGTCCACTCCTTTTCAACATATTCATAGGGGATCTGACTCAAGGGCTTCAAGGTAAAATAACACTATTCGCCGATGACGCCAAACTATGTAATATAGTAAGTGAATGCAGTTTACAGAATTATATGGCGCAGGACCTGCTTACATTGGAAAGTTGGTCCTCAACCTGGCAGCTAGGCTTCAATGCTAAGAAATGTAAGGTCATGCACCTCGGAAGCGGAAATCCATGCAGGACGTACTTCTTGAACGGAGAAACTTTAACTAGGACTTCAGCAGAACGAGATTTAGGAGTAATCGTCAGTGCAGACATGAAAACTGCCAATCAAGTGGAGAAGGCTTAATCTAAGGCAAGGCAGATATTGGGTTGTATCAATAGAAGTTTCGTCAGCCGAAAGCCTGAAGTCATAATGCCGTTGTACAGGGCCATCGTGAGACTTCATCTGGAATACTGTGTGCAATTCTGGAGGCCACATTACAGTAAAGATGTGCGCAGAATTGAATCGGTTCAGCGGACAGCCACCAGGATGATCTCAGGGCACAAGGGTCTCTCGTATGAAGAGAGACTGAACAAATTGCAGCTCTACACTCTCGAAGAACGTAGGGAGAGGGGAGACATGATCAAAACATTCAAGTACCTCATGGGACGTGTCGAAGTGGAAGATGATATTTTCTTTCTCAAGGGACCCTCGGCCACAAGAGGGCACCCGCTCAAACTCAGGGGCGGAAAATTTCATGGCGACACCAGAAAGTATTTCTTCACAGAGAGAGTGGTTGATCATTGGAACAAGCTTCCAGTGCAGGTGATCGAGGCAGACAGCGTGCCAGACTTTAAGAATAAATGGGATACCCATGTGGGATCCCTACGAGGGTCAAGATAAGAAAATTGGGTCATTAGGGCATAGACAGGGGGTGGGTAAGCAGAGTGGGCAGACAAAATTTTTGTGTTGGTAGTTTGATTAAGGGGTTTATTGTCGATTACGATTGGGTTAATGAGTTGTGCCCCTTCTTTCCCTGAAAAAAGCACAGTAGTAGTTTTATCTCTAAGCATCAATAAAACTACTAATGTGCTCTTTTCAGGGAAAGAAGGGGCACAACTCATTAACCCAATCGTAATTGACAATAAACCCCTTAATCAAACTACCAACACAAAAATTTTGGGAGTCCAAATAGACAATAATCTCACGTTCCGTTCACACATCAGTGCATTGGTCAAAAACTGTTTCTATAGGCTGAGAATGATTCGTTCGCTTGTCCCCCTTCTTGATTCTTTTTCCCTTAATACTTTAGTTCACTCCCTAGTAATATCAAAATTAGATTATTGTAATTCCTTATTAAAAGGGGCATATCTAAAGGATATAAGGCGTCTTCAACTTATACAAAACACAGCAATAAAGATAATTTCAGGTTCAAAAAAATTTGACCATGTCACACCTCTACTTCAAAAAGCTCACTGGCTGCCAATAACATATAGGATTACATACAAAATAGCTCTTTTAGTCTTCAAGACAATAAAGACAAATACACCTGCATTTATAGAAAGGCTTCTGATTCCACATAGTTCGTCAAGAGTTCTTAGATCATCCTCTCAGTCTACTCTTAATGTTCCCTCTTTAAAAATTATCGGAACACGCCGTGCTTCTATCTTTTCTGTAACTGCCCCAACGATTTGGAACTCTCTTCCTTTATACTTAAGACTCGAACAGGATTTGCAAAAATTTAAGAAAAGTTTAAAGTGCTTTAACTGAAAGTTCACTTTCACGGTAAAATCTTATTGTTTCCAACCTCCCTTAAATCAAGACTATCAATAGCTCTCTCTATTGATCTTTCTTCTGTCACCAATACTTTTCCTCATACCCCCCTAATGTACTTCCCTTTTATGTACTTTTTCTTTAAAAATGGTATTTCTTCCCCACTTTCCTACTGTTTCTAGTGGTTTTTAAAAGTAGTTACCCTTGTATGTTTGATTAATATACTATGTATAAGTGATTTATTTAAATCTTATTTTATCTTTTGTACAACGCTTTGTAATTTGGAAAAGCGTTCAATCAAATAATATGAATAAACTTGAATAAACTTGATGGGCTGTAGCCCTTTTCTGCCGTCATTTTCTATGTTTCTATGACATAAGACAATTGTGAGCACAGGAGTGAGGGTTGAGCACAGCTAAAACAGCAGGATACATGGAAAATGTCTGGATGTTCCTCAAGGCATTTCAGAGGAGAGACAGATGGGTTTTACAGGACTCTAGAAGCGTTACTGGAATTTATAGTTAGGCCACAGGCTTCAGTTCTGGTCAATGGGATGATTTCACAACTTTTCCAGTTAGGCAAGGAACGCAACAAGGATTCGGTAGGTTGGAACCTGAGCTAGGAGACACTAATTTACTTCAGTTTAGGGCCTTAGGAAGAAAAGCAGCTGAGCACCAGAGCCATTGGAGCATCTTTGTTATATGTTGTCTCCAGAGCAGTTGTAGTTTCAGGTTCATTAAAGTGTTTTCAGATTGTTAGATGCAATATACCCTAAACTGACACCAGACCAAAGCAGTGATATCACCACACAGAGCTCTAGCTAATAAGGAAGCTCAGCATAATGAGATCATATGGAAATGTGGGACTTATTACACAGAGGAATGTTTCAGATTCCATCTTTGCTCGGAGCTTCTGCAAATTCTCTTCCTTCCGACTGACAAATTCCCTAATATAGTGCACACCATGGAAGCCAGCTCTTGGGGTGCTGTGGGTCCAAGGAGAAGCCATGTCCATTGGGTTCAGCACCCCCAATAATTCTGAAGAGCTTCCTTCTATGGTTCACACTGACAAGTCTACTAAAACTAAGAATCCAGGCAGTGTCCACCATTATCTGGAAAACTTTATCCATTTAATCAGACTGCATAAATAGCAGTCTTGGCTTTAAATAGATATGTTTAGGCAGGCGAAATGGAAAGATGTCGGGAAATCCCCTTTAGTTTCACGATTATACACAGCTTGCATCTCCGCCCATATAAGTACTAGATAGATTTAGAAGTGAATGGAAAAAAAGAACAGTTATGACAAGATGAGGGAAGGGAGAAATATGAAGAGGAAAGTAAGAACAGAAAGGTCGGAATAGGGGAGTGAAGGGAGTAACCCTGAGATAGATTAGGACCCTGAAGAAGTATGTGTGAATGAGGACTGGATGGGTGAATGGAAGGCTGTGGGGAAGTTATTGTAAAGTTTAAAAGAATTCATGATGGTCAAAATGGTTCTGGAATGAAAGTGGGAGCTGAGAAGTTAGCTATAAGAAAACCAGAATCCCTGTACTACTTTGAGGGCTAGATTCTCAAAAACTGTATTAAAAACTGATGGGCTGCTGTCGCATCTGTTATGGTAGTGATTTTTTTTTTCTTTTAATATCTTTATTCATTTTGAAGCCATAAGTGCAACTTATAATACAATCATATTACATTATAAAAACACTTAAATACAATTAAAATTGTAATCTATGACAAATAGATATATCACCCCCCCCCTAATTATGTTCAAAAAGTACACTCAAATTAAGAAATTAAAAATATGTTCCAACCTACCCTGGACGTGTATGACCAAATCCTGTGGGTTTTATAGCTTTTTCACCCCCTTTGGCTTCTCCTAACCACACTGGTGCTGTGGTGTAAATAAAATAAAGAAACAAAAAGGACTTTTCCTCTCTCTGTTAAATCCTAGCTCACGTTTGCGGTCTAACACCAGCTCTGGTAGGATACACATTTCAAATCTGACATATTGTAATCACAAAACAGAAAATAAAATTAGTTTTTCTACCTTTTGTTGTCTGGTTATTTTTCAAATCTTGTTGGTCCAAGGCTCTGGTTGTCTTCTGATAACTTGCTTGCCAGGGTCTCCTTCTTTCTTCTTTCTCTGTGCTAACCATCCATCTGCCATCTCTGTCCTCCCCTTCCTTTTCCCTTCCCTCCCCCGGATGTCTGGCATCTTTCCTTTTTTTCGTCTCCCTCCACAGATCCACCTTTTCTTAACTACCCTTTCATCCAGCCGCTCTCCCTCCTTCCCCACCACCCCAGGGTCCACCATCTCTCCCTTTCTTTTACCAACTACCCTCCTAACCAGTATCTCTATCCTCCCCCCACACACCATCCATTGTGTCCAACTTCTCTCCATTTCTGTCCCTTCCCTCCCTAAAACCCATAGTCCATCATCTCTCTCCCTCTCCTCTATTTTCAGACCCATTATTTCTTCCCACCCAAAGTCCGGCATATGCACGTCTCTTTGAACCCTTCCCCTTTCCCTCTGTGTACTTCTACACCAGGGCCCCCCCCTCCCCTGAAGGCCTGTCCCCCCCCTTAAAGGTCTGCATCCCACCCCTGAAGGCCTGTCCCCCCCTTGAAGGCCTGCCTGCCTGTTCCCCTTGAAGGCCTGTCCCCCCCTTGAAGGCCTTCCCTCCCCCTTGAAGGCCTGCATGCCTGTCCCCCCCGAAGGCCTGAACCCCCCTTGAAGGCCTGCCTGCCTGTCCCCCTTGAAGGCCTGTCCCTCCCCGAAGGCCTGCACCCCCCTGAAGGCCTGTCCCCCCTCAAAGGCCTGCACCCCCCCTGCACTCCCCAGGAAGTCTGGTATCTTTCCTTTTTTTCATCTCCCTCCACAGATCCACCTTTTCTTAACTACCAAAGAGCAAAATCAACAATCACTCTTTGCAAAACTTTGTCAATGGCTCCCAAATCTTCAGAAACATTTTGTAATCTCTGTTGTGTAGCCATAATACGTTCCATTTTAAAAACGTGACAGAGAGACTCCTGCCAAAAGGTATAGTTCAATCTATCCCAGTTTTTCCAATTCCTTAAAATAAGCTGTATGGCAACCCCTGTCATAATAAAGAGAAGTTTATTATTGTGAGATGATATTTGGCTTTTAGCTCTCATCAAAGTGCCAAATAGCACAGTGTCATATGTTAGTGCCACTGGATTTTCCAGTACTTTGTTTACCTGATCCCAGATGGATCTCCAAAATTGATGTATCAAGGGACAATAATATAATAAATGATCCAATGTCCCATGTTCAAGATGGCAGTGCCAGCATCTATTAGAACATAAGAAGTTGCCTCCGCTGGGTCAGACCAGAAGGTCCATCGCGCCCAGCAGTCCACACCCACGGCGGCCCGTCAGGTCCATGACCTGTAAGGTGATCCTTATCTAAACCCTTTAGTCCCCTTAATCTTTTATCTATACCCTTTCATAACCTATCCCTACCTCTATCTGTATCTCTCAATCCCCGTATCCTTCAGGAACTTATCCAATCCTTCTTTGAAACCCCTTAGTGTACTCTGTCCTATCACAACCTCCGGAAGCGCATTCCAGGTGTCCTCCACCCTCTGGGAGAAAAATAATTTCCTAGCATTTGTTCTAAACCTGTCACCTTTCAATTTCTCCGAGTGCCCCCTTGTTCTTGTGGTTTCCAATAGGCTGAAGAATTTGTCCCTTTCTACCTTCTCTATGCCCTTCATGATCTTGAAAGTCTCTATCATGTCTCTTCTGAGTCTCCGCTTTTCCAGAGAGAAGAGCCCCAGCCTTTCTAACCTGTCAGCGTATGAAAGGTTTTCCATTCCTTTTATCAGTTTCATCGCTCTTTTCTGAACCCTCTCAAGTATCGCCATGTCCTTCTTGAGGTACGGCGACCAGTATTGGACATAGTAATCCAAGTGCAGGCGCACCATTGCACGATACAACAGCATAATCACTTCCTTCATCCTGGTTGTAATACCCTTAATAACGCCCAGCATTCTATTCGCTTTCTTTGAGGCTGCAGCACATTACATAGAAACATAGAACATAGAAAGATGACGGCAGAAAAGGGCTACAGCCCATCAAGTCTGCCCACTCTACTGACCCACCCCATACTGACCCACCCACATTGTGCCGCTGGTTTCATTGTTGTATTCACTAGCACACCCAAGTCTTTTTCAAGGTTACTTACCTCTAGCACTGATCCCCCCATTTTGTAGCTGAACATCGGGTTCTTTTTCCCTAAATGCATGACCTTGCATTTCTCTATGTTAAAATTCATTTGCCATTTATTTGCCCACTCCTCCAGTTTGTTTAGGTTCCTTTGTAGGTCTTCACATTCTTCTGCAGTTCTGACCCTCCTACAGAGTTTAGTGTCATCTGCAAATTTTATAACTTCGTCCCCATTTCTAGGTCGTTTATAAATACATTGAACAACAGCGGTCCGAGTATCGACCCCTGCAGAACACCGCTCGTAACCCTCCTCCAGTCCAAGTAGTGGCCTTTTACTCCAACCCTTTGCTTTCTGCCCGCCAGCCAGTGCTTAATCCATCTGTGCATGTCACCCTCCACCCCGTGGTTCCACAGCTTCTTAAGTAGCCGCTCGTGGGGTACCTTGTTAAAGGCTTTTTGGAAGTCGAGATAAATGATGTCAATGTGTTCCCCTTTGTCCATCTGGCTGTTTATCCCTTCAAAGAAGTGCAGTAGGTTCGTTTGACATGATCTTCCCTTGCAGAAGCCATGCTGGCTCGCCTTCAATTTTCCATTTTTTTCTATGTGTTCACAGATGCTGTCCTTTATCAGTGCTTCTACCATCTTGCCCGGAACTGAATTCAAGCTTACCGGCCTGTAGTTCCCCGGGTCACCCTTTGATCCCTTTTTAAAGACTGGTGTGACATTTGCTATTTTCCAGTCCTCCGGGATCTCCCCAGTTCTCAAAGATAGGTTGCAAATTTGTCGGAGTGTTTCCGCTATTTCGTTTCTTAATTCTCTTAGTATCCTTGGATGGATTCTGTCCGGGCCTGGTGATTTGTCGCTTTTCAATCTATCTATCTGAGGACATCCTCCTGACTTACCTCTATTTGCGATAGTTTTTCTTCTTTGTCTCCACTTATGATCTCATTTCTGTAATCTAACCGGAGTCCAACAAGCTCTATGTAACAAGAAAAACCATGTTTGTCTCATAGATGCATCCTCCAAGTCCAGATTCGTGACCATTGAGACGCAGTAATCTGATGCTTTATCTCAATGCTCCAAATGTCACGAAGACCAGTTTTTGGTTTCTTATTCAAAAATCCAGATATTAATTTATACCACTGAGTGGCCTGGTGACCCAGGAAATCCACCTGAAAGCACAGGAACAGAAAACTATACTGATTTTTAAGATTTATCCAGTCAGGGAACCCCTCCTGAATGGCCTGCTTCAACTGCAACCACCTATAACTTTGAGTTTTAGCAATACCAAATTTTTGTTGCAGTCATGAAAACTCAAGCAGCTTTCCGTCTGATACTACATCGTCTAAAGTATGTATGCCCGCCTTCATCCAGTACTTCCAAATGACCTTAAACCCGCCAATTTGAATCTTGGGGTTCAACCAAAGGAACTGACAAGTGGATTTATGAATTGGAATATCTGTTAAATTAGTAATAAATTTTAATGTCTTCCAAGTGTCCATTAAAATTCTATTGTCCTTGTACAGCCTAGGCATCTTGATACTCAAAACGTGATACAATCTCATTGGAAACATGAGTTGGCCATTCCAACCATAACCAGTCTGGAAGATTTTCCATGAGCTCGGGGAGGATCCAATACATACCCTGACGCATTATATAGGCTTGATGGTAACTATAAAAATTTGGAAAATTTACCCCACCCTCCACAATTGGCTTTTGTAAGGATACTAAAGCAATTCTTGTTGCTTTCCCCATCCAAATAAATTTTGTAAGAATACTATTTAATTTTCTGTAAAAGGACCCCTGAAAAAACACTGGTAACATACCCATTTGGTAACTAACCACAGGCAAAATCATCATTTTAACCATCTGAACTCTCCCCCACCAGGACAGATGTAATGGGTTCACACATTTCTGGGACCTTTAATAATATGGATTTTTCATTTACTTTCTTCCAGCGTTTTATAAATCCAAATTCCTAAATACTTTATACCCTCTTCCTTCCAAAGAAAAGGGAATGAAACCAACAATCCTTTTTGACAATGTACATTAAGTGGAAGAATCTCTGATTTATTTTATATCCTGAAAATTTTCCAAATCTTTCAATCATATCTGGTAAATGTGGAATTGTTGTTTCAGGATTCCTCAAATGAAGCAATATGTCATCTGCATAAGCAGAGAACTTGTATTCCCGAGCTGTGTAATACCCTAGATCTCCTTTGCCTGTTGTATAGCTAATAACAAGGGTTCCAAAACAATATAAAACAGCAAATGAGATAACGGAAATCCTTGTCTAACTCCCCTCTCTAGACAGAAATGTTCCGAAAAAGTATTATTTATATATACTCTGGCAAAAGGGGAACTATACAAGGTTTGAATCATTTGTATAAATTTTGAACCAATACCAAACCAGTCCATTGTTTGATACATAAAGGTCCACTCCACACGATCAAAGGCCTTCTCTGCATCAAAGAATACAGAGAAGGCTGGATCATCCATGACTTTTGTTAAATTTAACATGTGAAAAGCTAGCCTGGTGTTATTTGAAGAATGTCTTTGAGCAACAAACCCCATTTGGTGCATACCAATAATATAAGGGAGAGCCTTGGCCAAGCGCAAAGCCAATAACTTAGGCAACAGTTTGCCGTCTACATTAATCAAAGAAATAGGCCTGTAATTTGAAACCTACAGAGGATCTTTATTTAGCTTCGGCAAAACAATAGTTAACGATTCTGCCATAGTACCTGTAACGCAACTGTTAGTCAGTTGAACCTGATATAAATTTAATAGATGAGGTAATAGGGTACTTTGAAATGATTTGTAAAACTCTACAGTGAAACCATCACCACCTGGAGCAGATCCAATTCTAAGGGACTTCAATGCTGTTTGTAATTCTTTCATTGATA
Source organism: Geotrypetes seraphini (assembly GCF_902459505.1). Taxonomy (NCBI): domain Eukaryota; kingdom Metazoa; phylum Chordata; class Amphibia; order Gymnophiona; family Dermophiidae; genus Geotrypetes; species Geotrypetes seraphini. The sequence continues at coordinate 408,960,916 of NC_047086.1, forward strand.
TAGGTGCATCAAGTTCCTTTTATATGCTCAGGAATTTTAGGCCCCTTAACTCCAAAAACTTTAAACCCTCAAGTTTTTTATTTGAATAAAGCTCGGAAGAATACAAAGCTTTATAATATTGCAAAAATTATTTTAAGATAATTCCAATTTGAGAATGTGTTTCCCCATTCTCATCTGTGATAGTCACAATTTTCACTTTCTTTTTTTTAGCTTTAAGTTAATTAGCTAATACTCTTCTCGCTTTATTCAAGTTTCCATAATACAGAGCCTGTTGAGAAAAAAACTCTTTTCTAGCCATTTGAGAGTAAATCTCATTGTATTTGTATTTAGCTTTTAAGAGGGCCTGCACGTTTTTTTGAGACAAGCAGCAGTGTTGGTAAGATCTTATTTGAAAGACTCTGCCCATTTTCTTAGAAGACTTGGAGAGGTAGCCCATCCTCCTTCAGGATGTTGTATGGTGACCTTGGATATAGTGTCCCTATACACGAAGATCCCCCAGGAGGGGGCTATTGACATCATAAAAGAGACCTTGGACGCTAGACAAGGACCGCAACGAATCACTACGGAGTTCCTCATGCCTTTGGCGAAATGGGTCATAGAAAAAAACTATTTTTTATATGAGCAGACCCACTACAGACAAGTTCATGGGGTCGCGATGGGGGCCACTTTTGCCCCATCGGTGGCCACTTTGTATGTGGGCCGGTTTGAAGAACAAAACATTTATCCATCTAGTTTTTATAACACTCATATAAAATTGTGGCTCAGGTTCTTGGATGATATCTTCTTCCTTTGGACTGAATCGGAGACTGAATTGATTAATTTTATTCAGTGGATCAATACGGTGGACCCCAATTTAAAATTTACTGCAACGTATAATTGGTCACAAATTGAATTTCTGGACATTACAATACATAGGGTGGGTACTACTTTTGAAACCACCCTGTATAGAAAACCAGTGGCTAGAAACACTTTATTACATTTTGGAAGCTTCCATCCCCACAGACTTAAGACCAGTCTCCCTATTAGCCAATTTCTAAGGGCCAGAAGAGTATGTTCAGATTTAAGTGAGTTCCAGAGGGTGGCTAAAGATATTAGCCAACGCTTTCGTCTTCGGGGCTACCCAGAAAAATGTATCCACCAAGCATATGTAAGGGCTCGTTTTGCCCACTGGGACCTCCTTCTTCAAGATTCAGATAAGGGGTCCCGTTCTGTCCGGGAGGAGGTTGAACTGGTCTGCGTATTGCCATATTCTGTAGTTGTTAATATTATGGTGAGATCTATCAGGGAACATTGGCACATTTTAAAGAATCTTAGGGGTTTGGTCGACTTTCCCCTTATTACATATACCAAGGGTATTACTATTGGCCAACTATTGAAACGTCGCAGACCAGTCCATGTACCATTGGGCCTGCATGCTCCCTGTTCCCATTGCCAATGGTGTGACAAGACCATAGGGGGTAATGTTTGGAAGGACCCATGGAAGAGTCATTCAAGCTAGAACGTACACAACATGCAAATCGGCTTGGGTTATATATGTTATTGTATGCCCTTGCCCACTGGTATATGTGGGTCGCACCAAACGTGCGATTCACTTGAGGCTCAATGAGCATAAATCCAGAATAGTGACGAGCAACTTATCCACACCCTTAGTTCAACACTGGCTGTTAAAACAACATCAAATAGATCAGATTAGATGGCGTGTCATTGACACTCTCAAGACAGAAGGGACACAGGGGAATTTGGAGGCTAAGTTAAACTATTTGGAACAACAATGGATATACCGCTTAAAATCGGTTATCCCTCAAGGGTTAAACCTTGAATTAGAGTGGTCATCCCTTTTATGATTTTTCGCTGGGAGTACAAATGTCTTTCCCTATACCAATATGATGGGAGGATAGGAGAAGAAAAAAAGAATAAATAATTTACCTTTCCCCTCCCCCAAAGTGGGTGTGAGCAGAGGTTGGGTCTTGTCCCTCCCCCTTCCCACCTCACTTCCGGGTTTTGGGATATTTAAAGCCATTTTTGAGCACGCCGCAGCCATCTTGAAAAAAACTTAGATCGGGTGGCCAGCCGTGTATAACTAGCATAAAAGGTATGAACATATACATTTATGGTGTGAATGGTATTTTATATGTTATGCTTAGCGTTTTCCACATTTAAACAAGGTTTCTTGTTTACAGGGATAGTAGCCCTGAAGAAACCCCCTTCTTAGGGGTGAAACATGTTGGCTTATGTATCCCTTACCAACTGCTACTTACCATCCCGGTGAAGCTAAGTATCTACCTTAAACTCATAGTCATATTTATTGTTTTAAAATTAGTAATAAGAGTTTATTATACACAAGAAAATAAGAAAAAGAAAAAAAGAAACATTAAAATCTATACATCACTTTCACATTAGATATTGACCCGATGACGATTGGGTGTGTAAAGCCGAGGGATATGATCGTGTTGATCCCTGGGTGGCATCTCTGAGGGCCATGAAAAATTGATTGGTACACCTTAGTTACAAGGTATTAAGGGTGATCCACAACATCACCTTGGGTGAAAAATCAGAATAGAAACAGGCAGTGAAATTTTTCTTTTATTGAACCTCATATATGTAACCATTATTCCAAACATAACATAACATAAATTATGTCTGAATTGTCATGACATCAGAAGTACATATGGAGTAGTTGCAGGTGATGCTTGGGACAGTTCTGATTGTGTTAGTTCGGTTTTATGTGTTTTTTTGAATAGAAGGGTTTTTATTTCTTTTTTGAAGGTTTTGCAGTCTGTGGTCGATGTCAATTGGTTGTAGAGTTGGGGGTCGAGTGTTAGGAGATTGTCGAACAGTTTTTTTTCTTTTGACGTTTTTGGTTGGAGGGTGTGTGAATGGTGTGTGAGTTCTCCTATGTCTGGTTGAGGTGGATTGAATTATTTAGCTAAAGAAATTAGTTACCCCCCCCATTCCACACACATTAATTCTCTTCCATTTTTATTCCCATTATAAAAAAACACTGATGAGTTCCCAGAAAAAAAAACCATTAAAATAAGAAGTGAAAACAAAGGCCCCTACAGATGAGAACATAACATAAGAATAGCCTAACTGGGTCAGACCAATGGTCCATCATGCCCAGAAGCCCATTCTCGTGGTAACTAATCCAGGTCACTAGTACCTGGTCAAAACCCAAAGAGTAGCAACATTCCATGCTACCGATCCAGGGCAACCAGACACTTCCCCCATGTCTTATTAACAGACTATGGACTTTTCCTCCAGGAATTTGTCCAAACCTTTCTTAAAACCAGCTACGCTATCCGCTTTTACCATAACTTCTGGCCACTTCATTTTTAAGCTTAGATCTTTCCTTCCAAACAGAGACCTTGCTAGATGTCAAATACAGCACAAGGCAACTTCACACGGACTTAGCTGTGCAGGAAATGTGAATCTCTTCATACACCCACCATATAGTGCAAAAATGTGCAAAGGTCTGTTTTTTTTCTTTCGATCACTACATAGCCTAATGCCACACAAGCAGCGCTGTTACAAACATATTCTGTAGGTCAATGCTAAGGTTAACAAAGTTTCCTTCTTTGGACCAGAAGGAGATACTGACAAACCACTGGAAGAGATCCCAAAACAACACCCAAAGACCCACTCAGTGTGTGAACCAGTTGAGTGGTGTGGACTAACTGGGGGGTGGAAATGGGCCCGGAGTTTGCTCAGCAGAATTTCCCAGACCACCTCTTCCTCTCAAGACATTGACATGCTGCCACCACCACCACTAGGAACACCTCACCGGGTAAGCCAGCAATGCTATAAAGTTTATAAAACACATTATTATATTTTCTTATAAAGCACATATTTTAACTGAACTCTCCATTCACAAAAATAGAAGGAAGAAAAGTTCCCATTTCCTTCTGTCTCATGTCCCCAGCCTATACAATATTTTTTTTCTGCAGACCCTTCAAAAGTCTGACCAAATCCTCGTTTCGCTTGCATTATAAAGTACTGAGGATGCCATCTCTCCCCAATCCCAGGTCCTAAAGTCTGAGACAGTAGCGCAAGCTGCCCGATTCAGGAAGAAAAATTTCAATTCAGCCTATTTAATTGGTTTTTCGATTCAATTTTCCTGCCCAGTTGGGTGATTTTTTTCAAACATCCTGGTGGGTTTTATAGCTTTTTCACCCCCTTTGGCTTCTCCTAACCACACTGGCGCTGTGGTGTAAATAAAATAAAGAAACAAAAAGGACTTTTCCTCTCTCTGTTAAATCCTAGCTCATGTTTGCGGTCTAACACCAGCTCTGGCAGGATACACGTTTCAAATCTGACATATTGTAATCACAAAACAGAAAATAAAATTAATTTTTCTACCTTTTGTTGTCTGGTTATTTTTCAAATTTTGTTGGTCCAAGGCTCTGGTTTTCTTCTGATAATTTGCTTGCAGTGTCTCCTTCTTTCTTCTTTCTGCATGCTAACCATCCATCTGCCATCTCTGTCCTACCTTTCCATTTCCCTTCCCTCCCCAGGAAGTCTGGTATCTTTCCTTTTTTTCATCTCCCTCCACAGATCCACCTTTTCTTAACTACCCTTTCATCCGGCATCTCTCCCTCCTTCCCCACCACCCCAGGGTCCACCATCTCTCCCTTTCTTTTCCAATTACCCTCCTATCCAGTATCTCTAACCCTCCTCCACACCATCCCTTGTGTCCAATTTCTCTCCCTTTCTGTTCCATCCCTCCCTAAATCCCATGGTCCATCATCCCCCTCCCTCTCCTCTATTTTCAGACCAATTATTTCTTCCCCCCCCAAGTCTGGCATATGCACGTCTCTTTGAACACCCCCTTCCTTCCGTGTACTTCTACACCAGGGTCCCCCCCAAAGGCCTGTCTGCCCCTTAAAGGTCTGCATCTCACCCCTGAAGGCCTGTCTCCCCCCTTGAAGGCCTGCACCCCCCTGAAGGCCTGCACCCCCTTGAAGGCCTGAACCCCTCTTAAAGGCCTGCCTGCCTGTCCTCCCTTGAAGGCCTACCTGCCTGTCCCCCCCCCCCGAAAGCCTGTCTCCCCCCCATGAAGGCTTGTCCCACCTTTTAAGGCCTGCATCTCCCCCTGAAGGCCTGCCTGCCCGCCCCACCCTGAAGGACCATTCGCACCCCCACCCCGACATCCGGTTCTTCCCCTCTGGCCTCCCCGCACCATTTAGAACAGTGTTCTTCAACCTTTTTACACCTATGGACCGCGGAAATAAAATAATTATTTCGTGGACCGGCAAACTACTAAGACTGAAATTTTTTTTAAAAACCATCGCTGCCCCGTCCCCACGAGCTCGGTCTCACAAATCATCTGATCCCATCCGCACAAGCCTCAAATAGTTATGATTTTATATTGAACATATTTTATTAAAGTATAAAAAGAAACAATATTCTATACAATTGTCATTTTATAAATACAAATAATATAGGGCAAAGATCAACAAAACCCGTCTCCCCTCCTCTTCACATATATCCCCTCTACTATCAAGAAAACTGAATAAGCTAAATTATTACAGAATGCTACACAAATATTATGTAACAGAATACCACAGTCACACATGACAGGAATGGTATTAGGGAAGTGGAACTAGGGCAACTGCCCCCTGGTCAGAGAGAGCCCTAAGCCAGCTGGAAGCTAAAGAAGTACTGCCTGGGCTTTGCACTCCCCAGTTATATCTAGCAAGATACATATTTCAAATATGATATATTTGAATCACAAGATAGAAATAAAATTATTTTTTTCTACCTTTTGTCGTCTCTGGTTTCTGCTTTCATTGCCTTTTCACTCTCTTCCATCCAGCGTCTGCCCTAAGAACATAAGAATTGACACTGCTGGGTCAGACCAGTGGTCCATCATGCCCAGCAGTCCGCTCACGCGGCGGCCCTCTGGTCTAAGACCAGCACCTAACTGAGACTAGCCCTACCAGCACACGTTCTTGTTCAGCAGGAACTTGTCTAACTTTGTCTTGAATCCTTGGAAGGTGTTTTCCCCTATAACGGCCTCTGGAAGAGCGTTCCAGCTTTCTACCACTCTCTGGGTGAAGAAGAAATTCCTTATGTTTGTACGGAATCTATCTCTTAACTTTAGAGAGCGCCCTCTCGTTCTCCCTAACTTGGAGAGGGTGAATAACCTGTCTTTATCTACCAAGTCTATTCCCTTCAGTATCTTGAATGTTTCGATCATGTCCCCTCTTAATCTCCTCTGTTTGAGGGAGAAGAGGCCCAGTTTCTCTAATCTTTCGCTGTACGGCAGCTCCTCCAACCCCTTAACCATCTTAGTCGCTTTTCTCTGGACCCTTTCGAGTAGTACCATGTCCTTCTTCATGTAGGGTGACCAGTGCTGGACGCAGTACTCCAGGTGAGGGCGTACCATGGCCTGGTACAGCGGCATGATAACCTTCTCTGTCTCTTCAGTCCAGCATCTGCCCCTTCCATTCACTGTCTGTCTTTCCCTGCCATCTCTCCTCCTGCCCTCCCCCCAATTTGGTCTGGCATCCATCATCTTCCTTCTGTTTCCCTCATGGTCTGTTTCCCTCTTTGGTCCTTCCCTCCCCCTGTGGTTTTTAGCATCTCTCTCTTCTCATTTCCTCCACTCAGATCTGATATCGTTCTCTGCTCTCTCTTCCCTTTTCATCTCTGGTCTTCCTTCTCTAATTTCTGCCTCCATCTAAATTAAATTCTTTCTTACTATTTAGTCCTGTTTCCCTCTTTTCATGTGTCTACCCTCAGCTTGTCACCCCTTTCCCTCACCCCTCCATTATCTTACTATTTTCTTCCCCCTTTATTTATCTCCTCCTTCCATCCAGTATGTGTTCTTTCCCCACTTCCATTCAGCATCTGCTCTCCCCTCTCAACTGACATCCATCTGCCTTCTGCTTCGATGATGCCATGTGGGCCGGCCTAGCAAAGGCCCCGAGGCTGCCTCGTGAAACCGCGCTAAACTACTGCTTAGGGGCAGCTCTGTGCCGAAGTTAAAAGCATACAGAGCTGCCGCTGCTGGTCTGGAGGTGCGGAGACAAGGCAGGAGGCAAACGCGGTGGAAGGCAGGAGTCCCGGCGAAGGCAGGAGTCCCGGCACAGCGACGGCAACAGGAAGTTGCAAGTCGACTGACGCCGGCACCTTTCCTTGTGGTGCGGACCGGCAAGATTTTTTTGCGGACCGGCAGTTGAAGAACTGTGATTTAGAGTAGTGAAGCAGCCTGCAGCAAGATCGCGATGTCAGCGATCTTGTGCTGCTTGTGCTATCCTCCGCCGTGGACCCGCCCCCCTCCTCTGACATCAGTGGAGGGGGCGGGACCGCGGCAGAGGAAACAGCACGAAGCAGCGCAAGATCGCTGGCATCGCGATCTTGCTGCAGGCTGCTTCGCTACTCTAAATGGTGCGGGGAGGCCAGAGGGGAAGAACCGGACGTCGGGGGGGGGGGAGGGAACGGACGCCAGAGCACCCCCTCAGGGCTTGCACCTGGGGCGGACCGCCCCCCCTCCCCCCGCTCCCACCTTAGTACGCCACTGATTTTAAGTTTCTTAAAATGCACAGAATCATAAATATATCTATAGAATCTACTATAATAAAACCCTAAGTACGCTTGCGCACTTCAAACTTCATGATCCCTGCATCCGTGATCTGCATCCGTGATCTGTAGCTCTGTGCTAGTAGAACAAGCCTGTGGTGGTTTTCTGGCTCCTACTGCGCAGGTGGTGTTTGAAATGGCAACCACGGATGCAAGGAGGTAGGGAACATGCCGGCGACTTCCCACTCCCACCCTCACTCACTCTAAGTCTTGACATCAAAATCTGGCCCGTGGGGTAATAATTCTTGCCTGCTGGCACAAACTGCTACCGCCACAGCTGCTCTTCATTCGCATCTGCCCTCCTCTTCAAAGCAGCTTGCTGAAGATTGCCGGCCGGCTCTAGCAAACTTTGCAGGCTGCTCTCCACCTCGGTAGCACATTCCCTCTGTCGCGATCCCGTACATCAAATGAGGGGTGGGAGAAGGGCTACAGCTGGACAGGGGGAACAGGGAAGGGGTGGTGGTAGACAGCCGAGGAAAGAGAGAGACAGAAAGAATGAAAGACATACAGACAGTGGCCAAGGAGAAAGACAGACAGAAAGCGGCCAAGGAGAGAGAGAAAGAAAGACAGACACACACATCTATTCTAGCACCCGTTAATGTAACGAGCTTAAAGACTAGTAAAGTAAATATATTAGTCTTTTCACTTATTAATACATAACAAAATATAAATATATATATATATATATATATATATATACATATTGTGGCGTGGCCGGCCCTCAAGGCTTGCGGTAACCGGCCCACGCTTAAAATATTCTCCCCAGCGTGCTTCCCCAAGAGGGAGGAAGTCCCTGTTGTGAATAAACTTATCCTATGTGCATAAAACAGAATGGCCTCACATAGGTAAGTAATGAAATCAAGAAATCAAATTTATTGTTCAACTGAACAGGTCCAAGCAAAAATGCATAAAAAGAAAATGTACTCCAAAGGTCTTGGTCATAATCATGAAAATAAAATATATTGTAATTACCAGCCTGGTCTGGATAACTTTCCCAAAGTTCTTTCATCAATGTCCCAGGTATAACAGAGTCTCTGGCAGTCCTTGACTCTCCCAGAGTCTTACTTGTTAATTGACAAATAAACTGTGTCACACTGCACTGTGCAGGGCTGCCCTTTCAAAAGTAGTGGCAGTAAGGCTGGCGGATTTGTCAAAGGGGCTCCTTGTTACCAAGAGCAAAATAACCCGCAAACTATTCACCAAGGTGCAAGGCAAATCCTGCCCCAGCCTTCAGGATATTCACCTCTTATGAAAAGAAATTGCTGAAGTTCAAACAAAAAAAAACTTCTCATACAAGCAAACACTTTGCTAGCATACATTCCTTTAGCTAGCAGGCTCAAGGAAAATCCTTATGCCCAGCAGAAATGGAAACATTCAAAACTTAACTCAAAAAGCAATTCCAAACTAATTGATATCCATTTCCTCCAATAGTCCCACCTCTGGTAAAGTACTGCAATCCATGGCTTCATAATCTGGGTTTACCAGGGTTGTTCCTTCTGGTTCAGAGTCCAGCATTTCAATGTCCTTTGGCTCTGGGGGACTTGGAGGCTCCTTCCACCTGAGAGCTTCTCCTCTGTCTCCCCTCCTCTTGGTCAGCCAGCTCTCCAAATGCTGCAAAGCTGCTGTACCACGCCCAGCCCTACTCAGGGGCTGAACTTCCTTCAGCTGAGGCTGCCTTCTGCCCTGTTTAGCCAGCTTCTCAAAAAATGGAGGATTTAAAGGGGCCCTGCCAGTTTTCACCAGGCTGTGTTCTGCAGCAGGTCTGAACACAGCCTGTGCTTCCTGGTCTTGTTCCTGCCTATCAAGGGACACAGTGATTAGCCCGGACCAGTTTCAGGGGATGTTTTCTCCGGGGTTTAACTGGCACAAGGCCGGCATTGGGCTCGGGTTTGTGACAATATACATATTTAATACATATTTTCCAATTGAACTAATCAATTTTGTTTCAAATTTCCTCAATTAGATCTCTGAATTTAACCTATAAACATAAGCAATAACATAATAGCTTTAGTCAAAAATAACTAATTAGATAAATAAACAAATAATTTGTTCCTATAAGATATATTCCTCTCTTCTTTTTTGATCCTCTGAATATCCCCTGCCATCTGTAGTTACTCTAAAATCAATCATAATACGTTGCAAATAGAACCATCTGGAACTTCTAATTATCTTGAGAAGTTTCCTTCAGTAGATATCACTGAAGAAAAACACAATTTCACGCTGCTGCTACTTATAGAAGGATCATAGATGCAATCATATACATTTTTCAAACATAGCAGCAAATCCAAGCATTGACACTCTTAAGCCATTCCCTCTCTGTGCCTTTTTCCTTACAAAAAGCAATTAAGCAATAAATGGTTCAGTGAATCACATGGATGGGATGCAAACATACCGGGATATAATCTTTTTAGGAAGGACAGAGATGGTCATAAAGGTGGAGGAGTAGCTCTCTATGTAAAGATCAATATCCAAGCGACCGAAATGCAAGGGACCTGGGGAGAGGAAGATGCGATATGGATTGCTCTGAAAAAAGAAGATGGAACTTCTATCTACGTGGGTGTAGTCTACAGACCTCCGACTCAATCGCAGCAAATTGATAAGGATCTGATTGTGGATATCCAAAAGTTTGGAAGGAAAGAGGAGGTTCTGCTGTTGGGAGATTTCAACCTGCCGGATGCGGACTGGAATGTTCCGTCTGCGGAATCGGAAAGAAGTAGGGAGATTGTGGATGCCTTTCAAGAGGCTCTGCTCAGACAAATGGTGATGGAACCCACAAGGGAAAAAGCGATATTGGATCTGGTCCTCACAAATGGAGAGAGTATCTCTAATGTTCGAGTGGGTGCTCACCTGGGTAGTAGCGATCATCAAACGGTTTGGTTTGATATAACGGCTAAAGTGGAGAGCGGCCGCACGATACTTAAAGTCCTAGATTTCAAACGTACGGACTTTAATGCAATGGGAAAGTACCTGAAGAAAGAGCTGTTAGGATGGGAGGACATAAGAGAAGTGGAAAGACAGTGGTCTAAGCTGAAAGGAGCGATAAAAATGGCTACGGACCTTTATGTGAAGAAAATCAATAAAAACAAGAGAAAAAGGAAGCCGATATGGTTCTCCAACCTAGTGGCTGAGAAAATAAAGGCGAAAGAGTTGGCGTTCATGAAATATAAAAAAACCCAAGAAGAGGAGAGCAGAAAGGACTACAGGGTGAAACTGAAAGAAGCCAAAAGAGAGATACGTTTGGCGAAGGCACAGGCGGAAGAACAAATGGCTAAAAATGTAAAAAAGGGAGATAAAAATTTTTTCAGATATATTAGTGAAAGGAGGAAGATAAAAAATGGAATTGCTAGGCTAAAAGATGCTGGGAACAAATATGTGGAGAGTGATGAGGAGAAAGCAAATGTGCTAAACAAATACTTCTGTTCTGTGTTCACAGAAGAAAATCCTGGAGAAGGACCGAGATTGTCTGGCAAAGTTACACGAGAAAATGGAGTAGATTCTGCGCCGTTCACGGAGGAGGGTGTTTATGAGCAACTTGAAAAACTGAAGGTGGACAAAGCGATGGGACCAGACGGGATCCATCCCAGGATACTAAGGGAGCTCAGAGAGGTTCTGGCGAGTCCTATTAAAGACTTGTTCAACAAATCTCTGGAGACGGGAGTGATTCCTGGGGATTGGAGGAGAGCGGATGTGGTCCCTATTCATAAAAGTGGTCACAGGGATGAAGCAGGAAACTACAGGCCGGTGAGCCTCACTTCAGTTGTTGGAAAAATAATGGAAGTTTTGCTGAAAGAAAGGATTGTGTACTTCCTTGAATCTAATGGGTTACAGGATCCGAGGCAACATGGTTTTACAAAAGGTAAATCGTGCCAAACGAACCTGTTTGAATTTTTTGATTGGGTGACCAGAGAGTTGGATCGACATAGGCTAGATGTAATTTACTTGGATTTCAGCAAAGCCTTTGATACAGTTCCTCATAGGAGAGATGCCCATGCTCTCCCGCCACCACGCAACACCCCCAGTGCCTATGATTACCCCCACCCTCTTCCTTTTACCTTAATTTAGATGGCTGGCTGGAGGGATGCCCACTCCCTCCAGCCAGCTGACCTGCCTCTTACAAATGGCCTAGGATGCACCAGATAGGGGCCTAAGGCTCTGATTGGCCCAGATTGTTTAAGGCCCTTCCTATGAGTGGGGCCTTAAACATCTGGGCCAATCAGAGCCTTAGGCTCCTCTCTGATGCATCAGGGGAGGAGCCTAAGGCTCTGATTGGCCCATATGCAAAAGACCTTTCCCATAGAAGGGTCCTTATACAATCCAAGCCAATCAGAGGCTTAGGCCCCTTCCCTGTGCATCCAGAGAGGGGCTTGAGGCTCTGATTGGCCCAGGTTGTTTAAGGCCCCTATCAGAATGTACTTGGGAGGGGAAGGCCTGCCATTTTGAAGGGGCGGGCCAGCTGCCAGGGGTGTGTTCGCAGCAGAAGAGAGTGGGAATCTCTCTCGCTGCCGAGGAAGGCTATAATACACATGCTCAAGAAGCGTGCTTTAAACACTCTCACTAAAAAAAATATAACTACAATTTATGAGAATCAGGTAACTTTTATTTTTTTTTCATTAACCACTGTCAAAACATGCCACAAGATACACTTTTAACAGTGCTGGCACTGTACCAGCACCCCCAGACCAATTGCTCATTTTTGTCACTAAAAGCCAACGCCACTCTTGGAGAATAGCTCGGCAATGTTTAAGAATCCACCAGAGTGCTTGTTTAAATAAAATAATAGTAAATATTGAAGAACTAAGGCCAGTACTGCACAGACTTCCATGGTCTGTGTCTGTATATGGCCGTTTGGTGGAGGATGGGCTGGGGAGGGCTTCAATGGTTGGGCGGTTGTAGATGGACTGGAGTGAGCTTTGACGGAGACTTCAGTAGTTGGAACCTAAGAACAGTACCAGGCAGAGCTTTGGATTCTTGCCCAGAAATAGCTAAGAAGAAGAAAAAAAAAGAAAACCAACAAATTTTTAGATTGAATCAGGTTAGGCAGACTAAATGGACCATTTGGGTCTTTATCTGACATCATCTACTATGTTACTATGTAAATATTCAAGAGCCCATTTGCATGGCAGTGTCAGAGACTCCTAGAAAGCTCGCTAAAGACCGCGATAAGCCATTTTGATAATCCACTGATATAATGCATGCAGGCTAAACCTTGTGGAACCAGTTTAGCGACTGCATTAAAGGTAACCTTAAGTTCTGAGAATCTGGCCCTGAAAGTGTGCCAGATGGGGGGGGATGGGTTAAGGCAAGTCACTATAGAAAACTTTGAAGGTGTATTAGAGCCCTGACAGTTTAAGTCACAGGTGTCAAAGTCGGTCCTCGAGGGCCGGAATCCAGTCGGGTTTTCAGGATTTCCCCAATGAATATGCATGAGATCTATGTGCATGCACTGCTTTTAATGCATATTCATTGGGGAAATCCTGAAAACCCGACTGGATTACGGCCCTCGAGGAGGGACTTTGACACCCCTGGTTTAAGTGATCTGGAAATATGAACTAGGGAGGGAAAGGGTGGTTTAGGTTCCTCATTTCCTTGGCCAAGACTCAAAGCTGGTTAGTTGGGGAATACCTTCTTCAGGGAGTCAGGTGCTCTAAGTTCCTGAAGTGCCTTGGAATTAAGCCTTAGAAGAGAGAGAGAAGCCAGGGGCCACTTTGGACACAGAAGGGAGGGAAAGATGTGAACTTCAGATATGGAGGGAGTGAAAGAGATACTGAGGTGAAGGCAAGAAATTGGGAGGTAGGAAGGGGGCATGAACTTGGAATTATCCGCCTGTCCACAGGTAGGGGGTGGGTGTTGGAAAAAAGAGTGTATTTTGTTGTAGTTTAATTTGGTGGTTCCGCTACCTATGGCTTCCTTTTATCAAGCAGTGTTAGGGGTTTTTATCGCAGGTGACCCGAGATTTAAAAACCCTAATAGAGCTTAATAAGAGGGAGCCTATGATTGCTAGGATAATAAACATAGATCTTTGTAATGGGTTTCTCTTTCCTTTAGTTAACACCCTTTATTTATCTGAGAGTTTGAAGGCTCCAGAGGTCTCATATCCACCTGTATGATTGGAAATTTTTCCTGATTAGAAAGAACATTTTTGTTCTCTGTTTGTTGGTTTCTACTTACATTGTTTAATTTCCTTAGAACTAAATTGTCATTTTAAAATGACACGTTGCATAAATTAAATTTTTTTTAAAATAAAAATACAGTTTGGACATCGTTGGTTTCTTTAAAATTACAGACCAGCTAGGGGAGGGGGAGACAAGATGGCGTCAGGAGCAGGACGCTGAGAGAAGCACTCCCGTCTTGAAAGGAAAAATTTCTTTATTCTACTTTTAAAAATGACAATTTCATGCCTAAAAGAAGAGGGAAACCGAGGGGTATCCCTCCACCTACCCCGGGCTTCTCGACGCCGAGGCAGACTGTGATAACAGCATTCACAGTCCCCTCTTCCATGTCGGGCGTTTCCGCTGCTGTGGAACCGGGAATCCATAGCTTGGACGGCGAGATGTCGCTCTCGTTGAGCCCGCGAGGACCGCATACCCCTCCCAATCCCGGAGAATCTTCGCTGCAGCGGAGCTGGCGGGAGGGCTCCCCCGGAGTGTGGGGTGAGGCTTGCTCTCTCTCCGAAGTTGACCCGGAAGTGGAACATGCAGCAGACACGCTGACCTCGACGTTGGAGAGGCAGCGTTCTGGGGGAGAGGAGCCGATGGTGACCGGCGGTGGGGAGGTGGCAGGAGCCCAGACTTCCATCGCTGGAGCAGGAGCCGTGTTTGGGTCGGCTGGTGTTCCCCTCCTTGGACCGTTGGTAAAACCACAGGCTGTTACTCTGGATTCCATTTGGACTGCAATTGAGAATCTTCACCTGGTATGTTCTAACTTTGTTACTATGACCCAGAATTCTACCTCCAGGATAAGCTCCTTAGAGACTATTACCCAGCAACACCAAGTTGAATTAAAAAATTTGGATAAAGTAACAATAGAGACTAAGAATTTGATTACCAAACAAACAACAGAAAAAATGATGATTTTGAGGAAGATTGAAAACCTGGAAAATCAGCAGAAAAACTTAAATTTGAGGATTCTTAATTTTCCGGTTGCCAAGTTTATGTCTCCTCAAGAACTCTTTAAGAACTTTATGTTGAATGTTTTAAAGGTACCTGAAGTAAGTCTTCCCCCGATACAAAGAATTTACTATATAAAACAAATGCAGAAAGAAAAAGCTACAGCGAATGAAAATGTTCAATTAGATGTTTCTGATATTCTGCAATCTTCTGATATTGAAATTCAGGGAAGAGCAACTCTATTGGTCTCATTGGTATTTCTTCAGGATAAAGAGATGTTGCTGAAATTATATTTCAATTTAAAGCAGATTTCCTATTTGGGGGAAAGGGTATATATATTTCCTGATGTTTCAAGGTGGACGCAGTCCAGAAGGAAAGAATTTCTGTTATATAGATCAAAGGTGATTGCTTTGGGGGCAAGTTTCCAGTTGCGATTTCCTTGTAAATGTTTTATTTCCTATCAAGGAAGTAAATATATATTTTTCGAACCTTCCCAATTAGGTCTTTTCCTTGAAGGTAAAGGAATCTCTACACAGTCCGAATGATACAGATTAATAATGCGGTTAAGGTTACTTTGGATAGGTAAGATCTGACTGCTCTATTTCTTAAAGTTTTTAGTTTCCTTTGTATATTCCCCTTTCCCGAGGGGTTTTACTTTCATCTTGTCTCTTCTCCTTAAGTTGTGGACTGTATTATATGATTTATATGGATGTTTAAATTTCAATTCTTGGTATGTAATATGACTAAGAGAATAATATATTTCTGTATTTCTTTAAACATCTTGTATAGGATGCATTAAAATGATAAATAAATAAAAATAATAAAATTACAGACCATTTCGGAAGGACAAGTGGTTAAAGCTGCTTTATTAAATTATTTGTGAAAAGCTATTTAGGCTATTATCTAGATTCTACTGATAGTCTGTTCTGCTAATCTAACACTGAAGTATTTTTTTACCGTGCCAAGCTGAACCCTTGGCAGTGTTACTGTAGACCAGGGTTTCTCAGCCTGTGGTCCGTGTACCCTCAGGTACCCTAGGGGGCACGCAGACCACCTATTGGTGGTATACAAGCTGACTGCCGCTCACACACACACACCCCCAGCTCCATTTAATTATCCCCCTGTTCTTCCTTGTTCGGCCATACCATAATGAGAGAAGAGACCACAGAGTACCAGTCCTCTAATAGAATTTAACTAACAGAGTTTAGAAATATGAAATTGTTAATGAAAGAGAAAAAAATGTTATAATACAAGGAGTTACTGAAAAGGTTTCAGCCCTTGGGGTCATCTCCATTGAGACATATGTGCTTAGTCCAATGATTTTCCACTACCAAAAGCAGCTCCTAAAGAGCTTACAGGGAGTGAAAGGCAGCCGGCTGGAACATATCAGCATATAGCGTCAGATAACTCCGTAAAAGTAAAAATATTTGAACCAAAAGCAGCACCATCTTGCAGAGCATTCTAGGTAAGCATAGATTGCTGCATTGTAATCTAGTGACCTGACAAAAGAATTCTGGAGCCGCCACCCTCACCCCTCCCAGCCCAGAGTGTAACATTCACAGCGCAGGCACAGCCCCTGCTAAGCCTCCCGGACTCTGGCCCAGATGCACTAAACTCACCGTGCATCTAACGATTGTCGCTAAACCAGTTGAACTGATTTAGCTTCGGCATAATTTAACTGAGTTATGCACACAATGGCTCACCGTGGGTTTTCCATGCGTTCTTTGCAGCTTATGACTCTGCCATGCAAATGGCCTCTTTAGTATTAAAGTGTGGTTATTAATATTAAAACGAGCATTTCAGGTGGTGCCCTAACATTTCTCTCTCTTTCTTCCCTTCTTCTAGTTCAGTCTGTTTCTCATCCTTCTTATCTTACCTAAAGCAGCTATGGTAGTGGCATCATTTTGAATGGGCTACTCTTGGCCTGCCCTGTCGTTACTGATGACATCAATGATAACACGGCAGAGAGAAGTTTTTGCAGGGCAGGCCATTCAGATTAAAGCCAGTACTGATCGCCACCGCTCCAAGGAGGCCTTGGAGATCTATCAGGTCTCACAGTGGGAGAGTAAGTGGGGTACTGCAGCACAGGGGGATGAAAGGGGGGGATGAAAGGGGGGGATGGAGAAGTACTGTACAGGGGGATGGGTGGGAGGGGAGGAAAGATGCTACACTTGGGAGGAGACAGGATGAATTGGGGTGGAAGAGAGGTAGAAAGGGGTGAGAGGGAGAAATCCTGCATTTGGTGGAGGGGAGGGAGATGTTGGACATAGGGTGGAGGACAGGGAGAGTGAAAGAAATGTTGCACATCATAATGGAGAGGAGGAAGGAAGAGCTGCCACACTGAGGGGAATAGAGAGGTTTGACCCAGGGCGCAAGAGAGAGAGAGAGATGGTAGACAATGGGGAAGAAACAAAAGTTGGATATGACAGTGGAAGGTAGAAAAAATAATTGTATTTTCTCTTTTGCCATTATATCAGATTTGAAATGTGTACCCTGCCAGAGCAGGTTTTAGATAGAGAGAGGAAATGTCTTTTCTGTTTATTTTTTTTTTTTACACCACAACGCAGGCGTGGGGTGGGTGGAAAGGCCAGAAAATAAACCTGCCAGGACAATTTTAAGCCCTCCCCCCATCCAAAAAAACCCCACAAAACACTCGGGAAAAGCAAATCTAATAATTTTCCCTGGATCAGGCAGCACTACTGCCAATGTTTGGGAGACCAGTGAAGATAGAGTTGGGGGAACAGTGGACAATTTGGAAGGAAAGGAAAACGGATAAAGATTAGATTTTCACTCCTTTAATAGTAGAAATACAGAAAAAAAATTATAGAGCTCCGCTTGGGTCTGTTCAGAGTGTTTTCCTGGTGAGAAATGAAAAAGAAGAGAAATTTCTCAGCTAATGCTCTTCGCTTAAACATAACTACGACTCCTATCAAATAGGAGTCGCCAAAAATTATATGACTTTGAAAAGATTGTTTCCTCATCCTGCAAAAGAATTACACTAGCGAAACCCGCTTCGCACTGCCAACGCCACCAGAAGCAGCTCCTAAAGAAGTGACAGGGAGTGAACGCCAGACCCGGCTGAAACACAGCAGCAGACAGCGTCGGACGACTCCCAGTGCAGACAGATGCGAATTCTCGAGAAAAAGCTGAAAACGTCCCTACAAATCAACGACGACGTTCAAGAAAAAGCAGCTCCGCAGCGCAGGGAATTCTGGGTATACACGAAATTACTGCCACCTTTTCCTTTTGGTGCTCGGGCACAGAGCATGCGCAGTTCAATTATGAGGTTTTAGAAGAGGTGGAGATGGGATGCGTGACGTCAGGAGTCCAACGGTGCTTTCTAGGAAGTCGGTTAGGCTGCCACCTGTTGACCCTTTCGAGGAACTGCATCCCTCTAACCCCCCCTGGGCACCAGGATTAATTCTTCAAGGACCCTTAGGTTAGGCACACAAGCTCTGCCCCACCTCCATTTCTTTCTTTTTTTAATAAAATTCAAAACAAACAACAAAAATTACCTAAAGCAGTGCCAGTGTACAGTTTTAGTTCTAAGCAAGCCTCAAACATCTCTTCTCTTCCCACCTACTTGCCCAGGACTTTAACTCAGAACCCTTTCCTAATGTCTATAAAAGTGTTCAAATGCATCGTAAAGCAGTAATACTATGCAAAACATAAGTCTATCTTTATAACCAAGTTTGCAACTCCTTTCAATTGCCTCACTCTATGTCATCCAACTTTAACCCATATGAATAAGCTGACCATACCTCCCGTTTTGAACGGGACCGTCCCGTTTTTGCATCTCCTGTCCCGTTGTCCCCACACACAGCTTTGGGATGCCGAAATGTCTCATTTTCAGGGACAGCGTCCCGAAGCTGTGCGCAGGGACAACAGGACAGGCGATCGCTTCCTGTCCCTCCCTGCTGCACACAAAGAAGCCTCTTTTTCTGGCCTCTTGCAGCGCTGGAGGGAGGGAGAGGAGTACAGAGACGAGGGCTGAGTGGCGCAAGGTCTTCAATCCCTTTCAGTGCTGATTGGTCAGAACGGTTCCTGGGGCGGGGAGAGTCATAGAAGGGTCCGCCCTCTAGCTCTGATTGGGTAGAAGAGAAAAGAAGTAGAGGTAAGGTTATAGGGACAGGATTAGAGGTACCTGGAGGACAAAGGGATTGAGGGGTACAGATAAGAGTAGAGTAAGGTTATAGGGATAGGATTAGAGGTACCTGGAGGACAAAGGGATTGAGGGGTACAGATAAGAGTAGAGTAAGGTTATAGGGATAGGATTAGAGGTACCTGGAGGACAAAGGGATTGAGGGGTACAGATAAGAGTAGAGTAAGGTTATAGGGATAGGATTAGAGGTAAATTGTAAAATTAGTCAGAGACCACTGTTCAGGCAGCGGGCCTGATGGGCCGCCACGAGAGCGGACCGCTGGGCGAGATGGACCTCTGGTCTGCCTCAGCGGAGGCAACTTCTTATGTTCTTAAGGCATCACTCTCAGCTCCTTCTGCTACTCATAGCTAGGGCGGGAGGAGGAGTCAGGGCTGGACATGCAGCTGGGAAGATGGGCGCCCGATTTAACTCCCCCCCTCCCCACCGTCCGCCACCACCACTGTTCTCCTTCTTACCTCCCTGCTGCTGCTGGTAATCGCCGCCCAGAAGCCTTCTTCTCAACATCAGTTCTGAGAGGACGTTCTGGGCCAGTCAGGCAGTGATTTGCTGGCCCAGAACATCCTCTCTGACATCAGAATTGATGTCGGGAAGAAGGCTTCTGGCCGGCAATTGCCAGCAGCAGCAGCAGGGAGGCAAGAAGGAGAGCGGCGGGGTGGAGGTGTTTTTTTTGCGCAGCAGGGAGGGAAGGAAGTAGGCAGGCAGGCTGGCTTCGGGGGTGGGGTTGGGACAAAGTCTGGAAGGCAGTGAGGGGGACATGGGAAGGAGGCACTGGGGGCCCTAAAGACATGGGAAGGAGGGGATGGACCGGCAGACGCAGTCATCGCGGGACCTTCCTGTAAGAGATCCGACTGCGTTGCCGTTGATGCTATTTTTGCTTTAGGATAAGATATTATTGTAGCTGTATTGATAATTGTTTATTAATAGAAAATGGAAATAAGATGATACTGTTTATTGAACTAATTTTAATACATTTTTTTACTAATTCAGAGACCAAACTCCTTTCCTCAGGTCAGGACAGGGATACTGTAACAGCAGTATAGTTTACTGATCTGAAGAAAGAGGTTTTAACCTCTGAAAGCTAAGTGAGAAATGTATTAGTCCAATAAAATGATGGGCACTAAATTTTCTTCCTGCCATGCCCCATGCCTCCTATCCATATGCAAAATATAAATTGGTGGGCTTCCCAAAGCCCTGCCAGCGGAAGATCTCTTCATCTAGGAAGGAAGGGGGGATTTGTTCAGAGATGTTTGAAGGTTGCATAGAAGAAAACTGGCACTGGTGTGGTAATCTTTGTTGTTTGTTTTGAATTTTAAAATTAAAGAAATAAAGTGGAAATAAGAAAACGGGTAAACATACACGGGGCAGGGAAGGGGTGGGGCATGATGGGGTGGGGTGGGGCGGGGCATGGTAGAGTGGGGGCAGGGGGCCCAGTGTACTTGTGTGCCTAGGGGCCCTCGACAAATTAATCCTGCCCTGCTCCCAGGATGCATTTCACCAAACAAGGCTAGTCAATGCTAACAGAAAACCATGTCTTTCATACACACAGGAAACATAGGCATTGGAACAGAGGGACCATAGGGGTCGTGGCCTCCCCACAACTTGCCACTTACTCACTTACTTTTATCCCTGGTGGTTCAGAGGTGTAGCAGGCAGGAGCCCACTGCTAACCTGGTCAGTCGCAGCTGGTTTCTTCAGCCACTGAGCAGTAATTAGCAGGAACACACTTTGATGCTCCTGCTAGGCACTCAGTGGCTTCTTTGACTATCTCCGTGAATTCTCACGATTCGCAAGAATTCGCAGGAGCCAGTCAAAGAAGCCGATGAGCGTCGAGCATGAGCATCAAAGCATACTCCCACTCATTGCCACTAAACAGCAGAAGAAACCAGCCGTGACCAACTGAGACCTCTGGACCGCCAAGCCAGAAGCGGTAGGATGACGGAGTAGGGTGCAGAGCGAGCACGTGAGGGTAAGGGGCTGGGAGCAGAGTCTGATAGGAGAGGTGGCTGGGTGCAGAGTGGGGGTGGCTGGGTGCTGTCTGACTGAGAGGGAGGGGGGAAGGAAGGGGGCTGGGTCCTGGGTCTGACAGGAGTGGTGGCTGGGTGCAGAGTCTGGGAGGGGAAAGGGCTGGATGCAGAGCCTGGCAGGGAGAGGTTGGGTGCAGTGAGTAGAGAGTTGGGAAAGCAAGGAGGACAGATACTCAGCGGGTTGGGAAAGACAGATACTGCATATACTGGGAGAGGGTTGGGAAGGACAAATGCACGGGCTGGAGGGTTAGGAAAAGAGGAAAAGAGAGATGCTGCATAGGTGGAGTAGTGGGAAGGGAGAGAAAGAAATGCTACCGGTGGGGGAGGGAAAAGGAACAGAGAATTGTTGGACATAGGTATGTGGCATGAGAGGGAAAGAGAAATGATATATACGGGGAAAGGAAGAAAGAGGGAGAATTGTTGAACATGGTGGTGGAGAAAAGGGAGGGAGGAGAGATGTCAGACCACTGGAATGGGAAGGCGAGAGAAAGATATTCCAGACTACAGAATGGAAAGGAAGGAGGGGAGAGAGAGATGCCAGACTGCAGAAAGGAGAGAGATGTTAGACATCGGGAAAAGAGAGAGAAGGAGAGAGAGATGCCAGACCATGGGAGAGGAGAGAGATTCCAGGCTATGGGAAGGAGAGGAGAAAGATGATCATTTGAGGGAGGAAGGGGGAAGACAGAGATGTCTGACCATGGGAGAGGGATGAGAAGGTGCTTAGGGATGGAAAGGAAGGGGAGACAGAGGGAGGAGATGGTGCAAAGCAATGGGTGCGATAGAGAAGAGATAAGAAGAAATGATTCTTATGGATAGATGAGAGTAGGGGAGAAGAAAGAGGGAGGAGATGGTACACATGGATAGATGAGAAGAGAAGGCATGGAAAAGTAGATCTTGAGAAAAAAGCTGGAAGAAAGTTGAATGTTAAAAGTTAATGCTAAAGACAGATGTATAATAAATAGAAGACTGACTATACTAAGGTGATTGCCAGTGGAGAGCAAGCGACTGTTACTTTGAAAAAATGCTCAGAGAATTGAAACTCTGAAGAGGGGGTGAAAACCTCCTCTTGAGAAAAGGTCATTGCATTGGAACGTCACTTTCAAACCACTGGTAAAAGGTTAAATTATACTTGCAAGCTCACAACACGTAATATTCAAAATTTCTT
The DNA here is from genome assembly GCF_902459505.1 of Geotrypetes seraphini. Classification (NCBI taxonomy): domain Eukaryota; kingdom Metazoa; phylum Chordata; class Amphibia; order Gymnophiona; family Dermophiidae; genus Geotrypetes; species Geotrypetes seraphini. The sequence continues at coordinate 408,982,955 of NC_047086.1, forward strand.
ATACAAAAAAATCTCTCTCAATGGAAAAAATAATGCGATGCACTTATCTGAAAAATATTCTTAAGAATCTTAAGGCTCTCAGGGGTCCCAACGCGGCCCCGTTTCGAGTTCTGCTTCAGGAGACCCAAAACCACATTTCAAACCCTTTGTGCAATCATACTGCTATTCCACGAGATAATCTGAAAAATAGAAAATATACTCAGTACCACACATCGCAGCAGAATACTCAGAACTACTGCAATGAGGGAAATCATAAAATCGTATTAGCAAACAGAAAAAAAGAAGCACAAAAGTCTCACATACCGTTCACTGAATACAAGGATTCCAAACGACGGAGACCGCTGCCTACCTCTCCCGACTTACACTGGACAGAGGGGGAGGGGGAGGGTGACCTCCGTCGGAACGTGCTGACGTCAGAAACGTCAAAAAAGGTTACTGTAAATAAAGTCTATTGAAAAAAATGAAAAATTGAAAAATCTGAAAAACACAGAACAAAACAAAGTTACGAAAAGGCAACCCATTCTATCTCGTTGTGCTGTTCTTTACGCCAAAGCACTTTAGATGTATCACCCCCTCTGCTGAATCCAGTATGGAGAATTTCAAGTCAACTACATTGTGTTTATGTTGTTTCCAGTGTTGGACAAGGAGAGCTTCTTGTATACCAGATTTAATTCTACTAATGTGCTCTCCTATCCGGGTTTTGACACTCCGAATAGTGTGTCCTACATATTTTAAGCCACACGGACACTGTATTATGTACACAACTTGCTTTGTGTTACAATCTGAGGCCATGGAAGTGGATTTCTTTTTTGTAGTAAGGTTCATCTCTTGTAGTGGGACACTGTGCGGACACATTTTGCAGTGGCCGCACGGATTATGCCCGCCCACAGCCATAATTGCTCCTACAGGTGAGTGCGTGAACTGAGAGTGAACCAATCTTTGTTTTAAGTTTTGATTTTTAGAAAAGGCAAAGCGGGGAAGTTCTTGAAACTCTGGGTGGTACTGAATAATATGCCAGTGTTGCTTAATGGTGCGTTTAATATGAAATGCTAGATGAGAATATGGTAAAACGTACACTAAAGGTTGTTCCTCAGGTTTAGGATGAGTCTCTAGCAACAGTGAACGGTTGGCATAAAGTCCCCTCTTCTAGGCTTTATGTATGACTCTGGCAGGATACCCATTTTCTTCAAACCTGACTTTCATATCATCTAATTTTGAGATGTAATCCTGTACTGAGGTGCAAAGTCTTCGAAACCTTAAGAACTGTCCCGCTGGGATATTATCCCTCAGATGTTTTGGGTGAAAGCTGTCATATTGTAGAAGATTATTTCGGTCTGTGGGTTTACGGTATATAGTTGTCTGAAAACTTCCATTGTGCAGCAATATATTGATATCCAAAAAAGGCACTTGATGATAGTCTTTAGTCATGGTGAATTGTAAATTGGCATCACAGTTGTTGAGCCAAACTAAAAACTGTTCCAGTTCACTAGCGGTCCCCATCCATACTCCAAGAATGTCATCAATGTATCGTTTCCAGAACAACAGGTGTTGCCAATGCGTTGAGGAATATAGGAAAGTCTTTTCAAACTTGGCCACATAAAGACAAGCTATAGACGGAGCCATTTTGGCTCCCATGGCTGTACCCTTGATTTGCTTATAAAAAACTTCTCCGAACTGAAAATAGTTCATGCCCAGCGCAATAGAAGCTAGAGTGGTCAAAAATTCAATCCTGATGTTAGAAATGGCCAACGCCTGTAGCTCCACTTCAATGATGTCTATTGCTTCACGTTGAGGTATGTTGGTATATAAAGAGGTAATGTCCAGAGTAAAAAGTATAGCACCGTGTGGAACGTTGTTGAATGTGGCCAAAAACTTTATCATGCTGGCTGAGTCCAAAACATATGAAGGTGCTAAAGGGACCCGATCTTTAAGATAGGAATCCAACATGGATGACAACGGTTCTAGTACTGACCCTATCCCTGAGACTATCGGTCTGCCTGGAGGATTTGTTAGAGATTTATGGATCTTCGGGACAAAATAGATGACTGGGGTTTTAGGGTGTTTACAAAATAAAAACCTATATTCTTTTTCAGTTATTACTCCCTTTTCCAGACCCTGAACCAGGCAATGTGAAATAACATCCTGGATGTCCTGTACGGGATCCTGATGTAAAACCTCATAGTATGTGTTGTCTGTCAATTGACGATGGGCTTCTACCAAATACTGGTCTGTGTCCAAAATGACTACCCCACCTCCCTTGTCCGCAGGACGAATAATAATGCTGTTATCTGTGGCCAAAGACTTTAAGGCCATCTGTTGTGGTCGGGAAAGGTTGAACCGAAATAAGGATTTCTGATGTTCTAAAATACCTACATCTTTTAATATAAGGTTCTCAAAGGCCTGTATGTGAGGATCCACTGTGCCAGGAGGACACCATGTGGATTTAACCTGCAATTTAACTTGGACAGAATCTTCAGAGTCTAACAAAATTTGATCTTGAGTATCAACTTCCTTTTTGTGAAAAAAATTTTTGAGTTTGCATTTTCTGATAAATTTAAATAAAGCAATACGGGTGTCAAAAGAATGGTAAGTATTTGAAGGTACAAATAAAGATGTTTCCACAGGGGTGAGATTTCTGTGAGAGAGGTTGAAAATGCTAGATGTTAGGGTTGATTTCTCGTTTGTTTTGTTCTGATTGGCCTTTTTGTGTTGGGTTTTGAACCCCCTTGAAAATGGACATTGGGACCTGTGCCAGAGGGTTTCTGCTGTCTTTTGTCATCTTCAGATGAATCAGATGATGTGTGTGTGTAAGTAGGACGATTACTCCGCTTGGCAGAGCGGGATTTATCCATCGAAGCATAAACAAATCCCTTGGTGTAATCTAATTCATCGCGGCGGAGTTTTTTGATCTTAGTTTTTCTGAGATCCTCCCTGAACCCATCTATTTTATTGTTAAGCTCCTGTAAAGATTTAGTGTAATCATCTGTAGCTAAACTACTCTCTAGACCTTCCTTAGCTGTTTGAAACTCACTGTGGTAAGATTGCAATTCTGTTTTAGTGGTTTCTATAACTAAAAGCATCAGGTCGAGTGAGCATTTATTTAAAATGGCATTCCATTTATCCAAAAATGCTACATTGTCCAAAAATAGTCTGGGTTCTGTTCTCATACGGAGCCCTCGCGGGATCCGCTATAAGCGGCAATACTCCGCCAAAGTGGCTGCATGTAACTCTGCCCGGACCGTAGGTTTTTGCAGAGTTTCTAAATGGTCCCAATCTGAAGGGATAGATATATTTTCTCCTGCAGAAAAAAGTTGAAATGATGACAATAATTTGCTCGCTTGTTGTTCATTGTACGAGTGTGCTTCCCACCCCATGGTTGCCCTGACTAACCCTGTCAATTAGGTACAACTTCAGAGTTTCAATTCTCCGAGCATTTTTTCAAAGTAACAGTCGCTTGCTCTCCACTGGCAATCACCTTAGTATAGTCAGTCTTCTATTTATTATTATAGCCATTTTACTGACTAGCATTTATACATAAGTCCCTGTTTTCATTCTTAACAAAGACAGATGTATGGCAGAAAGTGAAGGAGAGCAAAACAGCAAATGGATACTAGTTCAGGGGAAAAAAATTTAATTTGATTCAGCCTAATGAATCGATTTTTCAATTTGATTTTCCTGCCCAATTGGGTGTTTTTTTCAAACATCCTGGTGGGTTTATTTTATAGACTCTTCACCCCCTTTGCACTCTCCTACCCATACTTGCACTGTGGTGTAAACAAAAAAGACTTGTCCTCTCTCTGTTAAAGCCTAGCTCACGTTCGCTGTCTAACACCAGCTCTGGCAGGATACACATTTCAAATCTGACATATTGTAATTACAAAACAGAAAATAAAATTATTTTTTTCTATCTTTTGTTGTCTGGTCATTATTCAAATCATGTTGGCCCCAGACTCTGATTGTCTTCTGATAACTCGCTTTCCAGGGTCTCCTTTCTCTGTGGTAACCACCTATCTTCCATCTCTGTCCTCCCATTCCGTTTTCTTTCCCTCTCCCGGAGGTTAAGCATCTTTCCTTTTTTTCATCTCCATCACCACAGCTGCAGCGATGGACCCCACCATCCCTAGATCCACCACCTCTTCTTTTTTCTCCAGCTGCCCTCCCGATTCTCAGCTTTCCCAGGCTCAGAGTAGAGAATAACATGGGGAAACAATTTGTCCCCATCCCCGTCACCACCCCGTCCTTGCGACCACTGTCTCCACCCCATCCCCGGAAGTTACATTAGAGGAAGGACTCCGGCAGCAGAGGGAAAGCCCGAACAGGTCTCTGAATCGATGAGTTTGTTTTTTTCTTCAAACAAATCGATTCACTCAAAGTGAATTGGTGAATCAATTTGAATCATTAATCGGGCAGCACTACTGGATACACAGTTAAGAGCACAGACAGAAGTAAGTGTAGCCAGAGACTGGGAAAGATGGTTTGAAAACCAAAATCACCAGGCGACAAAGGTAGGGGAAATGATTTTCTTTTCAATTTACTGATTGAATTGTGTCAAGTTTTGAGAAATTACATCTGCTGTCTACATTTTGCAATTTTCAGGAAGAAATGCATTTGTTTCTATTTCTCTGGGGGTTGTACTGCATGCAGAGTCTTGCATCTTAGGGTTTCATTTGTATAAATTAGTACTTTTAGTCTGTGGTCCTGTATTTGCATAGGGGTTATCTGTGTTCTGCATGTGTGACCAAGGCCAGGTGTTCTAGTAGGAATGAATGTTGAGAAACATACAGTGTGCTTTGCGTAGATTAATTTTGTGTTTAACCATTATGTATTGTTAATAAGATTATATTGTGTCTATATATGAAAAATGAATGGAAAAAATGTATTACAATTAGTACTATTATGGGGCAGGGTTTGGGGCGGAGCTTGTGAGTTCCCCCCCAAACAAAAAAAGGTTCTGCTGTCTATGCACAGGACACAGAACCATCCTCACCCAGTAGTGGAATAAGTAATCACAAACTAAACCGCCCCCTTTTTTTTTTTTTTTTTTTTACAAAAGCACGGAAGAGGTTTTAGCATTGGCTGGCGGGCTGAATGTTCTGCACTGACCTCCCAGCGTGTATAATGAAAAGTTGCATAAATTAAAAATAGAAATGTAGTTTGGACATCGTTAGTTTCTTTAAAATTGCAGACCATTTTTGAAGGAAAACTGGTTAAAGCTGCTTTATTGAATTATTTGTGAAAAGCTGTTTAGGCTATTATCTAGATTCCACTAATGACACCTGGAATACTGCGTCCAGCACTGGTCACTATACATGAAGAAGGACACGGTACTACTCGAAAGGGTCCAGAGAAAAGGGGCTGGAGGAGATTAGAGAAACTGGGCCTTTTCTCCCTTGAAAGGGGACATGATCAAAACATTCAAGATAATGAAGGGAATAGACTTAGGGCTCCTTTTACAAAGGTGCACTAGTGTTTTTAGCGCACGCACCGGATTACCACGTGCTATAGCGCGCACTAGCAGAAAAACTACCGCCTGCTCAAGAGGAGGCGGTAGCGGCTAGCGCGTGCGGCATTTCAGCACACGCTATTCCGCGCGATAAGGCCCTAACTCACCTTTGTAAAAGGAGCCCTTAGTAGATAAAGATAGATTGTTCATCCTAATTGAGTCTAGACTTACCTGCGTACGTTCTGGTTCAGCAGGAACTTGTCTAACTTTGTCTTGAATCCCTGGAGGGTGTTTTCCCCTATAACAGCCTCCGGAAGAGCGTTCCAGATTTCTATCACTCTCTTTGTGAAGAAGAACTACCTCACGTTTGTACAGAATCTATCCCCTTTTAACTTTAGAGAGTGCACTCTCGTTCTCTCTACCTTGGAGAGAGTGAACAACCTGTCTTTATCTACTAAGTCTATTCCCTTCATTATCTTGAATGTTTCGATCATGTCCCCTCTCAGTCTACTCTTTTCAAGGGAGAAGAGGCCCAGTTTCTCTAACCTCTCACTGTACGGCAACTCCTCCAGCCCCTTAACCATTTTAGTTGCTCTTCTCTGGACCCATTCAAGTAGTACCGTGTCCTTCTTCATGTACGGCGACCAGTGCTGGCTGCAGTATTCCAGGTGGGGGGCGTACCATGGCCCGGTACAACAGCATGATAACCTTCTCCAAACTGTTTGTGATCCTCTTCTTAGCATTCTGTTTGTCCTTTTTGCAGCCGCCACACATCGACCACTACTCCCAACTCTCTTTCCTGGGGGTCTCTCCGAGTACCACACCAGACATCCTGTATTCGTGTATAAGATTTTTGTTACCGACATGCATCACCTTACACTTATCCACATTAAACCTCATTGGTCATGTCACGGCACATTTCTCCAGTGTGTTTATGTCACGTTGCAGGTCTTCGCAATCCTTCTGCGTCTTCACTACACTGAATAGCTTTGTATCATCCGCAAATTTAATCACCTCATTTGTCGTACCAATTTCCAAGTCATTTATAAATATGTTGAAGAGCATGAGTCCAAGCATCAAACCCTGTGGCACTCCACTCGTCACACTTTTCCAGTCCGCGTATTGTCCGTTTACCCCCACTCTCTGTTTTTAATCCACGTATTTCACCCTCGATTCCATGGCTTGCAATTTTTCGAAGCAATTTTTCATGCGGGTCCTTGTCAAACGCCTTCTGAAAATCCAGATATACAATGTAGACTGACTCGCCCTTGTCTATCTACCTGTTTACTCCATGTCAACATGTACCCACCTTCCTGAAGGATCAGTAGCAATCATCTTAAAGATAGCATTACATTTTTTATTTACCAATATTGCTACACCTGCCTTTTTCCTCACTGCTGGAGCAAAAAAAACAATGTTTTACCCAGTCTCCTTCTAGTTTTTGGGATTCTAAAGCTGATAGATGAGTCTCCTGGATAAAACATATATCTACATTCTGTTGTTTTTAGAAACAATAGTGTTTTCTTTCTTTTTATAGGATGGTTGAGGCCATTAACATTTAACGAAAATAATTTAAGCTCCATTAAGATCTTTACTTACAGATACATGAATATGTCCTATTTTTATAATTTCTCTGTATATATTTCATTTCCCTTAATTTAATATGTGAAATATAATACCCATTTTTCCCAAACTCCCCCTTCACAACTCTCCCCCTCCCTTGATCTCTTAAATATCTTAATTATAAGATCCCAAAAACCCTTCCCTATTCCAACCCATAACCCTCCCTACTCATATTACAATAACTTGAAGACATAAATCAGACTGGTAGCCCCCTACCCTCCCCCCTAGCATCTTACTTCATTATTTCCTCTAAACTATAAAAATTGATGAACCTATACTCCTTTAATATTACAATTTATCAATTTTTGAATTTTACTAAATTGAGAAAATCACAATTCTAAAAGATATACTTCCCCATTCATAAAATATAATCAAGCATCCCTTAAATAGTAATATTTCTTAAATATTTAGTTTTATCAATTCATGTAAGAAGATTAAATATTAACTAGATTTTATTAACCATATAAATTAATTAATTTAGTTTCCTGAAAAATTCATTCAACTCATAAAGTCTACAACATATCAAAATTATTTCTTAATTATTAATGATTTAATACAAATATTAAGAATCCCCTTATAATTATTGTAACAACTGTATTAAATTATATTTCATATCTTTGTCTATAAATAATAAAAACAATCTACATGCACTCTTGAAAAAAGTGTGCTTGGACTCTTGGAAATATATATGTACTCCTGAAAAAAGTGTTTGCACACTTAAAAATGAATAGACATATATATTTGAAAAAAATGTGCATTTATTTCCAAGAGTACCTGCATATGTGTTCTACCTCAAAAGTGCATTTGGCATATAAATTTATAGTAACATAACCTGAACATTCATGTACATATTACAAAAAACTAATCTGAATAATTCATAAGTCTAAGAAATAAATTATCTCCCTGTTCATGAAATATAATTATCACCCTTTATACAATAATATTTTATAAATATTTTAGTTTTATGTACTCATATAAGAAGGCTAAAAAAATATATTACATTAATAATTAAATAATTAATTGTTTGAGAAATACATCCAATTCATATCTATCTTCATCTTTATAATTATGACAACTGGAATTGTAATATATTTAGAGATACTAGTTGGGGAGGCAGGTGGATGAACATGTGTCTGGAACAGCTACCCACATAACCCAACAGATGTAGTAAATCCATGTGTGCAGTTTTCAAAGGGAAAACTCCTGTAAACTTTAGTTCTTTCACTCTCCACTGCACTGTAAAAGATCATAGCACATTGCTAGCATGCATTCGCCATTAACTGCACACAACTGTATCCAGCTTTAATATGAGCAGCAAGAATATGAGCAGGCTTAGTGTCTGCAGCCCTAGACTCTCATTATCTATACCGACACAGAGTGAGCAGAGTTACTGAAGAAATGCAGAAGCTGGTCGGCTTGCTTTTTTGTAACATTAGTTCTGCCGTAATCCATACAAATAGGGAGCTGCAGTACTTGGTTGAGAGTGTTTCATGGAAATGTTCAAACCTGAGCGTCTGCGGCGCGAGGGGAAGGGTAGTTAGAACCACCACGTGTAGAAAAGCAGGCACTGCTGAAGTCTTTTCTGATTACAGCCCTTGTTCCTAGCGGCCCAATGGAGGAGGAGTGTGTGGCGCAGTGGTTGGATCTACAGCCTCAGCACCCTGGGGTTGTGGGTTCAAATCCCGCACTGCTCCTTGTGACCCTGGGCAAGTCACTTAATCCTCCATATCCCCAGGTACGTTAGATAGATTGTGAGCCCACCGGGACAGAGAGGGAAAATGCTTGAGTACCTGATTGTAAAAACCGCTTAGATAACCTTGATAGGCGGTATATAAAATCCTAATAAAACTTGAAACTTGAATGCAGACGCAAGTTAAATAAAGACTCTATTCAGCGGTGGAAGATTCCAAACCAAATCAGCCGCCAACCTGAGCTGCATGAGGATCAGTTTAAACACCTCCTCCATACAACCTGGAACCGGAAGAGTGACGGAAGTGAGTAGGGGCAATGCAGTCAGAATGAACCGGACCTAAGCCACTTCCTCTCATAAACACAACACTGCTCACCACCCTCTCCTCCCATTTAGAATCATCTTTGCTCTTCGCAATCAATCTCCTGGAAACATCAGGGCTCTTAATAGAATGATTCCATTACTGGCCTCATCCACGGAAGGCCTGCACTGGAGGAGGGAGGCAGGGTTAAGTGTTCCAGAATCTCCTCTGTTTCTCCTTCCATCATCCAGCTCGACATCAGGTGATTACTTGAATGTAGTAATGTAACAGCTGTTTTCTTGCTCCTAAGTAGAATCTTCTTCTATTCAAAATGGTGACCCTTCTACTGGTTCCATTACAGTTAAATTCAGTTGCAGTAACCATTTTTAATATTAAGGAGGTCAATTAACAGTTATTCATTTGTTTATGCATTTCTCAAAACTTTCAAATTCAAAGTTAAAAAAATTCATAATTTCCAACAATATTCTGATTAATTCATAGGTACCTCTAAAGTTGTCAGAAATTCCTTGAGTCTTTCAGGGTCCTCAAATTGATGAAATTTATCTTTATAGGTAACCCTCATCAGTGCTGGATAATATAACCCATATTTAGCTCCAAGATCTTTTAATGGTTGTCTGAGCTGCAGAAACTGCTTCCTCAGTTGGACTGTTTCTTTAGCAAAGTCCGGAACAAATAGTAGTTTAGAGTCCTTATAAATCAAATTATTTGTTTCTTTTGCAGCTTTTAAAATGTCCAATTCATGTTGAAATCTTAATAATTTTATTATTACTGGCCTGGGTTTTTCCTGATGAGGTTCCCCCCCCCCAATCCTATGCGCTCTTTCTATTTGCAATGGTACTTTAAATTTTATAGGAAGAACTTTAGGAATTATTTCTTCTAGAAATGCTATAATATTTTCCTTTTCAGATCCTTCTTTTAATCCCAGGATCCGTACATTCTGTCTCTTTGATCTATTTTCAAGATCCATCATTTTTTTTCTCATTTCTTCAAGGATAATATGGTCTTCCTTATGATCCTTCTGCTCATGTTCAATCTTTTCTACTCTATTTTCCAAAGTATCCATTCTGTTATTTATTATATCAAATTTACCATTCATTATGTTCATCTCTTTTCTCATCTCAGTTAATGTTAAGTTAATATTTCTAAGTATTTCCATTACCTCAATAACATCTAAGGCATCCATAGATAATGGGATCCCCTCAGGAGTTTGTGGATCTTCTTTTAATCTTTTAGTTTTCCCTGTGGCTTTTGCTGGAGTCACCTGTATCTTCTGCTTGATTGATGACATTATTATTATTGTTGTTTTTAGAGGATTTATACTCGGATAGAAGAAACAATTTTCTTGTTGAAGTCTATTAAATGATGTCTAGAGGAGGGAGCTTAACTGCTAGCCAGCCATTCAAAAGGTCTCCAAGTTCCTGAATACTCAGGTAAACGTCTTCTAAAAAAGAAATTATGCATAATTTATGGGGAATATACCACTTTTGTATTAAATAAAAAGAAAATTAAATCATAAGAGAAAATAAATTAATAAAAGAAGAATTGCTAGTAGAGGCTGCAATTCGATTAAGTTGAAGGTTTTTTAGGATCAATGAATGAAACCCCTATCCATGATTTAGCCATTTTGAGATTGTAATGATCTTTTGGTGTGGATTTCTGAGATCCTTTTTCCTTCATTATTAAGCACTTTTTCTTAATAAACCTTTTGAGTATAAAGTAACTGTTGTGGTTTATCTCATTTTTGTCAGGTTTAAGGAGATGTGCATCTAGTTTGCTTTTAAATCCTAGGACGGTCGATTTCGCTATAACCTCCTCTGGAAGAGCATTCTAGGTGTCAACCACTCTGCGTGAAGCAGAAATTCCTGATATTTGTTCTGGACTTGTCCCCCTTTAGCTTCATTCCGTGTCCTCTTGTCTGTGTCAAATTGGACATTGTAAATAATTTTTTTTTTCTGCTCTATTTTGTCAATTCCTTTCCGTATTTTGAAGGTCTCGATCATATCCCCTCATAGTCTCCTTTTCTCAAGGGAGAACAATCCCAGTCTCTTAAGTTATTCCTCGTATTCCAATTTCTCCATACCTTTTACTAGCTTCATTGCTCGTCTCTGCACTCTCTCCAGTTTTATATCCTTCTTTAGGTTGGGAGACCAGTGTTGGACACAGTATTCCAAGTGTGGTCTGACCATTGCTCTATAAAGTGGCATTATAACTCTTTCCGATCTATTTGTGATTTTCTTCTTTATCATGCCTAACATTCTATTTGCTTTCTTTGCCGCTGCTGTGCATTGTGCCGACAGTTTCAGGGTCCTATCTATCAGTGCGCTGTCACCCTCCCGGTACCGGATTTTGGAATGGCTACCAGGCAGTGTGCAAAAATACAGTCTCTGGCGTGCCTTCAAAGGTTGAAAGCCCTGCTGGTCATAATAATATAAGGAGAAAATAAAAGTCAGAACAGCACGGTTCTCCTCAAAAATAATAAGGCTTTAATCCATAATAAAGCTTTACTCAGCTATGTAGCCAATGCTCAAAAGTTCGAAACAAAACAAAAACAAATGCAAACAGTACCTTTGCCTTGGTTACCAAGTCAGCACAAGGCTGGTCAGACCCTTTCCTCAGGGTAAGTATAAATAGTCTCTCACCAGCTTCTTCCAAAGAAAACAAGTAACACAGGAATACAGTAATTGGTGAGCTTGCACAGTTGCATAGCAGTTATTCATAACAGTCCATTGGTACTGATAAAGCACACCGTGCTTGCCTGGATTTAAGCAGGCTTCCCCTACCAACTTTAGCAAGCTGGCGGGGGTGGGGAGTTGCCGAATCCACTATCAAAATTGCCAAAATCGGCCCCACAATCCCAACCCAGAGGATCTTCTGTGGATTCGCCCCACAACCCCCACTATCACATTCAGTGGCAATATTCTCCAAAACAGAGAGAGAGAGAAAAAACAACCCACAGTCCAAAGTCCTTTGAACAGGGCACAAGCTCCCTGTAGTGAGTCTTGAAATGCTCACTCAGCCAGCACTAGTCCCTTCATTCATCAGACAAACAGTTCAAAAGTAAAAAGAAAACTGAGCTTTCTTCCATGAACACCTCCTCAGGTTCCAGGGAAATGTCCATAGCTTCCTCTGGCTGTGGACAGACTGGCTGGTTCACCAGAGAGGAATCTTCCAAGTCTTCCATTTCAATTTCATTCCCCTGCTTCAGCTCTGGAGCACCTGTCCATGTGTCTCCTTCCTCTGTTGGCTCAAGACCGACTCTCCTAGGCTTGCCCTGCTCTACTTGCCTTACTCTGAGCAAGCCACGCCCTAACCTGAGTGGGGGATGGGAAGGCTTTTGCTTCTGCTGAGCTTTCTCCTGCTCTCCAATTAGCCTCAGCAGGTGGGCGCTCAAAGGGCTAAGAGCCTGTTTCCTGGGTTTTGTCTTACTAGGAGCCAGTGGCGTACCAAGGGGGGGGCGTGGGGGGCAGTCCGCCCTGGGTGCCAAGCCCTGAGGGGGTGCTCCCGGTCCGGTCCGGTTCCCCCCCCTGCGCCGGGTGTCGTGTCTGGAAACAGCCTGCAGCAAGATCGCGATGCCAGCGATCTTTGCCTGCTTCAGCTGTTTCTTCCGGTGCGGTCCCACCCCTCCTCTGATGTCAGAGGAGGGGCGGGACCGCGGCGGATGAAACAGCCAAAGCAAGCAAAGATCGCTGGCATCGCGCGATCTTGCTGCAGGCTGTTTCCCCAGGGAAATGAAGCATGGAGGCCGGAGGAATGAGCAGTGCTTCGAGGTAGTAGGGGGGCAGCAGGCCTTCAGGGTGGGGCGGGCAGGCAGACCTTGTGGAGGGGGGGAGACAGGCCTTCAGGGGACAGGCCTTCAAGGGAGGGCACAGGCCTTCAAGGGGGGTGTAGGTCTTCAAGGGGGTGCAGGTCTTCGGGGGGGGTGCAGGCCTTCAAGGGGGGACAGGCCTTCAGGGAGGGCAGGCCTTCGAGGGGAGTGTAGGCCTTTAGAGGGGTGCAGGCCTTCAGGGGGGCAGGCCTTCAAGGGGAACAGGCAGGCAGGCCTTCAAGGGGGGGCAGGCCTTCAGGGGTGGGATGTAGACCTTTAAGGGGGGGACAGGCCTTCAGGGGAGGGGGGACCCTGGTGTAGAAGTACACGGAGGGAAGGGGGAGGGGTTCAAAGAGACGTGCATATGCCGGACTTTGGGTGGGAAGAAATAATGGGTCTGAAAATAGAGGAGAGAGAGAGAGGTGATGGACATGGGTTTTAGGGAGGGAAGGAACAGTGTGTGGCGCAGTGGTTGGATCTACAGCCTCAGCACCCTGGGGTTGTGGGTTCAAACCCTGTGCTGCTCCTTGTGACCCTGGGCAAGTCACTTAATCCTCCATAGCCCCAGGTACGTTAGATAGATTGTGAGCCCACCGGGACAGAGAGGGAAAAATGCTTGAGTACCTGATTGTAAAAACCGCTTAGATAACCTTGATAGGCGGTATATAAGAACATAAGAACATAAGAAATGCCTCTGCTGGGTCAGACCCGAGGTCCATCGTGCCCAGCAGTCCGCTCACGCGGCGGCCCAACAGGTCCAGGACCTGTGCAGTAATCTTCTATCTATACCCCTCTATCCCCATTTCCAGTAGGAATTTGTCTAATCCTTTCTTGAACCCCAGTACCGTACTCTGCCTTATAACGTCCTCTGGAAGCGCATTCCAGGTGTCCACCACACGTTGGGTAAAGAAGAACTTCCTAGCATTTGTTTTGAATCTGTCCCCTTTCAACTTTTCCGAATGCCCTCTTGTTCTCTTATTTTTCGAAAGTTCGAAGAATCTGTCCCTCTCTACTCTCTCTATGCCCTTCATGATCTTGTAAGTCTCTATCATATCCCCTCTAAGTCTCCTCTTCTCCAGAGAAAAGAGACCCAGCTTCTCCAATCTCTCAGAATATGACAGGTTTTCCATACCTATTATCAGACGTGTTGCTCTCCTTTGAACCCTCTCGACTAACGCCATATCCTTCTTAAGATACGGCGACCAATATTGGACGCAGTACTCCAAATGCGGGCGCACCATCGCCCGATACAACGGCAGGATAACTTCTTTCGTTCTGGCTGTAATACCCTTTTTGATTATACCAAGCATTCTATTCGCTCTCTTAGCGGCCGCTGCACACTGTGCCGACTGCTTCATTGTCATGTCCACCATTACCCCCAAGTCCCTTTCCTGGGTACTCTTATTCAATAACATCCCTCCCATTGTATAGTTGTACCTCGAGTTTCTGCTCCCCACATGTAATACTTTACATTTTTCAATGTTGAACTTCATCTGCCATTTCGCCGCCCATTCTTCTAATTTGTTCAAGTCCCTTTGCAACTTTTCGCACTCCTCTGTAGTCCGAGCTCCATTAAATAGTTTGGTGTCGTCCGCAAATTTTATTATCTCGCACTTCGTTCCTGTTTCTAGATCATTTATGAAGATATTAAATAGCAGCGGCCCGAGCACCGAGCCCTGCGGGACACCACTCGTGACCCTCCTCCAGTCGGAGTAGTGACCCTTCACTCCTACCCTGTGTTTTCTACCCTCCAACCAGTTTCTGATCCATCTATGTACGTCTCCTTCCACCCCATGGTTCTTCAGTTTCCGGAGTAGACGTTCATGGGGCACCTTGTCAAAGGCTTTTTGGAAATCTAGATATATGATGTCTATGGGGTCTCCTTTGTCCATCCGTTTGTTGATCCCTTCGAAAAAGTGCAATAAGTTCGTTAGGCACGATCTTCCCTTGCATAAACCATGCTGGCTGGTTATCAGAAGTTAATGTTTTTCAAAATGTTGATCGATGTTTTTTTTTATCAGTGCTTCTGCCATTTTCCCCGGAACTGAAGTCAAGCTCACCGGCCTGTAGTTTCCCGGGTCACCTCTTGGTCCCTTTTTAAAGATGGGCGTAACGTTGGCTATCTTCCAATCTTCCGGGATCTCGCCTGTTTTCAGGGATAAGTTGCAAATTTGCTGCAGTAGTTCCGCTATCTCCTCCTTTAATTCCTTCAGAACCCTTGGATGTATGCCATCCGGACCCGGGGATTTGTCAGTTTTTAGTTTTTCTATCTGCCTACGAATGTCCTCAAGGCTTAATCCTGCTGCACTGGTCAGCTATAAAATCCTAATAAACTTGAAACTTGAAAGGGAGAGAAGTTGGACATAAGGGATGGTGTGGAGGGGGGATAGAGATACTGATTAGGAGGGTAGTTGGGAAAAGAAAGGGAGAGATGGTGGACCCTGGGATGGTGGGGAAGGAGGGAGAGCTGCTGGATGAAAGGGTAGTTAAGAAAAGGTGAATCTGTGGAGGGAGACAAAAAAAGGAAAGATGCCAGACATCCGGGGGATGGAAGGGAGGACAGAGATGGCAGATGGATGGTTAGCACGGAAAAAGAAGAAAGAAGGAGACCCTGGCAATCAAGTTATCAGAAGACAACCAGAGCCTTGGACCAACAAGATTTGAAAAATAACCAGACAACAAAAAGGTAGAAAAACTAATTTTATTTTCTGTTTTGTGATTACAATATGTCAGATTTGAAATGTGTATCCTGCCAGAGCTGGTGTTAGACCGCAAACGTGAGCTAGGATTTAACAGAGAGAGGAAAAGTCCTTTTTGTTTCTTTATTTTATTTACACCACAGCGCCAGTATGGTTAGGAGAAGCCAAAGGGGGGTGAAAAAGCTATAAAATAAACCCACCAGGATGTTTGAAAAAAACACCCAATTGGGCAGGAAAATCGAATCGATAAACCAATTCAATGGGCTGAATCGAATTGAAATTTTTTTTCCTGAATCTGGCAGCACTAGTTTGCGCTACTGTCTTAGACTTTAGGACCTGGGATTGGGGAGAGATGGCATCCTCAGTACTTTATAATGCAAGTGAAATGAGGATTTGGTCAGATTTTTGAAGGGTCTGCACTCTGCAGAAGAAAAATATTATATAGGCCGGGGACATGAGGCAGCAGAAAATGGGAACTTTTCTTCCTTCTATTTTTGTGAATGGCAAGGCTGAGGATGTCAGAGAGTTCAGTTAAAATATGTGCTTTATAAGAAAATATAATAATGTGTTTTATAAAGTTTATAACATTGCTGGCCTACCCGGTGAGGTGTTCCTAGTGGTGGTGGTGGCAGCATGTCAATGTGTTGAGAGGAAGAGGTCATCTGGGAAATTCTGCTGAGCAAACTCCGGGCCCATTTCCACCCCCCAGTTAGTCCACTCCACTCAACTGGTTCACACACTGAGTGGGTCTTTGGGTGTTGTTCCTGGGTAGTTGTTTTGGGATCTCTTCCAGTGGTTTGTCAGTATCTCCTTCTGGTCCAAGGAAGGAAACTTTGTTAACCTTAGCACTGACCTACAGAATATGTTTGTAACAGCGCTGCTTGTGTGGCATTAGTCTATGTAGTGATCTAAAGAAATAACCAGACCTTTGCACATTTTTGCACTATATGGTGGGTGTATGAGGAGATTCACATTTCCTGCACAGCTAAGTCCGTGTGAAGTTACCTTGTGCTGTATTTGACATCTAGCAAAGTCTCTGTTTGGAAGGAAAGATCTCTGCTTTAAAATGAAGTGGCCAGAAGTTATGGTAAAAGCAGATAGCGTAGCTGGTATTAAGAAAGGTTTGGACAAATTCTTGGAGGAAAAGTCCATAGTCTGTTATTAAGACATGGGGGAAACATCTGCTTGCCCTGGATCGGTAGCATGGAATGTTGCTACTCTTTGGGTTTTGACCAGGTACTAGTGACCTGGATTGGCTACCATGAGAATGGGTTACTGGGCATGATGGACCATTGGTCTGACCCAGTTAGGCTATTCTTATGTTATGTTCTCATCTGTAGGGGCCTTTGTTTTCACTTCTTATTTTAATGTATTTTTTTTCTGAGAACTTATCAGTGTTTTTTATAATGGGAACAAAAATGGAAGAGAATTAATGTGTGTGGAATGGGGGGGGGGGTAACTAATTTCTTCAGCTAAATAATTCAATCCACCTCAACCAGACATAGGAGAACTCACGCACCATTCACACACCCTCCAACCAAAAACGTCAAAAGAAAAAAACAGTTCGACAATCTCCTAGCCATTCGAGCTGCAACACTCGACCCCCAACTCTACAACCAATTGACCTCGACCACAAACTACAAAACCTTCAAAAAAGAAATAAAAACCCTTCTATTCAAAAACACATAAAACCAAACTAACACAATCAGAACTGTCCCAAGCATCACCTGCAACTACTCTATATGTACTTCTGATGTCATGACAATTCAGACATAATTTATGTTATGTTATGGTATGTTTGGAATAATGGTTACATATATGAGGTTCAATAAAAGAAAATTTTCACTGTCTGTTTCTATTATGACCATTTATTCAGTTTCATGGTTATTACAAAAAATATTTTTTTTACATGGGGGGGTGTCAAAAAATTATGGGCCCTGGGTGCCACATACCCTAGGTATGCCACTGCTGGGAGCTACTCTGGATTTAATAGAATTGTAATCCTCAAACTGCTCCCCCTCCTCCCAGGGCTCCTGCTCTTGGGAACTCACTTTAGAAACAGAGCTTGTCTGCATGCTTGTTGAAAAGCTGCTGCACTGGTCAGCTCTTTTCAGCTTTAGGGTTGAGTTTCTTTGTCTTTTATCTGGAACAAGGCTAGCTGTAGTGCTGGGCTTGTGACAATGCCGAGGTCCTTTTCTTGTTCGCTCTTACCCAGAGTTGCTCCTGACATTCTATACTCGTGTTCCTTGTTATTTCTACCTAAATGCATCACTTTGCACTTTTCCACATTAAACTTCATCTGCCAGATGCTGCATGGAAGTGGAGAGGACAGATGGGAACAATTTCTAGAAGGATGTGGAGAGCAGAGAGAGGGGAGCAGACCCTGAAGGGAAGTGGAGAAAGAGGGAGGAGCAGATGATGAAGTGGGGAGAAGAGAGAGAGAGGGAAACACATACTAGATGAAGGAGAGTATAAAGAAAAAAAGGGCACATGCTGGATTGGAGGAAGAGGATAGATTTAGTGAGATACTGGAATGGGTGAGGGAAAGAGGTGACAAGCTGTAGATAGACACAATGAAAGGGGAATTGAGGACTGGAAGGTAAGAAAGTAGACAAGAGGTAGAAAACAAATTGAGAAGGAAGAGCAGAAAAGAAAGGGAGAGATACCAGAACATTGGAGGAGGGGGAGGAGACAGATACCAAATCTGAAGGGAGGAAAGGAGGAGAGAGATGCTAAAAACTTCCTGGGGAAAGGAGTGAGAGATGGAAGGGAAGAAGACAGATTCCAGACCATGGGGAGAGTGGAGGGAAGAAGAGTGCAAGACCAATGGGGGGAAAGAGAAGCAGATAGTTTCTGGAACATAAGAATTGCCGCTGCTGGGTCAGACTAGAGAGCTACACCGGAACGGGGATGATGGGAATCCCGCAGGACCCGCGGCGATCCCCGCGGGTTCCCCTCTCGGGTCACGGGGATCCCGTGGGGAAGCCCCCTCGGGTCACGGGGATCCCGTGGGGATGCCCCTCGTGGTCTCAGGGATCCCACGGGGTTGGAGGCAGCGAGAGGCTCCTCTTCTTTTCCTACCTGCTCGCACACGTAGCTGACCGGAAGTTTAACCCCCAACGTCAGAGCAGGCGTTGGAGAGAAGGCTCCTCGTCAGTCATTTGCAGAGTAGCGGGCAGATCTCTTCATGGCTGAAGAACACGTAGCTGTCGCCTCTGGCAGCCTCGTGGAGGGCCGCGCAGTCCTTCTTCTCCAAGAACCAGTAGTTGAGGTAGGCGGGAACCTTGAGCACCAGTGAGCAGTGGAAAGGCTGGTCGGAGGTGGTGTACTTGGACGCTCCGTATAGTGGGGGAGCGATGGTGGAGTCGCCTTTTACTAGAAAGACGCAAAGCTTATGGCAAACTGCGTTTGGGGATAGAGTGAGTTAGAAGCTCTCCTTAAAAGCTTTTCAAGGATGGGTTCTGAGTTCTTCCTCCAGGCAGATCTCAACACAAGGACTATTGGTATGGACGGTGAGAGGCAAACAGGCAATAGCTCACTCCCCATTTGGGTATCTCCCCCCTCTCTCTCAAATTCAAACCCTAAGCCTCTGTCCCACCAGCAGTTCAACAACCCCCCCCCCCTAATTCTTCCAACCTGTTCCACACAACTGTCTTTCTCCAGTCTCTCGCTCCCTCTGATGCCTTTTCTGCTGTTTCTCCGGCAGGGCAGAGGGAGAGCCAAGGCGAGAAGTGGTGTTGGAGGGGGCGGGGTGCTGGAGAAGAAAAACGGCGGGTGATTTCAGGCATGAGTAAGAAGGTAGGATTGGGGTGAGGGAATGAGATTAAAGCGGCTGTGTTGGATGGCAGGCTGGGAAGAGATGGTAAACCACAGGGTGAGATGGTAGATCACAAGGTGAAGAGAGGTGCTTAAAGGATGAAGGCAGTCAAATGTGTGTGACTTGGTCCCTGTGGTGGGCAGTGGTTGGCAATTGAAAGTGTGGGAGTTCTTTGGTGGAAAGCATCGCCTACCATCCCCCCCCCCCCCCCGCCCCGGTCTTCCGAATGGTTCTGCCCACTGGAAGCCGAATGTGTTCATCCCTGCCGTACCCATTCGCAGATGGACCAGCATGGCGGGGTGGCCTGCTCCTGCACCATGCACACCAGGGCATACATGGAGCAGAGGAAAAATTTGAGCTCTGATGAGCAGTGCACCTTCACCAGCGGGTAGAACTTGTGCACCTCCAGGCCGGCGTCCTCCTTGTTCTTATGGCCCAGCAATTTCAGTTAATTACCAGGTAACAGTAACTGAAAAGGCACCAGAGAATCTGCTAGCCTGAAACCCAACTATACTTGGTTTGTTTGGGCTTTTACGGCTTTATTTTGGTGATGCAAGTTATGGAAAAATGCTCAATATATAGGGCCATGATGGTCTGGTTGTAGGTGATGTCCATGCACAGGGGATGGAGATGGGCTGGCAGAAGCCGTGGTCCTGGATGGAGATGCCCCTTTCCCCTTGAAACTGGCACCCATCCAACATTTCAGGAAGGGCAGCAGCGGAAAGGCCAGATGGTGCCAGATGCCAGGGACAGGCATGGCGGGTGAATCGGAGCAAAAAATCACTGCAAAAAAACCCCAAAACTTGGGGGGAGAAATCCTCAGTTCTGTGGCTTGTGGAGACCAAACGGATCCGCCGTGCAAAGAAAGTTTTCAGGACACAAGCTCATGGGCGCTCAGTATTTCCAAATAGGCCCTGCACATGATTGACACAAAGCCTTTCCTCCGACGTCAGCTCTGACGTCAGGAGAAGACTTCCGGTTGGCTACATGTTCATGCTGTAGGCAGGAAAAGAAGACGAGCCTCTCTACCAGAGACTTTAATTCAGTAGCATAATTAAAAGAAATAACTACAGTGGTGCCTCGCATAACGGACGCCTCGCACAGCGAACGCTGCGCACAACGAACTTTATGTCTTGATTCGTACAACGAACTTCGTTTCACACAACGAAGTCGCCCGAGCTGCATCCTTCCGCGCAGGCACTGCGCTTAACTGCCCTCTCTCCGCCTGGCTCCCTCTTGCCCCCCCCGACTCCCCGACACGATCGGGGCAAGAGGGAGCCCAAGCCCTCTTGCCCCCCCGACTCCCCGACACGATCGGGGCAAGAGGGAGCCCAAGCCCTCTTGCCCCCCCGACTCCCCGACACGATCGGGGCAAGAGGGAGCTCAAGCCCTCTTGCCCCCCCGACTCCCCGACACGATCGGGGCAAGAGGGAGCCCAAGCCCTCTTGCCCCCCCGACTCCCCGACACGATCGGGGCAAGAGGGAGCCCAAGCCCTCTTGCCCCCCCCGACTCCCCGACACGATCGGGCCAGGAGGGAGCCCAAGTCCTCCTGGCCACGGCGACCCCCTAACCCCACCCTGCACTACATTACGGGCAGGAGGGATCCCAGGCCCTCCTGCCCTCGACGCAAACCCCCACTCCCCCCAACGACCGCCCCCCCCAAGAACCTCCGACCGCCCCCCAGCCGACCCGCGACCCCCCTGGCCGACCCCCACGACACCCCCAACCCCCTTCCCCGTACCTTTCTGTAGTTGGCCGGACAGACGGGAGCCAAACCCGCCTGTCCGGCAGGCAGCCAACGACGGAATGAGGCCGGATTGGCCCATCCATCCCAAAGCTCCGCCTACTGGTGGGGCCTAAGGCGCCTGGGCCAATCAGAATAGGCCCGGGAGCCTTAGGTCCCTCCTGGGGGCGGGGCCTGAGGCACATGGGCCCAACCCGACCATGTGCCTCAGGCCCTGCCCCCAGGAGGGACCTAAGGCTCCCGGGCCTATTCTGATTGGCCCAGGCGCCTTAGGCCCCACCAGTAGGCGGAGCTTTGGGACGGATGGGCCAATCCGGCCTCATTCCGTCGTTGGCTGCCTGCCGGACAGGCGGGTTTGGCTCCCGTCTGTCCGGCCAACTACAGAAAGGTACGGGGAAGGGGGTTGGGGGTGTCGTGGGGGTCGGCCAGGGGGGTCGCGGGTCGGCTGGGGGGGCGGTCGGAGGTTCTTGGGGGGGGCGGTCGTTGGGGGGAGGGGGGGTTTGCGTCGAGGGCAGGAGGGCCTGGGATCCCTCCTGCCCGTAATGTAGTGCAGGGTGGGGTTAGGGGGTCGCCGTGGCCAGGAGGACTTGGGCTCCCTCCTGGCCCGATATTGTCGGGGAGTTGGGGAATCGGCGGGGCAAGAGGGCTTGGGCTCCCTCTTGCCCCGATCGTGTCGGGGAGTCGGGGGGGCAAGAGGGCTTGGGCTCCCTCTTGCCCCGATCGTGTCGGGGAGTCGGGGGGGCAGGGGGGCTTGGGCTCCCTCTTGCCCCGATCGTGTCGGGGAGTCGGGGGGGCAAGAGGGCTTGAGCTCCCTCTTGCCCCGATCGTGTCGGGGGTGCCAGGGACCACACGGAGTCACCCACCGTACCACCCGATTCGGGTAAGCGCAGGTATCGGTGGGTGGCTTATTTGCGGGGGGGTGCCTTATTTTACATTTTTTTCTAAAAAGGGGGGGCTGTCTTATTTGATGGCCCTGCCTTATCATCGGGGAAACACGGTAGAAAAAAAAAAAAAAATGAACAGTTAAGTCCCAGTTTTTGCCGCTGAGACTCTGCCCTCTCTCACTGTAAAATTAGACTCTACTTAGTCTGTCTTTAAATTTAAAAAATGTGTGTTGTTTTAAAAAACAATTATGTTTTTAGATGTATCTAAATAAAAATAATAACCAAAAAATTATCTTTTTTTATGTCATCTTAGCATATTTTATGCTGCAGAACGAATTATTTTTTTTTACATGTATTCTTATGGGAAAACGCGTTTCACATAACGAACGTTTCGCATAACAAACTTGCTCCTGGAACCAATTAAGTTCGTTGTGTGAGGCACCACTGTATTTCTGAAGTTTATAGGGACGGGTGGGGACGGAGGGGATTCCTCGCGGGGACGGATGGGGACAGAGGGATTCCTCACGGGGACGGGTGAGGATGGGTGGGATTTTGGCGGGGACGGGTGGGGATGGGTGAGATTTCTGTCCCCGCGCAACTCTCTAGGTCAAACCAATGGTCCATCATGCCCAGCAGTCCACTCACGCAGTGACCCTCTGGTCAAAGACCAGCACCCTGAGACTAGACCTACCAGCATATGTCATTGTTCATTATGAACTTGTCTAACTTTGTCTTGAATCCCTGGAGGGTGTTTTCCCCTATAACAGCCTCTGGAAGAGCGTTCCAGTTTTCTACCACTTTCTGGATGAAGAACTTCCTTCCATTCGTACGGAATCTATCCCCTTTCAATTTTAGAGAGTGCCCTCTCGTTCTCCCTACCTTGGAGAGGGTGAACAACCACTAAGTCTATTCCCTTCAGTATCTTGAATGTTTTGATCATGTCCCCTCTCAATCTCCTCTGTTCAAGGGAGAAAAGGCCCAGTTTCTCTAATCTTTCACTGTACGGCAACTCCTCCAGCCCCTTAAGCATCTTAGTCGCTCTTCTCTGGACCCTTTGGAGTAGTTTCTATGCCCTTTGGTAGAGGCATAGAAACAGAGTAGATGCAATATGTAATAGGCAAAGAGAAGGCAAATAGTGGGTGGATAGAAGGAAGAGAATGATGAGATGATGAGGAAAGCAGAAACCAGCCAAGAAAGGTAGAAAAAAAATATATTTCTTTTTATTTTGCTTTAGTAAGGCTGTGTGAGGTGCCCATGTGCCAGACTCTCTGGACTCCCCAGCAGCCTCCATTTGTCTTGCAATCGGAGAGATCTGAATTCTTGCAATGCAGCAGGTGCCCAGGGCAGTTAAAGGGCTGCAGTTCTTCCAAAGGGCCAACAGGTGGCAGCCACCACACATCAGATCTCCACCTCTTGTACTGGGGAAAAGGTCTGCGTGGCGCTGAGAAGCTTCTTCCAGCGCATGTGCGCATGTGCTTTGCCCTTACCTGGGGCTCTCGAAAAGCAACATCATTGAAATGCGCATGCTCCGTGCCTGAGCAAAAGGAAAACGTGACGCTTTTCTGTCGGTAGATCACGGGCAGTAATTTTATGCATACCCGGAATGCCCTGCGAGGCGGAGCTGCTTTTCTCGAAACTCTTCGTTGATTTGCCCTGACGTTTCAGGATTATATAGAGAATATATGTCTGTTTGTACTGGGAATAATTCCACGCTTTAGGCCGGTGTGTTTCAACCTGCTCTGCCATTCACTCCCTGTCACTTCTTTAGTAGTTCCTTCTAGTGGCATTGGCAGCGTGAAGCATCTTTATTAGACATCATCTATATTGTATAATTACTATAATTGCTAATGGAATTTTTGGCGACTCTGCCGCGGATGGAGTCGAAATTGTTAACTGAAAGCAGAATTAACTCGTTATGGGCTGGTGTTTCTGAGTATGCAGCGGTTTCTCTATTATTATATGTAGCCAAAACTCACTGCAATTCTCTCAGTACTTCTAGCATTGGAGGACACTCACCCAGAATAAGTGTGGGATAAAAATGCAAACTACGATTAGTTTTCCGGTACCATTACTTTACATGCTACCAAAACATTAATTCTGCAACTCTCTCTGTACTTCTAGTATTGGAGGACACTCACTGTGTAGGATAAAAATGTAAATTTTCCAGTACCACTTATACTTTGCATTCTTTGGACATTGCCCCAAATTTTGCAGCTGTAAAAAGGCAAAGCATGTACATAGTTAGGTGCCATCGACTGGTGTTCAAGTCCTTCCAACTTACCTTATTGTAAAAGGGTTTGGAGTTTATTCAGACTGAAGTATACTGGGGCGACCCTATAATGGCACAAACTGAGGTGGTGACTTCAGATAGCACTTTCCATGCAGAAGCAACTCTCCTTCAATCCAGCACCTTCCCCCCTCTCTCCTTCCATGCCCCTTCGAGTACCCCAGCTCTCCTTCCAAATTACCCATTGTTCCCCAACTCTACCTTCACTGGCCTTTACCAAACATGGCCAGTAGTGCTGCCCGATTCTGCAAAAAATTAGTTGATTGGCTTTTACTGCCCAATGGGATGGTTTGTTTGTTTGTTTGTTTTTTTCAAATGTCCTGGTGAGTTTATCTTGTAGCCTTTCCACCAACCCTCCCCCTTTTCCCTCACCAATCCCACGCTGGCCCTGTGGTGCAAAAAACTCCAAACTTTTCCTCTCTGTTAGGTCCTAGCTCATGCTAGCTGTCTAACACCAGCTCTGGCAAGATACACATTTCAAATCTGACATATTATAATCACATAATACCTTCCACCGCCACATCCAACATTTGTTTCTTTCCAACTGTCCACAATTTCTCTCTCTCCCTGCCTTGCACCCTGGGTCAAATGTCTTTTTTTTCCCTCCATGTAACATCTCTCCTTTCCTCCTCTCCATTATGATGTGCGACATTTCTTTCTCTCCCCATGCACCTTCTCTCCCTGCCCTCCATCCTATGTCCAACATTTCTCCCTCTCTTCTCCATGTATGTCTTCCTCCCTCCCTGCCTGAAGTCTCTCTATGAAGCAGTTCAACTCTACAGGGAAATCCCTTCTCCACCAAAAGGGCAACCCCAGCTCGCTTCTGAGCAGAGGAAGCAGAAAAAAACCTGGTCTACCCAACCTCTCTAAAGTTTAGCAATCTCATTTCCTGCAAGCAAGCCAAGGCTCTCTTGTGGTATTTGAGAATTTTACTTCACTTAATTGGAGAGTTAATGCTGGATACATTCCAAGAGAGTATTCAAGATATCCTTCTACTCAGATATTATGGAAAAATGCCTAGATGCAGCAGGTAATGTATACAGTCCCCCGGGTGTCCAGTCTTCACCTGGGTGTGTGTGCCAATCTGAGGATCCTCCTAGGCTTAATCCCAAGTCAGAATGCCAATCCAGGTCACTAGTACCTGTCCAAAACCCAAGGAGTAGCAATATCTGTCAGCATAGCTATTGCTGGCATTCAGCATTTTCAGTTGGCATAACTGATGTCAGCAAAGGCCTATGGGAAATTATATCAATCTGACTGGCATGTGAATGCAGATAGACCCTGAGTGAAGGCACACTGTTTCATATCGCCCGAAAAGATGGTTTTAAGTAGCCCTGATTAAATCATGATTAGCTAAAAGGTGTTAATGTGTTAATGTCTGATTAAGAGGGTGCTTAGGACAATGGGTCCAGGTGCACAGGTAACTAAAGTTAATCAGAAACTATTGTCAGAGGCATACTGGAAATTACATTTGACCATAGCCTGTTCTTCTTCTGTCTAGCACGAGTTTA